>NC_041731.1:135177438-135481555 GCF_004115215.2 Ornithorhynchus anatinus | reverse complement strand
GACAACCTGATTACCCTGTATCTCCCCCAGCACTTAGAACAGTGCTCTGCACATAGTAAGCGCTTAACATACCAACATTATTATTATTATTATTATTATTATGACACAAGGCGGGCAAGAAGACAGCCTGATCAGTGGGTTCCACATCTCATTCTCGTTTTCCATCAGGGTAGTAACCATGTCAACATCTGCTCTGAGAACAGCGGGTCTCTTGGTAGGTTCATCCCCTCTGCCTGCAGCTTTCTGCTCACTCGGCCAGAAGCCTTTCTTCTCTTGACATTCTTGTCATTTTTTGTGTGGATTTGTACATTCACATCTCAGTCCATATCGGTCTGGCTTGTAGCTTCGCTCTGTCCCCGGCGGCTCCGCCCAGCAGCTCCATTAAATTTCTGTCCTTCTCACGTGATCCAGGACGCAGATCAGAGAAGCAGCGTGGCTCACTGGAAAGAGCACGGGCTTTGGAGTCAGAGGTCATGGGTTCGAACCCCGGCTTTACCACTTGTCAGCTGTGTGACTTTGGGCAAGTCACTTAACTTCTCGGTGCCTCAGTTACCTCATCTGTAAAATGGGGATTAAGACTGTGAGCCCCACGTGGGACAACCTGATTCCCCTGTGTCTACCCCAGCGCTTAGAACAGTGCTCGGCACATAGTAAGCGCTTAACAAATACCAACATTATTATTATTATTATTATCAGAGCCTACGAAACACCAGGGGGCCGGCTCACTTCCCCATCTGCGATTGCCTTGCCGGCCGGGTGTGAACGGCCTATTTTCTACAACAGGCCGTCCAGGCCCCCCAGCTGGCCCCCCTGGTTCTGTAGGTGGGCTTGGCCTGGGAAGACTCCAACTTGGATGGGAAAAGGGGCTGAAAACCCTTGATGGCTCAAGCCACATTTCATTCATTCATTCAATCATATTTATCGGACGCTTACTGTGTGCAGAGCACTGTACCTAGTGCTTGAAAAAGTACAATAGAACAATAAACAGATACATTCCCTACCCACAGTGAACTTTCAGTCTAGAATGGAGGACAGACATTAATATAAATAAATTACAGATATGGACATGAGTGCTGTGGGGCTGGGAGCGGGAATGAATAAATGAATGAATAAAGAGACCAAGTCAGGGCAACGTAGAAGGGAGTGGGAGGAGGAAAGTGGGGCTTAGTCAGGGAACCTCTTGGAGGAGACGTGCCTTCAATAAGGCTTTGAAGGTGGGGTGAGTAATCGTGTATCAGATCTGAGGAGGGAGAACATTCCGGGTCAGAGGCAGCACGTGGGTGAGAGGTCGGTGGCAAAATAGATGAGATGGAGGTACACTGAGAAGGTTGGCATTAGAGGAGCGAAGTGTACGGTCTGAGTTGTAGTAGGATTGGATGTAGTTTTGCTGGGTTTTTCTTTCTCTGGTTCTGATAATCAAAACCTGACTGGCCAAGGGATGAGGGTCTTTTATATCAGGGAACCTAAGATCCTGGGACCCAGGAGGAATTGGTCATTCTTTTCCCACCCCCATGCCCCAACACTTCGGGTCAATAAAGCAGCATGGCCTAATGGATAGAGCACGGGCCTGGGACTCAGAAGAACCTGGGTGCTAATCTTGGCTCTGCCATTTGTCTGCTGTATGACCCTGATCAAGTCACTTCTCTGTGATTCAGTTCCCTCATCTGTAAAGTGGGGTTTAAGACTGTGAGCCCCATGTGGGACATGAACTATATCTGGCCGGATTAACTCGTATCTACCCCAGCACTGAGAACGGTACCTGACCCATAGCGCTTAAAAAATACCATTAAAAAAAATTTAACCAACACCAAAAAAAGAAGTGATCAGCTTGTATAATAATAATGATAGTACTTGTTAAGTGCGTACTATGTGCCAAGCCCTGTTCTAAGCACTGAGGTAGATACAAAGTAATCAGGTTGCCCCACATGAGACTCACAGTCTTAATCCCCATTTTACAGATGAGGTAATTGAGGCACAGTGAAGTGACTTGCCCAAGGTCACAGAGCAGACAAGTGATGGCTCCGGGACTAGAACCCAGGTCCTCTTGTCTCTAGGCCATGCTGCTTCTCTACTTGCTGCTTTTATCTACCCCAGTGCTCAGTAAAGTGCATGGCACACAGTAAGCACTTTATTATTATTATTATTATTATTATTATTATTTTTAAATGAATTGGCCATTAATTTTGATGTGGATTTTGTCAGGCTCTATTTGTGACAACTAATTCTCAGGTGGACATTGTTCAAGTGAAATGTTCTGCTGGAACTGTTGTGTTTTGGAAAACTACTTGGTTTGGAGAGGCAGAGAGGCGGAGGGAGATTGGTGCTGGGGGCTTCGGTTCCGGAGGGTGTCGCTGCCTTGCTCTTTCATATTGATCCCCCTTGGTTGAAAGCTCCCGACTATCAGGAGGACCACTGATTCCACCCTTTGTAGCTTTGCTTGCAAGATCAAGGCAGAAGGGATTTTCCTGGGTGGCCCCTCTCCTCTCAACTGTAAGTTGGGCCCTGTGTTGGTGCAAGGAGCCCCAGCAGGCCGGAGTGGCTTGTATTTAGAGAGCAGAATCTGCCAGGGTCTGGTCCCTGCCCCCCATGGCCCACAGCCCCCTTTGGGTCTGGGAGCTGCTGCAGTGGAGAAACCCTGCTGCTCCCTGCTCAGACTTAGGTGAGAACTGGGATGGTAGATGAATAGATGATGGGGAGAAGCGTCTGTGTGAGGGCACTGCTGTCAACATGACCCTTTTTCCACTTCTCCCTGTGGGGCACTGGCACTTTCCCTCCCCCACGGGGCAATAGCATTGGCATTTCCCTGGGCCTCAGACCCCCTTTCCCAGTGTAGCTAGGCTACAAGTCAGCCCCCTCAGCTTGGGGCCAGTGTGTCCGAGTCACCGGCAGCCAGCCGGTCTCCATGTCTCCACAGTCCCAGCTGCTGGGTGCTGGTTCTGTGGGAAACCCTCCGTGGAGCTTGCCCCTTGGTGCCGGGGCCTGGGACTTCTTGGGAGGGTGGGTGTCTTTCCTTTCCCTTTCTTCCTGGCCACCTCCTTCCAGGCCACCTTCTCCCTGGCCTTATTCAGTTCATCCCCTCATGCCTGCCGAGTTTGTTTTCTGAGTTGCGAAGCCCCCGTTCCTCCCTCCCTCCCCTCGGGTGCTGGGCCCCCAGCTCTTCCCCACTGCAGAGCATCTTGCATGGACCAGGGACAGGAGGTGGCCCAGCGCCCCCGGCCCTTTACTGAGCGCTTATTCCAAAATTGTCTTGCTCAGGGTTCAGGCTAGCTTTTAATAACTGTAGTATTTCAGCACTTAAAATGTGCCAAACAAACCTATTACATGGGACACCGTCCCTGTCCCTCGAGGGCTCAGCCAGAGAGGAAGAACAGGTACTGAATCCCTGTTTTACAGATGAGGAAACTGAGGCACAGAGAAGTGAAGTGACTTACCCAAGGTCACAGCAGGCGAGTGGCGGAGCTGAGATTAGAACCTAGGTCCTCTGACTAAGCCTATGCTCTTTCCATTAGGCCATACTGATTCTAATGGGCTGTAGCCATTTTTTAAGTTTTAGCCCCCATCTTGGCTCTTTAGACTGTAAGCTCATCATGGGGAGGAAGTGTGTCTTCTAATTCTGTTGGATTGTACTATCCCAAGTGCTTATTGCAGTTTTCTGGACATAAATACCACTGATTGATTGATTGAACTCATTGAATTAGCCTCAGTTGAGATTTGTGCAGTTTTACAGTAAGTCCTTGTCTTCTCCCAACCCAATTATGGCATCAGCCTCCTACTCGCAGCCCTTCCTGCTTCCATTCTTCCTCTAGCGTGGCTTAGTGGAAAGAGCCCCGGCTTGGGAGTCATAGGTCATGGGTTCTAATCCCAGCTCCACCACTTATCAGCTGTGTGACTTTGGGGAAATCACTTCTGTGCCTCAGTTACCTCATCTGTAAAATGGGGATTAAGACTGTGAGCCTCACGTGGGACAACCTGATCACCTTGTATCTCCCCCGGCGCTTACAACAGTGCTTGGCACATAGTAAGCATTTAACAACAAATACCATCATCATCCTCTCTGCCCATGCCTCCTCACTCCTCCACAAACTTCCAGTTGGTGCCTGTTCCTCTCTGCCTCAGTGCCAAGATAGAGTGTGGGCTAGGAGGACTATAATTCTAATCCCAGATCTGCCATTTGTCTGCTGGGTGACCTTGGGCAAGTCATTTCACTTCTTTGGACCCCATTCCTTTCATCTGCAAAATGGGGATTCAATACCTGTTCTTGTCCTTTGTACTTAGACAGTGAGCCCCATGTGGGCTCATAACAGGCAAGTGGCGGAGCTGAGAGTATTCAATTCATTCAACCGTATAGAGCCCAGATTCTGACTCCCAGGCCCGTGCTCTTTCTGTTAGGCCGAGGCAGGAGTAAGCACTCCATAGACTGTCACGGAATGATTATGGATAATCACTCTTTGGAACGTCACTTTTCTACCTGTTCCTTAATGCTTTAGCTGGCCTGTGCTTAGACGGCAGCTTCTTTGTGGGGGTTGCACATTCACCCCCCACCCAGGGGGGAGAAGGGGACTCAGGGCCTGGGACCCTGAAAGAGGGAAGATATCCAAAGACCTTCAGCTCATGCCTTTCGACTGATTGGGAAGCCCAGCACGGAGAGCAGGGGGAAAGGGACTGGGATGGCACCGTTTCCTCTCCAGAGGATCTAGCTGTCATAATAACAATAATAATAATTGTGTTATTTGTTAAGCACTACGTTCCAGGCACTGTGCTAACCTCTGGAGTAGATACAAGATGATCAGGTTGGACACAGTCCTTGTCCCACATGGGGTTCACAGGCTTATTCCCCATTTTACAGATGAGATGTTCTTCCCCTTGACTCTATTTGCCATTGTTCTTGTCTGTCCGTCTCCCCCGATTAGACTGTAAGCCCGTCAAACGGCAGGGACTGTCTCTATCTGTTGCCGACTTGTTCATCCCAAGCGCTTAGTACAGTGCTCTGCACATGGTAAGCGCTCAATAAATACTATTGAATGAATGAATAATTGAGGCTCAGAGAAGTGAAATGATTTGTGAGTCCGTCATTGGGGAGGGATTGTCTCTATCTGTTGCCGAATTGTACATTCCAAACACTTAGTACAATGCGCTACAAATAGTAAGTGCTTAATAAATACTATTGAATGAATGAATGAATTTGCCCAAGGTCACACAGCAGACAAGTGGCAGAGCCGGGACTGAAACCCAGGTCCTTCTGACTCCCAGGCCTGTACTCTATCTGTTTGGCCACGCAGTTTCTCTAATGAGATGGGCTCCAGGCATATTTTCACCACTCGCTGCAGTCGGTCATTGTCTCCTACTGGTCCTGTGGCCCATGTCTTTTAAAAAAATATCCCCACTTCAGAATTTGGTTTTCAAGCCATCATCATTGGTTGCGTTTTCAGCTAGCCCCTGCGCATGGCCCGGAATGGTTCTCCCCCTCCCCGGTGAAAGGTGCAAAGATGGATCGGGGCTGGGGTGTGCGGCCACTCCTTGGCCATCACACGGCCATGCTGGCATGGGCAGAGGCTGAGTGGAGGCCCCGGTCCCGGGCTCCTGTCGGCCGCCTGCCTGCTCCCAGAAACCCAGGGTGGCTTTAAGCAGCCAGACCGCCGTGATTGCCGCAAGCCGGAAATGTGAAAAAGGTCAGGAAGCAGCCCCGAGAACCCGCTCTTCAGGATTTGTCCAAACTTTTGATGCAGCTGGCCGATCTCCTGGGCTCTGGAGATAGGTTTGTGCGGTCTGCAGACGTTTGCCCAGAGGGCCAAGAAGGATGTCACCCAGGTTTGCAGGGTCGAAAAAGCCCCAAGGGCCCACTACCCCAAGTGGTGGAAAGCCCCATCTCTGGCCCTCCTCTAGCAATCCCCCAGTTACGGAGGGCCCCGCCACCATTGTGAAGTCCTGGTGGAGTATGGCCGGAATTTCATGGATGCCCCAGTGGGAGAGGGATCCTCCCCTTATCCGACTTGGCCTGTGAACTCCCAGGGAGCCACCTCCCATTCCTGGGACCGAGGTCCCACGTCAGGGCTTGGGGCCAGCTTTCCCTTATGATTAATCCACCAATCCATGGGGGTATTATTATTTATTATTATGGTGCCTGTTAAGTGCTTGCTTTGTTCCAAGCACCGTTCTAAGTCCTGGGGTAGATACAAGTTAATCAGGTTGGACACAGCCCCTGCCCCATCTGGAGGCTGCACTCTTATTCCTATTGTACAGATGATATAACTGAGACCCAGTGAAGTGACTTCCCCAAGCAGACATATGATGGAGCCAGGTTTAGAACCCAGGACCCTCACTCCCAGACCCATGCTCTAGCCACTAAGCCATGCTGCTTCTCTGGTATTTATTGAGCACTTACTGTGTACATCCTTCATTTCAATCCAGCCCCCTCTCACCCTCTGTGCGCCACCCCCTCCTTCCCCCCCCACCCCAACAGCAAGTCTGGTGACCTTCACCTAACTTCCCTATCACACTGCCCTCTAGGGCAGTGGTATATTCCTCACCGAGCAGGGAGAAGATGGCGTGGCAAAATAGATGACTTTCCTCTCTACCCCCATGGGTGGGTCTGGCAAGGGGGAAGTGCTTAAAGATCACTTAATACTGTCAGATGTTCACACTCGCTGATCCTCCAAATCCTGGAAGTTTTCTTAATCTTTTGGGATTTTACCTACCTTGTCTTTCTGCCTGTTGGCCTCTGTTGCTTTGCCTCCTACTTTGATCTAGAAAAGAAATTCAGTAGCCAAGTCAGGACGTTCAGTGGACAAGAAACATGACTAACCCAGCAGTGGTGGCCCTTGACCAGTAGCTCTGCTCCTCCTCTTTGGCTCTGGTGGGCTGCCCCTGTCTAAGAGCGGGACTCAGAGTGGTGCAGACCCACTCCCGAGGACTACCTGACCAGAGGAACGAGTTCCCTGTTGTGCCAGGGTCCTGGCAGGCTTGTTAGTGTCCCCATTGCCCCCATGCCAGAGGGCTTCTTTCTGTGGGTCGGTATCAGTGGGGACCACCATACCTTGGGTTGGGCAGAGTGCTGGGCACAGGTGGGATGGGATACCCTGACGGAACCAGGGGACCTTCTCCCAGAGAGATGGGCTTGCCCGTCCGGCCCACAGTTCACCATGGATGAAGGACGGCTTGGGCCCCATCTATAAACCCAGTTCAGATGGATTCCCCAGCCTACATCTCCCACCATCTGTTTGCAAGGTTTCCTTTTTGGCGGGTTGGCAGTTGGGGCTTGTGTTCACCACCCCCACAATTTTCCAGTGCATGGACCCGGGGAGTGGGGGCGGTTGAAAGTCACTCGTTTGTGTATCAGGGCGAATCTGAGTTTGCTACGCCTTCCCGCAACCACTCAACTGGGGCTCGGGCCGGGGGCCATTTCCTGAATCCTTCAGAGTCTTGGCCACTGGCCTGGCCACCTGAGGGGCCTCTGGCTGACCTTGGCTGTGCTTGGCAATGGGAGTCAGTCGGCTTAGGGCCTGGGGTCCTCGGGGTGGGTATAGGCTGTCTGTTCAGACCCAGGGTGGGTTCTGGGTGCAGAGACCAGGCAAACGGGAAAGGCTACCAACAACCCCATAGCGGAACTGGCTGGGGAGACCCTGGGCCTCGGAGAAAGATGCTTTCTCCACTTACCTGTAGATTGCTAAAAAAGCAGCGTGTGGGAAGAAGGGCAGGAGAAACTTGGAAAGCAGACTTGGAGGGGCTGATGGTGGTAGTGGTGGTGGAAGCCATGTGCTAGTGAGGCAGAAACAAAATGAAGACTGATGCCCAGTTAGTAATCCTTTGCAAGCACTAGTATGTGGAAACCCTTTCTGTTTCTTGGGATGGCATTTTGGCTCTCCGAATAAAGATCTTTTTGGAGAGCCACCTGAAATTTGGTAAATCCCTGCCCGAGATGACCAGATTTCATGGGGTTTTTTTTGGATTTTTTTGTTTCCCAGAACCCTTAATTGCCTGAACTGGTTTTGGTTTCCATTAGTTTGGAGGAGAAGCTGCCTCTGAAGCAGTGTGGTCTAGTGGAAAGAGTCTGGGCCTGGGGGTGGTCAGAGGACCTGTGTTCTAATCCATGCTCAGCCACCTTTCTGTTGTGTGACCTTGGGAGAGTCACTTCTTCATGACAAGTTACCTCATCTGTCAAATGTGGATTAAAACATGTACTCTTGTGGGGGGCAGGGACTCTGTCCAACCTGATTATCATGTATCTACCCCAGTGCTTAGTACAGTGCCTGGCATATACTAAGGGCTTAACAAATACCTTAAACATGTGCGGCACCTTATCTGGGAATTTCACTAAAATCTGGTGTGTGCCCACCTTCTGGGCCAGCGCAAGGGTCCTCTTGGCTAGTGTTTCTGGTGTCAGAAAACTGCTTGTGAAGCTCAGATTCCTGGAGCTGGCTTTCTGTGGTGCTGAATCTCCTACAGAGCGCCCCACCCCACTGGATGGCTTTGCCCAGCGCCCACCAAACTTCTGATGTGTGCGGGGGGAGGTGGCAAGTGTTGTGTCAGCCTCGTTGGAAGGAGCTCATCTTCCGGGCCAGGATGCGAATCCTGTCCTGTGGGAATGGACTTGGGGGACCAGGCGGCAGTCGGCAGCCAAGGCAGAGGACCTGCCACAGCCTGGATTTGGACGGGGTTAATAAATGGTGGTATTTAAGCACTTATTATGTGCCAAGCACTGTTCTAAGTAGATACAAGGTAATAAAGGTTTCCCATGTGGGGCTCATAGTCTTAATCCCCATTTTACAGATGAGGTAAATGAGGCAAAGAGAAGTTAAGTGACTTGCCCAAAGTCATGCAGCTGACAAGTGGTAGAGCCAGGATTAGAACCCATGATCTCTGACTCCTGAGCCCATGATCTTTTCCACTAAGCCAAGCTGCTTCTCAGCCATGCTGCCCAATGCTTGAGAGGAGGACCCTTGCTGCCCGACTCTGAACAAGACGTGCCTGCCAACTCGTCCAACTGCTTAGTACAGTGCTTTCCACTTTGCCACCATTCAATAAATATCATTGATTGATTGATATAGGTTTCCCACTCTGCTCAGGTCTAAAGAAACCAATTATCTTAACATGAAGGGAATAGTGAAACTCGGTTTTGGTTGGAAGTTGGTTTGCACTGAATGCTTAGAAAAATGGTAGTCAAATTTCTGCAGGATCCATTGATTATGAAAAACCTGCCATCTTGGAGACCTAAGCTCTCGTCCCGTCAGTAACTGCTTTTATAACAATTTTGTGTACCACTCTTCCAAGAGTGCTACTCTAGAAGTCTTCATAATATTACTACCCAACTAAACTTCATTTGGAGCCTTGCATCCTAATCAACCAGACTCTAACAAAGGGCGGAAAATGAAACATTAGAGTCAGGGACAGATCGATGCATCAGCTCAAATAATATTGGAGTCGTCGACGTTCCCCTTTTGGGCCAAATAAATCAGCACCAGAAAGAGCATTATACTAAGCATTTGGGAGAGTGTACTCAAAATATGGTAGACAGGATCTTTGTTCATAAGGAATCTACATGGGGAGACAGACGAGAAAATAAACTCCAGATAGGAGAAATGGTAGAGTGTAAGGACTGAGCAAAAATGCTGTGGGGCTGAGGCCTGTATCAAAGGGTTGAAGGGGTTCCATTCATGGGTACAGGTGATGCAGAGGGGAAGACAGGTAGGAGAAATGAGGGCGTAGTTAGGAAAGGCCTCTTTCAGGAGTTGTAATTTGAGGACCACACTTCAGAGAATAGTGGAGACTGCAATGACTTGGTTTATCTTGGGAGTCTGAACCGCTTTTTTGGACTCTCCATTCCTGCAGACTTGAGGTTACATCTGGTGTATAATACCTCCCCAGTCTCTCTGTTTCTCTCCCCTCCCCCCCACCGCCAGCACACACAAGAAGCCCCCCAGGACCAACATCTGCCAGAGTGGGTAGAAAGAGTGACAATGATTGCTCTTCTTGCTGATGCTGGGAATGGTTTGGGTTTCCAGTCCATCCATGAATGTTGTAATTGGAATTATTCTTCAGCTCTTTGGCCAGGGGACCCCTAAGGAATGGCCAATACCTACTCCAATCTAGATTAATCTCCTACTCCAGCCCAACTCACACACTCCACTCCTCTAGCACCAATTTACTAACTGTGCCCCAATCTCGTCTGTATCCCCACCATCCCCTTTCCCACATCTTCCCCCAGCTTGGAATTCCCTCCCGCTCCACATAAGCCAGAACATGGCTCTCTCCACCTTCAGAGCATTTTTAAGGTCACGCATCTCCAAGAATCCTCCTCAATTAAGCTGCCTTTCCCCCAGCTTGCTCTCCCTTCTGCGTCCTCTAGGCACCTAAATCTGTGACCTTTTGGACACTTGATACTCTCCCCAACCCGACAACACTTATGTACATTTCTTTAAGTAATATATTATTAATTCATATTAATGTCTGTCTCTCCATCTAGACTGTAAGCTTGTTATAGGCAGGGAAAGTGCCTGCTAATTCTGTTGTACTCTCCCAATCGCTTATTATAGTGCTTTGTAGGTAGTAAGCATTCAATAAAGATTGATCGATTGAATGCCACTCTGGGCCAACGGTTGACTGTGGACAGTTTCATTGAGGTTATGCTTACTCTTATTAAACCTGCCCCTTCTGCCCCTCCACTAGCCCAAAGACGCACTTGATGGTGGGGAAGCTGCCTCCAAAGTGGCAATGAGCCATCTCTGCAGCTCTTTTGTGGGCTGCATTGAGTATTGCTCTTGGGAATGGCATGTGCCAATTCTGTGGGCAGCGAAGCAGCGTGGCTCAGTGGAAAGAGCACGGGCTTTGGAGTCAGGGCTCATGAGTTCGAATCCCAGCTCTGCCACTTGTCGGCTGTGTGACTGTGGGCAAGTCACTTAACTTCTCCGTGCCTCAGTTCCCTCATCTGTAAAATGGGGATTAAGACTGTGAGCCCCACGTGGGACAACCTGATTCCCCTATGTCTACCCCAGCGCTTAGAACAGTGCTCGGCACATAGTAAGCGCTTAACAAATACCAACATTATTATTATTATTATTATTATTACCGTGATTTGATGTCAACCTTTTGGGCCATTAGGATGATCTGCCCCGTTTAAGCACTTAATATTCACCCCACTCGCAGCCCCCACAGTACTTATGGGCACATTTGTAATTTATTTATTTATGCTAATGGCCATCTTCTCCTCCAGGCTGTAAGCTCTTTGTGGTTGATCAATCATATTGATTGAGCGTTTACTGTGTGCAGAGCACTGTACTAAGCTTTTGGGTCGGTACAGTAGATCAGAGTTGGTAAACACATTTCCTGCCCACAACAAGCTTACAGTCTAGGGAGGAAGACGGACGTGAAAATAAATTATGGGTTCGGACATAAGTGCAGTGAGGCTGAGGGTGCAAATAAAGGATGCAAATCCAAGTGCAAGGGCGAGGCAGAAGGGAGTGGGAGAAGAGGAAATGAGGGGTCAGTCAGGGGAGGCCTCTTGGAGGAGTTGTACCTTCAATAAGGCTTTGAAGATGGCGAGAGTGATCATCTGTCAGATGTGAGGGGGAGGGAGCTCCAGGCTGGAGGCGTGACATTGGCAGTGGTTGGTCATGAGCTAGATGAGATTGAGGTACAGTGAGTAGGGTGGTTGTGTGCTGGCTGGGTTGAAGTAGAAAATCAGCAGGATAGGATAGGAGTGGGTAAGATGATTGAGTGCCTTAAAGCCAATGTTAAGAAGTTTCAGTTTGATGTGGAGATGGATGGACAACCACTGGAGGCTACTCAAGGAGTGGCGAAACATGGACTGAACGATTTTGTAGAAAAATAATCCGATCAGCAGAGTGAAGTATAGACAGGAGTGGGGAGAGACAAGAGGCAGGGAGGCCAGCAAAGAGACTGCAGTAATCAAGGATGGATAAGGTAAGTACTTGGATTAATGTGGTAGCAGTGTGGAGAAGAAAGGGTGGATTTTAGTGGTATTCTGAAGGTTGAAATGAAAGGATTTAGTGACAGGTAGAATGTGTGGGTTGACTGAGAAAGATATTGAGGATAACGCCAAGGTTTTGGGCTTGTGAGACAGAGGATGGTAGTGCTGACTACTGGGATGAGAAAGTCAGTGGGGAGGATGGGGTTTGAGCAGGAAGATGAGGAGTTCTGTTTTGGACATGTTAAGTTTGAGATAATAATAATAATGTTGGTATTTGTTAAGCGCTTACTATGTGCAGAGCACTGTTCTAAGCGCTGGGGTAGACACAAGGGAATCAGGTTGTCCCACATGGGGATGTTGGCGGAACATCCAAGTTGTGATGTCCTGAAGGCAGGAGGCTATGCCAGAGTGCAAAGAAGGAGAAAGATCAAGGCTGGAGAGGGAGATTTGGGAAGCATCCATAGAGGTGGTAGTTGAAGCCATGAGAGCGAATGAGTTGTTCAAGAGAGTGGGTCTAGATGGAGACTAGAAGGGAACCCAGGACTGAGTCTTGAGGGACTCCTGCAGTTAAGCCATCGGAGGCAGAGGAGGAAATAGAGACTGAGAATGAGCTTCCAGAGATATAGGAAGGTACAGTACCAGAAAAGCCAAGGTTAGATAATGTTTCCAAGAGAAGAGGGTGGTCCACAATGTCAGAGGCAGCTGAGAGGTAGAGGAGGATTTACATGGAGTAGAGGCCACTCGATTTGGCAGTCAGGCAGTCTTTGGTGACCTTAGAGAGGTGAGTCTCCATGAAGTGAAGAGGGCAGAAGCCAGATTGTAGGGAGTCAGTGAAAGAGTTGGAGGGGAGGAAGTGGAGGCAGCAGGTGCAGAAAATTTCCTCAAGTAGTTTGGAGAGGAACAGTAGGAGGAAGATGGGGCAATAACTGGAGGGAGCCATACGGTCAGGGAGTATATTTTTAGGAAGGGAGAGACATGAGCGTGTTTGAAAGCAGTGGGGAAGAAGCTCCTGGAAAGCAAATGGTTGAAGATGGAGTTTGGGGTGGAAAGAAGCTGGGGTCACTTGCTTTGATAAGGTGTGAAGAGATGGGGTCAAGAGGAGCATAAGGAGGGGGTAGGTTTGGAGAGGAGGAAGGAGATCTTTTGAGCTACTTCTGGGAAAGATGGGAAAAGAGGGCTCAGAGGAGGGAGAAATTGGAGAGAAGTAGGTGTGATTTTGGGGAGATCATGCTTATGGTTGCTATTTTCTCAATGAAGTACATGGTCAATTTAGTAGGGGCAAGAGATGGAGAGGGTGGGAGGTCAGGGGAGCTAAGGAGGTAGTTAAGTGTATGAAACAACTGGCGAGGGCATGAGACACGGGGGTCAGTAAGAATGGAGAAATAATATTGCCGAGTGGAAAGGAAGGCAGAATTAAAGCAGGTGAGGATGTCTTTGAGATGAACGAGGTCAGCTAGGTATCTGGATTCTGCCAGCAGTGCCCTGCAGCTCGAGCACAGGAGCAGAATGAGCGAAGCGTGGAGGAGATCCAGGGTTGCAGGTTGATGGTATGAGATCAGTGGAGGGTTGGGGAGTGAGGGAGTTGAATTCAGTAGAGGGGATGGTGTTGAGGCCATCAATTTGTATGTCAAGATAGTCTGGTAATGGATACCAAATGGGACACGATAACTTGAGAAAATTGGAAGGGGGTCAAAAGACCAGAGGTCTCTGTAGGGGAACAGGACAGACCGTGCCTCCCCCAATTAGGCTGTAAACCCATCAGTGGGCAGGGACTGTCTCTATCTGTTGCCGATTTGTACATTCCAAGCACTTAGTACAGTGCTCGGCACATAATAAGTGCTCAATAAATACTATTGAATGAATGAACTCTGGGGTGAGGGGTGGGTGTGGAAGAGAAGGCAGGTGAGGAGGTTGTGGTGGGTTAGAAGAATTTTCGAGTTGGTTTGAGCAGGGATTCTACAGTGACCGGAGATGATTAGATTGAGTGTATGTCCAAGTTGGTGAGTGGGTGGGGGGGGTGGAGCAGAAAGTCAGTAGAGTTGAGGAATGAGTGGAAGTGTTGTTGGGGACATCCACATGATTTTGAAGTCCCCAAGGATCCATGTAGGGACGGAGGAAGAGAGAAGGAAAGTGAGAAAAGGATCAAAATGGTTCTGAAAGTTGGAGGAGAGATCTGCAGTGGGTGGTAGGTGACTGAGTCTAGTAACTGGAGTGGGTGGAAGAGGTGGATGATTTGGGCTTCAAAGGAAGGGGAATGGGGAAGATGGGATAGTGCAGAAGCAACACTGGGGAACGAGGATGAAGTGGATTTCTCCCCCTTTCCCAGTGGGTCTTGGGAGTGGGAGGTGAGGAGGCCCCCTCTGATGAGAGCAGCAGGGCAGATAGTGTCATCTGGAGGCAGCCAAGTTTCAGCGATGGCGAGGAGGAACGGTGATTGGGTCAGGGACAGATCGAAGATGAAGGGAAACTTTCCCATGATGGAGTGGGGTTTCACGGGCTGCATTTGACTAATAATAATAATAATAATAATGTTGGTATTTGTTAAGCGCTTACTATGTGCCGAGCACTGTTCTAAGCGCTGGGGTAGACATAGGGGAATCAGGTTGCCCCACGTGGGGCTCACAGTTTTCATCCCCATTTTACAGATGAGGGAACTGAGGCCCAGAGAAGTTAAGTGACTTGCCCACAGTCACACAGCTGACAAGTGGCAGAGCTGGGATTCGAACTCATGAGCCCTGACTCCAAAGCCCGTGCTCTTTCCACTGAGCCACGCTGCTTCTCAGCTAAGCTTTGGGGAGGTGTTGGGAAAGGGATTGGATGGCAGTGAGTTGACATGGGCCGGCGTTGAGGGTAGGAGGGCTAGGGGCTGTGCTGGGGAAGGAGGACAGGGAAGGAGCAAGTGAGGCAGGAGGGAATGTATCCCCCAACTCTGTCGTATTGTTCCAAGTGCTTAATACAGTGCTCGTCACACAGTCGTCACTCAGTAAATACCCTTGATTGATTGAGAAATTGATCTGGATTTTCCCCCCCTCTTTATTTCTTTTCATTGTTCAAAGATTCCAGCCAAGAAAGAGTCAAATCCAAACGCTATCAAAGAGAAAGACCATCTGTTGAAATACAATGTAGGAGATTTAGTCTGGTCCAAAGTATCTGGTTACCCTTGGTGGCCATGTATGATTTCAGCTGATCCTCTTCTCAGCTACACTAAGCTAAAAGGTAGGTGTTTGTGTATGTATGTCTGCCTGTCTGACCCTGCCGAGCCATATTCCTCTCTCCCTTCTCCCTCGTTCCTGCCGCTATTGCAGGTCTCAGGCCGCCTTGGCACTTTCCAGGTGGGAGGGGGAATTTGTTAAATTGATTTATTTTCACTTTAAGGGGCCTCTACTTGGTTCTTTCCCCCAGGAGATGAGCCCTTCGGTGGCCTAACTCAAGTATGGGTATGTCCCTGGCTAACTGGGCTGGGGCGGGAGGAGTCGCATTGAAGCAGAAGCTGTTTAAGCCTTTGGCCATAATTCGCTTTGTTCCCTGCAGGTTTCCCTTTTGGGTAAAAAGAGATGTCCAAAATTAAGGCGCCCATCCAACTCGGAAACAGGGCTTTTTGGTCATGTGTTGGTATTTGTTAGCCATTTTGCTCCTGTGAAACTGCTCTTTCTGCTTGTCTTTCTGGCTTTTAGGTTGAAACGAACTGTAGAAATCAGTGAGTGTACACGCTTAGTCAAAAGGTCTTGGCAAGCCCCGAGTTCCTTCCAGCCTGCCGATTCCCCGTCCTCCCTCTGCAGAGATGCAATGCCCAGGCTGAGGCTTTGGCCCTCGGGCTGGTCCCGCCCCAAGGAGGTGGGACCCCTGGTCGGGGCCACCTCCAGGCCCATGGGACCCCAAGTCTCATTTTGGGGCTGAGGGAACTAACTCTTGGGGCACACTGGTGGCCCTGCCACTGGCCCCCACCCCTTTCACCAGGCCCAAGGGGGAAGAGCCAGGGTTTCCTGAAAATTCCCAGGGGCCACTGTGCCGACTTGTGGCGGGCCGGGATCTTTCCATATGTTTCAAACCCGAGTCCTCTGCGTCGGTTTCCCGAGTCACTCAAGATTGCCTCGGGCCTGGTGGTCAGCGACGCTTCTCCTGAGCTGCTTTGGCAAGTGGGAGGGATAACCAAGGAAGGTTCCCAGGTGGAATTATGACCCCCCCCCCCCCTTGACAATTTATGTGTTTGAGGGTGGGGAAGCCTCCGTTTCTCTGTTATGCCGGCTCCCTCTTTTGAGCCTTAAGCTCGTGGGCTTGACTCTGCTGGATGAAAAACCAAAGGTGCCTCCTGGCTGATCAGCAGCCGGGAACAGTCACTGTCTCCCATCTGGGTTGGTTATTTTGTTTTGGCAAAGATGGGCTGGTGATCGGTATCCCCAGCAGCCGGGACTCACTGACTTGGGCATTGGGAAGTTTAGTGGGCCTCTTCTTCCTGCTGCTCTCAGCCCCACCTTCCTCCACGGCCATCTTCCAGGGCAGTCCTCAAGCTGCTGTAGCCCCAAGATTACTTTCTCCAGGCCAAATGCCTTCCTGCTATTTTGAACCCACAAGCTTCCGACTGAGGCTTTGGGTACGTCGGTTCCCAGCGACCAGAGGGGCAGACGCCTTGGGTGGCAGCTGGGACCCAGCAGCCACTGGGCTCGCTTCCCCTGGGGGTCTTGTGGACCTCAGCCCAAGGAGGTTTCTGTCTCTCCTCGCTCCCCACCCCTTCCAGTGCTGGTGCCAGCCCTTGGGAATGCACCAGTGGGTGCACTTGACCTCTCACCTGGAGGCAATAGTGTCTTCTTGGTTTCTAGAGAGTACTAGACCTCACCTGGCTCCTGCCACACAGCTGCCACTTTGGGAGTGGTTTCAGGGGTCTCCAGAGGAGGCCCCCTTTCGGTAGCCGATGGCAAAGTTGGGGAGTTGGTTGGTGGTGCCGTGGCCATTTGGCCCAGTTTCCTGAAGATTGCCCCGAAGGGCTTTCTCTCCTTTCATGACCTGTTGTTTTTTTCATTTGGTTTTCGACACCTCAGGGCAGAAAAAGAGCGCTCGCCAGTACCACGTGCAGTTCTTTGGAGATGCCCCGGAAAGAGCGTGGATCTTTGAGAAGAGTCTCGTAGCCTTTGAGGCAGAAGAGCAGTTTGAACAGCTCTGCCAGGAAAGTGCCAAACAGGCACCCACCAAAGCGGAGAAGATCAAGGTGACGAATGTTTCTTGAAATCTCCCCCTGCCCCCACCCCTCCATCCCCCTTTCAGGCAGACACTGAGGTGACTCCGTTCAATTGTAGGTTAATAAATGTCTTCTAGAATTAAGAATTGCTGGCTCTCTTAACTGTTGGTAGTGGATCGTTGGCTGTTTTGATCTTTACCCTGGCATCTCCTGCGACCACCTGGCCAGTTTATCATCCGGTCAAGCAGATAATGCCTTATTGCTTATCGGCTTGAGGGTTCACGGGGTAGGTTTTCTAGGGGGGCCATTTTTCCTCTGTGCCCTTTGCTTCAGGATAATCCTACCTAGTTGGAGACTGTCCCTCCTAAAACCGCTTTAAGAACTTGTTTGAAACGCTGTGCTGAAAGAGCTCAACAAGTCTTCGTTCTTCTTTTGTGTTTGCGTAACTTTGTATTTCTGCCAAGTGCTTTACCATTTCTCTCCTTCCCTCCCCCGCTCCCCTCTCTCTCCCCCCCCACCCCCTTTTATTTTTTTTAAAGCTGTTGAAGCCTATTTCGGGGAAATTGCGATCCCAGTGGGAAATGGGTATCGTTCAAGCAAAGGAAGCTGTGGGTATGACGGTAGAAGAGCGGAAAGCCAAGTTTACCTTTGTCTATGTTAGGGACCGACCTCAGCTTAATCCTCGAGTAGCTAAGGAAGCTGGCATTGCTGTGGATCCCATCGAAGCCTCCGAAGCCACCGTGGATGCCAGTGCAGAACCCGCCCGGGATCCAAAGGCGGCCAGAGAGCCAGGCGTCCCCGTCAAGAGGAGGCGGCGATCCAAATGGGCCGCCCTCAACCAGGACCACCAGAGCGATTCGGGGAATAGAAACAGCACTCCTTCAAAGGCCCCCGAGCTGGCCGACTCCAAGAGAGGCGGGGCATCCCCCGGGGGCAGGAAGAAGGCAGTGGCGGCCACGCCGCGCAGCCGGAAGGGAGATGCAGCGTCTCAGTTCTTAGTCTTCTGTCAGAAGCACCGAGATGAGGTTTGTGTCTTCCCCGTGCCGGGAGCCTTTTGGCAGATGGTCAGTCTGTCAATCAGTCGATCATATTTATGGAGTGCTTACTGTGTACGGAGCACTTTATCCGGTGCTTGGGAGAGTATGACGTAACCAAGTTCTTAGACACATTCCCTGTCCGCAATGAGCTCACGGCTTCTGCAGGGGAAACTTGTCCACCTTAATGACGAGGTGCGATTGGTTGGGTTCTAATCCTCTTTGGGACTCCATCTCCATCGCATGCCGTCTTCCCCCCCCCTCCGCCCCCCCCCCCCCCCCCCCCATTGTCTCTGAGCAGAATACAATTGGTAGTCCTCTATTCTCTGAGCTCATTATGGGCAGGAAGCATTTCTGCTAATCCTGTTGTGCTCTCCCAAGCGCTTAGAACAGTGCTCTGTACATAGTCAATGCTCGTTTAATACCACTGATTGATAGTAAAATCCAGGGAACCACCATTTCGATCCTTTTAAGAGACGAACCCAGTGTCCTTATCAGCTAGTTGATCCTGGGCAACCTGCAAGAGCTGGAAAATTTTTACGCTCTCCAAGTCTGCCCTGCCTCCAACCTTCCCCAATCCATGTGATCCTCAGAAGGATCTCTCTCGGGCCTCCAGGAATCCATTCTGGGACCCCAGCAGGTGCCCTCGTTTCCTATTCTTTGGGTTCATGAGGCCTGCGTACTTTGTCTCTACCGTGACCTGTTCCCAACTTGGGGGTCTGGGTCACGGGTGGGGCAGGCAGAGACGGAGATGGACACGAACTGGGGAGTTGAGGTCAGAGGGTTGGATCTGAGTTAAGGGGTGCTAGAAGTGAAACCCATGCCCTTGGATGGCCAATACAGAAGGTTTTTTTCCCAAAAACCTGCACTGCTGCTTTTGTGTTGCGGGGGAGGGACGGGTATTTGCTAAATGCTCACTCTGTGCTGAACACTAGGGTAGTTACAAGCTAATCAGGTTGGGCACAGTATGAGTCCCACCTGGGGCTCATATTATTAATCCCATTTTACAGATGAGGTAACTGAGGAAGTGAAATGACTTGCCCAGGGTCACTCAGCAACCAAATGGCAGAGCCTAGATTAAAACCCAGGTCCTCCTTACTCTCAGGCCTGGGCTCCATCCACTAGGCCACATTGGTTCTTGTGGCAAGTAAAACATTTTACTTACCTTCCCACAGGTAACCAACTTGGGAAGTATTCAGTGCGGAGAAAAATGTAGTGGTTTCTCTTGCATCTGCTTAACATTAGCCCCAGGGACCTGTCAGATTTCATCAACTCATAAACAGTCCACCAATCAGTGGTATTTACTGAGTGTTTACTACAGATCCGGGAGAATATGATACAATTAGTAGATGTGATCCCTGCCCTCAGGAAGCTTACAGTCGAGCGCAGGACACAAATCGCAGGTAAGGGAAAGCAGGATTGGCCCAGTGGGTGTCCGGTGGGAGGAAATATGAGGTGGAGCTGAAAGATTTATCAGGGAGAATTTAGTGGTAACCCTTTATGGGTTTTTGAGTGTTGTACTCTGCCCCCTGTCTCTCCCCCACAACAAATCTGGTGGTATTTGTCCATTTTCCAAAGAGGAAGACTGTCCTTCTGTTTTGATATGCGTCTTCATCTTTCTTCCGAAACAGGAATGTCACTTTGTCAGTTTCTTGGCCCATTCACAAGCAGTGGTGGCTTAATCAATGGTGTTTACTGTGTACAGATCTCTGCAGTAAGCACTTGGGAGATGGCAATATAACAGAGTTGATAGGTTCCCTGCCCACAAGGAGCTTACATTCTGGATCGGGGCTTTCTTGGGGAGTCGGGGTGGGCGAGTTCTGCATGGGAAAGGAGGGGCACATGACGTTCCTGTGGGCTCCCAAGTCCAGACTCTTGCCTTAGAAGAGCAGGCGCTAGGAATATGTGCCGTGGCTTGGTTCAGACACTCTCCCAGGCGGTCAACAGGTAGTAGTAGTCAGTTCATCACTGGTGTTTATTGAGCGCCTGCTGCATGCAGAACACTCTATTGAGTCATGGCCCCAATCTCTGCCCTCAAGGAGAAGCAGTGTGGTCTAGTGGATAGAGAACACGGATTTGGGAGTCAGAAGGACCAGGGTCCTAATCCTGGCTCCATCACTTGTCTGCCCTGCGACCTTGGACAAGTCACTTAACTTCTCTGTGCTTCAGTTAACTCATCTGTAAAATAATAATAATAATTGTGGTATTTGTTAAGCACTTACTATGTGCCAGGCACTGTACTAAGCACTGGGGTGGATATAAGCAAATTCGATTTGGGTTGGACAGTCCCTGTCCCAAATGGGGCTCACAGTCTTAAGCCTCATTTTACAGATGAGGTAATTGAGGCACAGAGAAGTGAAGAGACTTGCCCAAGGTAACAGCAGACAAGCGGCAGAGCCAGGATTAGAACCCAAGTCCTTTTGACTCCCACATTAAGAATGTGAGCCCCATGTGAGGCGTGAACTGTGTCCAAGCTGATTAGCATGTATCTATCCCAGCACTTAGTGCAGTGCCTGGCACATAATAAGTGCTTAATACCATTTATAAAAGAAAGGGAGGAGGGGGCCGGGGGAATCGACAGTCTGGTGGCAACTGAACATCCTTGTTCTCTCAGGTCGCTATTGCCAGGCTGATCAGAGCCCAGACCTGAAATTCGAGTCCCCAAGGACTCAGTTGCTCTTGACCCACTTTTCGGGGTGCTGCTCTCCATAACGTGGATGTTTTCCTTCCCAGGTGGTAGCCGAACATCCAGATGCTTCGCCTGAGGAGATAGAAGAACTGCTGGAATCGCAGTGGAATATGCTTAGTGAGAAACAGAAAGCTCGCTACAACACCAAGTTTGCCATAGTGACCTCTCCCAAGTCTGAAGATGATACTGGTAATGGTAGAGCGGTGCTAGTGTGCGCTAATTCAGTTTTGAAGGCCGAGTGAGAGGTCGCCATTGAGCACAGAGATTGGCAATCTGCAGGGCAAGCAGAGCTCTCGGTTTCCCAGTTGGACTGCTTGGTCTCTGTGCCGAGAGCAAGACGAGGCAAATGACGGCAATAAAAAAGAATCCTTGAAGTCTACGTTTCTTGCTCGTTGTTGCCCCCAAGTTGTTCCGTGTAAATCTACTGTTTTGAGATCCCAGGTTTCTCATTCTTCATTCTTCTTCTGCCCTTAAGCAGCTGCTCCAATAGACATTGCTTTTACTGGGACTTGGGCTGGGGGTAGGGTGTATGTTTGTATGTGTGTGCGCACGTGCGTGTGTGGGTGTGTAGTGGGGGAAGGTGGAGATCAAAAGCACAAGTTAATTTCCTGGAGGCAAATTTTTGCAGAGAGGCTTTCGAGTAATTATGGGCAACTTCTGTCATTCCTTCAAGTAAGCCAGGCAACCATCACCTCAGAATGGAGACGTTCCCAGCCTCCAAAAGTGTTTGATGCCATGTAGCAGGCTGCTCCCCCTGCAGCCGTTTCAGAGCTTGGGGACCTGCGTTCTCAACACACCCCATGGTCTGGTCTGATCTGGTCCACGTGGCTTAGTTGCCCCGGTGCCCGGCCGCCGTCTCTTCTGAAGTCACATGGCCTTCCATCGGGAAAGGCACGCAGGCCTGGGAAGTCGGACCTGGCTGGCATTTTGACCGAGGTCCCGCCACGCTCTGAGAGAACCACCTGGGCTCATGGCCACGTAGGAGAGGGCTGCTGTTACTCGGTAGTCTTTGGGATTTGTTTTTCGTTTGGATGAGGTTGGCATGGTTCCAGGAGCGCCTTACTTGAGAAGAAAAAAAGTACTGAGTGTAAAGTTGGCATAGTGCTTCTTCCAGTTGTCTTTGGCTGCTTGAACTCCTATACAGAACCATAAGAAGGCCTTTGGAGAGGGATTTGTTTTTTCGTTTGTTTAAAAATAAATAAATAAAAGGCAAACTGAAATTTGATGCCTTGCTTAGGGCAATGACAAGAATGAGGGTGTTTCTGAGAGACCAGATTAGAAAAAAATCAAATATACAAAGATGGCGCGCGCGTGTGTGTGTGTGTGTAAAAATCATTGTGTGAAAAACTGTTTTAAAAGTAATTGTCAAATGATTGAATTATCAGTTTAAAAAACCAAAACATTCTGTATCTCTCAAGGTTCGTCATTGAAGAATATTGGAGAGGCCAAACGTAAAGTGTTTCAAGATTCACCTAAAAGGAGATCAAGATCCAGAAGTAATTGCAATTTGTATTCTGTACAATTAGCTCCTCAGTAGAGATTAACTGTATCTTTATGTAAATTGTCCATATACCATAACCTCCTCCTTTTCTTTCTTCCTTTTTTCTCCCTCAGATGTTATAGTTCGGATTTAGGGTTTCAACAGATTCCAAATTGTGTGTGAACATTGTAGTTCTGAACCTTATTCACCTTCCTATGCTTTTAGCAAGTAATGTAATTAGTGTAGTGAGAAGTTTTTTAGCTTGTGATTGTCTACTGTTCTCCGCAGTTGGAGGAAATTCACTCTAGTTGCCCTTCCCTTCTTTCCAGCCCCTACCGGGAATCATACCCCAGGATTCCCAATACCAAGCCTACTCCCACTCTGGAGGGTGAGCTCTGAACTCTGAGAAGAGCTGGCGTGATATTTCAAAAACAATCTTTTAAAGCATAAAAGCACACCTTGTTTTAAATTGGAAACTGAGTCTACCACTTTGTTTAAAAGTTGAAAATTGTGCGCTGAAATGATCACCTTTGAATTTCAATCCCTTAACTCTTAGCAGTGTTGTGTAGTTAAATGTTACATCCCCGACATCCCATTTTAGTTTCTTAAGGCTGCTTCTGGTGCATCTCCTCCTTTCCCAATAGAAACTGGCTGGAATTTCAGCACACCTTTGGCCCCCAACTTCTGGGAAGCTGAAACAAACCGAGAGGTTATTCCTGAATCTGAGCCTCCTCTTTAAACTTCCAGTTGAAAAATTCTTTAGTGTGCCCCTAGCGATATTGGAAAGGATCCACAGATTCAAGAAAGCTGGTACAATTCAGAGCTGAGCTCAGTTGCCCTGTCTCACCGCTCGGGGCCTGAGAACAATGATGTCTAGCTAGATGCTGAACATCTGTTGAATCTGGCTTCTTCCCAGCCTGGCAGTGGTGGGCGGGGGTGGCAGCCCGTGGACACTGTGCCCATGACCAGATCCTGGGGGGCTTTTGGGGACCAACAGGCTGGTGGGGACCCAGCAGTGACAGCCACATCAAAGCCCACATCAGGCCCAATTTCCTTGTATCCACCCCAGCGCTTAGTACAGTGCCTGACATACGGTAAGACAGTAAGTGCTTAGCAAATGTCTCCCCCACTCCCCAGCTGGTAGCCAAGGCCCGGACTCAAAGACGCTTCTGGCCCCCGATCCCTTTCAGGCCTAGGTCCTGTTCCAGTTGTCGTCCCCTAGCAGCTTTGGGGAGCCCCAGCCTAGCGCTAACTTGAGAAACACCTCATATCTAGCAGCGTGGGTTGCATCATGTCCCAGGGTAAATTGGAGGGGTGTAGGCGTTCATGGGTGACCAGGTTTCTCCCAAAGATAGCTGTTGGTTGCCTCTTGCCCATCTTGGGGCAAAGGAGGGGGCCTGACAGATAACTCGATCCAGATTGCAGGTTTCTAGTATGTTTCCAAAGTGGCTGGGTAAACTTATGCTGCTCTGTAGTGAGGAAGAAAGAAATATGGTATTCCAAAAGAGATGTCTCTTCATTGCTTCTCGAATCTAGCTGTCAATTGGACAGGAGCCAGTTGGGCAATGTCTTCAGCATCTAGTTCATGGGTATTCCTAGGAGAACCAGAGACTTTACTAAATGGAGGTGTAGAAGGCTCTTTACTCCCCACCCCCTTCACCCAAGTGACGTGGTAAAACCGCTGTTAGTGGTAAAACCGCTGCAATTCTGATGTGTGAAAAGTTGCCTCCTCGCTTTAAAACCAGCCGTGTCTGTGTAGAGTACTCGATTCTCTTCTGTTCGGGATCATTGTCACATTTGATATGTAGACGTAACATCACAGGATCCTGGGAAATAGCCTAGTGATAATAGTGGGGAAGGTTTCCCAGAGATTCTCTAAGTACTTGTAACTCATCTGAGTGTGTTGAAATCGACCTAGGTACTTTCACGTTAACTTGTAAGTGGCCTTTCGATTCTTTTTCATGGAAGTTTCCCCCATCCCCCTCCCCCCCATTCCAAGGTAACTTACATGGGAAAAAAAGAAACCATACAAAGAGGACACAGGACCCTACAGAAGATTTTGAAGTTCAGGAAGCACCTAGGAAAAGACTCAGGATGGATAAACACAATATTCGGAAGGTAATTATGCTGTTGGTTTGTTTGAGTCATTGCACCCAGCACCGGTCCCTGTTCTAGTTCAGCCTATTAGCATTTTCATTTTCTGATTGACACAGAAACTCGCCACAGTCACTGTCGGGAAGTGATTCGGGGTGTCATGTTCAGCGAGGGGAGCTGGGGAGGGTGGCGTAACTGGGTCTCGGCCTGGGACGGTAGGAAGTGGTACGCTGGGGAGCTGGCGTGATAGGTGCTCTGATTCGTGGCAGCTCTCCCCCCCCACCGGTTTTGAGCAGGTAGAAGATTCTCTCCATCGTCAAGTAGAGAAGAAAAGAAACGTGGTTTCAAGAGGCCAGTTCTAATGCCTGATAGATTTTACTTCCCAGAGTTTAGTGCCATCTCTGACTTGGCTGCGAGAGCAAGATATCTGCCCACTCTTTGGATCTAAGATCCACAATTTTGACTCGAAGTTCACACTCCATTGTAGTTCAGCAAGGCAAGCCTGACTTGATGGGGGTCTAGTTTTAAATGAATAAATTGCTTCTTCTCTCACCATCCAGTTGAAGATTGGGCTACACAGCCCAGCGCCTCCTGGTTCTAGAGAGCTGAGGATGTGTGGTGGTTTGCAGCCCCCGCCCCCTTCACATACACCTAAAGAAGGGAATCCTCTGTGCTGTACCAACTGAGCTCCTGCTGTGGCAAAACACTCCACGAGCACTTGGGTCAATATGGTAGAATTAGTAGACCAGACCCCTGCCTCAAGTAGCCAGCAACCTAGCAGGGGACAGAGGAGCAGATTCCCTAAAAACGTGTGACTTTCTGTGGCCCTGTTAATACACTCATTGCTTGGGAACACATCCATGTCAAAGATGAGTGTGGCATTTTGGTTTTCTTCTTGTTTTGTTCCACGATGCCCCTCACTTCTCGTCTGGTTTTCCTCCGCCTTTGTCCTGCATGTACCAACTGACATTCAGAAAGCGGGTTTCTAAGTCATACAGAATGCAGGCCGGACCTGGGTTATCCACCCTTAACCTGATTCGGTATAGGCCCCTCCAAGAGTATCTGTCTGCTTACTACTTGTGGATGGCTGATCTCATTTTGTGGTCTTCTTTCTCCCAGATATAAATTACTGCAGGCTGTAGTACTCCTTTCACTCTCCCTCTTAAGGTCATGGATAGGGAAAACTCTTGGGCCGGACCCAAAAGGACCGTTGATTTAATCTCAGGCCCTGCTTGCTCACATTTGCCCCTTCTGCAGCGGATTGCATCTGGGGGAATCCTGCCTTCCCCAAATGCGCTGTCCAGATGGGGTAGTTAGTGGGCAGGGGCCACTCCCCTCTCTCCCAAACTTGAGGTCAGTGAGGAATGAGGAAGGTCAGGCCTCATTACAGGGATGGGGGGCAGAGGGCACCTTTCAGTTTTGTCCCTGGTATTTGGGAAACGAGGGCCTCTGGAGCAGCCCCGACCCATTGGGCTCAAAACTGCTGTTTGGGCATGGGGCAAGAGTATGCCTTAAAGAATGACTCAGGCCCCGTGCCTCTCTGTGCCCTGTCTCCCTCAGAGAGAGCAGGTGATCGCAAGAGCTTAGGTGACAGACATTCCCGGAGTTTCTTTGAATTATCTGACGAAGGGCGGCATCAGTGAGAACCTGCTCGCTCCCAGAACTTGTTGGCACAAATTGAACTGAATCAGGCAAGGAAGTTCCTGTTTTCAAAGACAAGGGAGAACGTAATCAATCAAGAGAGATGGTGTCTGAGGAAGAGGAGCAAGGATCCAGGTCTCATCCCCAGGATGGACAGTAGCTCGATTCACAGAATCTTTCCCATCTTCTGTTGATCTGGTTGTCTTTCATCCCGAGGCTGTTTCAGATAGAAAAATCCCCAGGGCAGGGATGGAATATAGTGTGAATGACATTGGAACCCTTCACAGATGTGAATTCTTTCTTACTGCAAGTCTGCGACATGTGCTCCCCCTTTCTCCCCCCATACACCCCCCCCCCCACTATAAAATGGTCGGTGGTTAGAGGCACTACAGCCTAACAGAGAGACACAACTTTTCCTTCTCTTCTTCCACTTCCCAGCTTCCTTTTCCCAATTCCAGAATGCTTGATGCTCTTTGGCACATTTGTATGGGACCCGTTTCCACCCTTGAACAATCCCCTCCTAAACAATGGAAACACTTGCTGAAGTGAAACCAGAGCAAGACTTAAACAGGACTTGTGCCCTTAGCCAAATGGATTGGGGCCCCAATTCTGTGACTGTCCAAGTCACCACATGTTGAAGAAGAATGGTCAACATTTTCCAGGAATGGCCATATGGATCTAGCCTAGGTGGTGGCCCTGATTCCTATGGAGCATCCTGTGGCTGCTTGCCTGCCAAATGTGGGAACCAGATTGGCCATTTCTCCGCCCGGGTTTCCCTTGGCCCCAAGCCTAGATCTCCCGGCCAAGGTGGAGTGGATGGATTTAGCTTTGGAGGCTGATTGCCTCTTGAATTGAATTTTTTCAAAAGGAGCCTAAAACTGGGGAAAGCATTAGTGATAATCATCCACACTGAACATATTGCCTGAACTTGAGCAAAGACAGTTCCTTCATTTTTGCCCTCCTAAAAAATTGCCCACCTCTGTTCAGTCACTCACATATTAGGAGTCTTTTATTTTTATTTTTATTTTTCATTTTTTTTTTTTTTTTTGTAACAGAGGGAGACAAGCAATGACAAAACAGCCAAAACAAACTCTTCTAAGGTCACAGACACCACCTCCTCACTAAAGAACCAGTCAGGTAATGTGGTCAGAATGAGTTTGAATGTCACTTTTCAGTAAACCATTTTCATTTAAGCCAGTCGTTTAAGCCAGCTACATCGGGTGGCTCCTTCCTCTTCTCCGGGGCTGCTCTTGGGCTGATAACTACCCACTCCTGGGCCCGCACCCCGTGGTTGAGTTTGGGTGAGTTCTGTGTAGTTTGAATTCGGTAGAGGTTTAATTCTGGATTCGGTGGGGGTGCGGTTCAGTTCTAAAATGATTTTCGGGAAGGTTTTTTTGGTCTTTTTGTCATCACTCACACACACGCACATGCACCCCCCCCCACACACACTGCATACACCCCATAATAATAGTAGTAATAATAACTGTGCTAATTGTTAAGCACTTACTGTGTGCCAGGAGATGTGCTCAATAAATGCGATTGAATGAATGAATGAATGAAAGGCACCGTATCAAGCGATGGTTTAGATAAAAGGTAATCAGATTGGACACAGTCCTTGTTCCACATGAGACTTACAGTCTTAGTCCCCCCTTTTACAGATGAGGTAACTGAGGCACAGAGATGCGAAGTGACTTGCCCAAAGTCGTACCCCAGACGAGTGGCAGAGCCGGGATTAGAACCCGTGTCCTTACTCCCAAGCCCGTGCTCTATCCACTAGGCCGCGATGCCTTTCCCCATATTCCCCTATTGAAGTTGCGGACTGCTGATTTATAGTTTCCCCACTTGGGGGCGCCCTGGGTGTGGAAGCCAATAGAGGGCATAATGAGCCATAAATATGAAGCAAAAAGAACAAATGTAGTGGTCCAGCTCTCTCTCTTCCTCCCCTCCATTTATATATATAAAATTCCCTTCCAAGCAGCTCAGGATAACACACCCTTAGGGAAGGAAAAACCTGTAGACGTGGGGAAGTCAGGTGGGTCACTCATGGGGAATTGTCCCTCCTGCCGCTAGCTGGTGCCCCTGGCACATTCCTGCTACCTGTGGGCTGTCAGCAGGTGCTAGTTCAGAACGGTGGGTCCCTCGTCACCGAGAAGTCGGTGACGATTTCACAGCTGCGATCGGCCATTCCGGTTCCTGTTCTAACTTGGAACCGGCACCCTCCACCCTTTTCCAAATGAACCCTGCCAGGGCAGTTTGAGGTTTTTTTGGAGGAGGTGGCTTGTACTGTTTTTTTTTTACTTTGGTGTCTCACCTTAACAGCAGGGTATGGTCCATGTCCCCTTTGAGGTGATGCCCCTTTATTTAGCCAGCCAAATGGGGGAGTTTTCAAACGAGGAGTCGTCTTCGCTGCCCTTACGTGTCTCTTTGAAGAGTGCGTGGGCTCCCGTTGCTATGAAGGAATCCGGAAGACTCACGCAAACAAACCCTTCGGTTGCGAGGGAGGACATTGGTTTAACATGTTTCCAGTTCCAAACTTCACTTTGTAAACCCGAATTATTTTACAGCAACGAAAAATCTGTCCGATGCATGTAAACCACTGAAGAAGCGAAATCGAGCTTCAGCTGCAGAATCTTCAACTCTTGCGTATAGCAAAAGTTCATCTCCTTCAGCTTCCTTAACTGAGAATGAGGTAAAAAATCAATAGTGGCATTCACATGCCAGCCGTTTAGTTACCCAAAGTTTTCGAGTGTGATGTAAAAAAATCTATTTTTAAGGAAAGATCAGACTTAACAGATATGACTCGGTGCTCTCATGGAACCTAGATGGCTTAGAGCTTTTGTCTCTGTGAACCCAGTGACTTCGATGCGTTGTGAAAAGTCATTCATTTATTGTAGTGGGAAGCCCATTCGGGTACTTCAGGTAGAGCGATGCGGTTTAATTGTACTGAAAACCTCCGTACGTTTTAGAGATGTACTTTTAGAAACCAAGTAAAATGCCAGTGTGGTGTGTATTTTCTTCTGGAAAGATTTTCTGTTCTGTATCCTTCCTCATTGATCACCTTCATGGGAAGTCTAGGTGGTCAGTTTTTTGGAGGGGAAGCCAAATTGGCTTTGGTTTCCGTATTTGGGCCCGAATGGTCTCGGACGGTCTCCGGAGCAGAGCCCCCGGGACCCCGGTAGTGGGATGTATTGTACTGTTTCCGCGGGATTCTCCGTGGCTTGGACAGTACGGTGTGCAGACAGCAGAGGATGTATCTTCTTCATCTTGAGAATCTCCTGGCCTTAGGTCCGTTAGTTTGGTCCTCCACTGAGATTCTGACCCAAATTAACTAGGCCGATGTGATTTCATTTCAGATTCCAAAACCTGAAATCCTAGGTGTACCAGGAACATAGTCTGGTGGTAGCCAATTCCAAATTACTGAGGCACAAGATTGCCCAGCGGCAGAATATGGTTCGTGTGTGTGTGTGTGTGTGTGTGCGCGCGCGCGTGAGTGAGCGAGCCTGGGTGTATGCACTTGCACAGTTTAAATCTGCGCAAAACTTCCCTTGCTAAGGTACCCTCAGAATATTAAATGCCTCCAAACCAGAAACGTTGATTATTTTGGAAGGGGAGAGAATTTGATCTTTGTTTCCCGAGAGTATGTATCTCTTGCATCTATGTTGTCTTCCCTTTTTAGTATGGTGTAATCCTAATTTTCCTGACATAGACAAAATTTTTGCATGCCAAGAAGGTATAGAATTAGAGCTTTAAATTTACAGGTTTTTGTTCAAATTTAGAAAATTGCACAGAAATCCAGGGGTAACTAAGCCATTTTTAGCACATTTTTAAAAAAAAGTGTTTAAAACTCAGACCCATTAAAGAGAGACGCTACTTCTCTCCATCTCTCACTCGTACTGGCCCTTTGGATTGCGAGTTTGAAGATTTTTCTAGTTACTGATCGCTTTGAAGTTTAATTTTTTTCTCAACCTAAAACATTTAAGTTGATCTTTTCACCTCTTTTAGATACGTACATATTTTGATTATGAGAAAAGAGTTGGATCTTAAGTAGCCTTCCACTTAAGGAGTTGTAGACAGTGAGATCTCATTTTGGATTGCCGTGTGACTGTAGTCAAGCGATGCGGATAGTTTGGGCCCTGGGTTCTCAAACTCTAAAACAGAGTGGGAGGGAGCAATCTGTGGAATAGAGAGCCTGCTCTTGGAGTTGTGAGTCGCTAGCCATTGCTGGTGAAAAAATCAAAGAGAGGAACAGAGACTTTACTCTATGCTCCAGCCCTGTCCCTCCATATTTCTAACCCAAGACTGAAATGATTTCAAAATGTAGACACCGTGAGCCCTAGCGCTCGCAAGCCATTGCTGATGGTGGAAAGTGTAAGAGGAGCCTGATTTTATTCTGAGAATGTTTCCTAGTTGGTTCCATAAAGGGGAAACATGGTGGCGGTTGATTTGCGATTTGCTGTTCATGATTCCACTGAAGCAAACATGGAGACATCTGTTCATTGTCTGTTATATTGTTTTATGGCAAGCTGTATTTTTCAATGCATTTTTTTTGTTGTTCTTGTTGTTTAATCGCGTTAAAGTCTAAACTTGGCTGCAAGGAATGGATTGAAAGGAAGTGTCCAGATTAGAGAGAAAGACCTTTTGTAGAAAGAGGCCCCCCCCTTCCCCAATAGACCCCCACAGTTAAGTTAAATTTTCCTTTGGTTTTTCTAGAAAGCCAGGAAGCTGATCTAATGAGGCGGTAAAGCCACCTCTGACCCCCTTGAACCTCATTTTTGTGATCACCTTCACTCAAGTCTCTGATTAGGTCCGTCTTCCCAGGGATCGAAGAAGAAGCGGGCCATGGGGTTCAGTTCCCCCACAGGCCTGATGATTTGGTCCCGTGAACCACAGAGATGGGTTTTAAAGTAGTCAAAGCTGTGGGAGTTTGGGGTTGTTTTGGGGTGTAGCTCGGCTGAGTGAGCGAATGCCATCTGTCAGCGCACTAGTACAGCCTGGCCAAGTGTCCTCTGTAGAATATCTTCTTGCTATTCCTGGGCGGCGTCCTTCTCTGACAGAGAAACAGTCATCTCGTTGTACCCATTCGAACCTGGTGGAGTTGGACTATTCCAAGAAAAACTGGCAGAGAATTTCAACGCTGCAATCCAGATAAGGCACCAATAAGACTTGAGCACTATATTTTTAATCTCTTTAGTATTTGAGATGATGGATGTAGGTCAATAAATCGCAGAAAAAGTGATAGCTCCATATATTTTGAAAACTAGCTGATATTTCAGGGTGTGTATTTTTTCCATGTTCATTATATAAACATATTTAAAGCACTCGGCCTTTATGTTGTGCCACATTTGTGTGGGTTATGTAACTTCTCCATTAAAATTATTTTTTACGGAATGACACTGCTGTTGTAATTAAAACTCTATCCCTACTTTAGGGAGCGGGAAAGTCTTGTATGCCATGTATAATAACCCCCAATTGTCACCTACCAAAACTTAAATGCTGTTTGTGAAGAGACAAGTGTCGTGTTCTATCTCCTTTGGGTGTAATAAGGGAATAGTTATAGAGTTGGGTGATTTGGGTGGTTTTTTTCGGTAAATAAAGCAAGTGGTCCAGAACCGATATGTACCACTTCTCTGAATATGTCCTCTCTAGATTCCTTTTTGGGAAGTCCATGACTCCTTCCTTCTCCCCTTTTTTCTAAAGTGAGGTTTCTGGGGCTTCCGGATCTCTGAGCCATTTACATGCGGGTGTTGGTGGCACAGCTGGAGAGGCGGAACTGAATGAAATTGGTGTAGTTCTCCGGGTGGATATAGAAATGTAACCTTTGGCCTTTGGTTTGATCTCGGTGTGTGAGAGAGGAGAGAATGAATGAGAATCAAGCGCCAGTGCTGTCAGCCTGGCTGTCACAGAGTTCGGCGTCCAGCTTGCTAGGAAAGGGGACCAGGCGGATGTAGGCTGATGCCTGAGAGAAGCCCAGGAAAGAATTTGTGTGATTTTTAATTTTTTTTTCTCTTTGAACAAACTCTTATTTTTCTCACGTTCATTGGTACCAGCTTGTATTGGAGCCAGCATCAGTCAAGTTGGATTTGAACCCAGCTGAATTATGCTGCCCTTAAAATGATATAATGTCTGTCGCACGTGGTATAACCGTCCTATACGCAGCTGTTATTTCTATCACGGTCATTTTATGGAAGATGTAGGATATTCTGTTTTCACTGATTATTGTAAACACACACAATGAAGAAAACAGACATGCACATTTTAAGACCAAGGTAAGATGCCCAGTTGAGGCCATCACTCAACTATATTCATCTCGTAATAGATACATATTCCTGTTCCAGTTGCCAGTACAGCAGCTAAACAGAAAGAAATGGGGTGTCCATTTCTCAGCATTGGCTCTCCAAGAATTGTGACTCTGGGTGAGAGTCCATAGCCGGGGAGTAGAGCATTTGCCCCGCTTCCGTTCTCTACCTATAAACGGTCCAGGGTGACTCTTTTGGGCAGTCACCCCTTATAATTTTCTTAAGCATCCTACGTCCAGATGAGGACGTGCATAGAGTTCTTCTAAGTTTGAGCCTAAATATAATTACCTGTTTTTGCTCATATAAATCCAAATTAGTCTCCCCTCCTTAATAGACAGACTTTGATTCTCTATTTCATTCTCATTTCATGAAGCTGAGGAAACTTGCAAAGCAGTGAGTACATTTTTAGACTGTGTTGTCTTATTGTAGGCAGTCAATTTTTCCTTTTGGGTGGATTCACAAATGACACAGGAGACCTTAATTACATAAAATTGTATTGCCTGCTCAGTTATTTGCTTAATTAGAATGTGCTACGTTCCATTGAAATGTCTCAGGCTTTTGTTCAATATGCTTGGACATCATCCTCTGACCTCTATATTTTCTTTTGTTGTGTGTGGTTTTTTTGGGGGGCGAGGGGATGGTTTGGTTTTTTTTTGCAAAGCATGTTTGCATGATGAGACTGAAGTCCTCAAGCCTTTCAATGGCTGAGTCTTGTAAAGTGGAAACTGCTATCAATGCCAGCATGTATCGAAATGTAGTGCTGAGAAACAGCGGTCATGGCAGAACTATGTTTCCCTTTTTTGCCAGTTGAATTTTTTTTTTTTTAAACCAAGAGGTAGAACCCATTACCAGCCCTCCTCCTCCTGCCTCATCCTGCTTCTCCTCTCCTTCCCTAAGTCTATACTGACTTCAGAAGTGCTCTTGGGTTCGGGGAGTGGACTCTGGCGAGAGAGAGAGAAAGTGTGAGAGTGTGTGTGTAAGTAATTGGCTCAGAGATAGGGCACCAGTCTAATCATCTCTTGGTCCCTTCCTAATCTACATCCCTTTGGCTTTTCAGAGTGGATTACGAGACATGTCCCATTTGACTGCAGTGCTCAAGTTTTCAGAACCTTAGCCTAAACTGCTTAGGAAATTTTCTAGGCCAAACCAGGGGATGGGGGAGAGGGAAGGATGTGTCAAGCACAGGAGCCAATCCCAGGAGGCAGTAGTGGTCATTGAAAGGTGTTGTTCAGGTTGTTTAGGCGAGATCGTGACAAAAAGTCTATTGGGAAAACTCAGACGTCCCATTTGAAGTGACCAGGGTGATGGATTGTACAAATGGTGGCCCTACACACACCTAATATATCAACAGTATTTATCAAGTGCTTACTGTGGGTAGAGCACTGTACTGAGCACTTGGGGAAAATGCAGCAGCGTTGGTAGGTATGATCTGTGTCCACAAGGAGCTTACAGTCTACAGAATGTTTTGGTGAGGAGGGCAGGATCCGGTCATCTCGAACGAAATCCCAAAGAGCTCCCAGTCGCATTTTCTGTTTGAATAAGAATAATATATTTGTTAAGGGCTTACTATGTGTCAAACACTGTTCTAAGTGCTGGGGTAGATAAAATTTAATCAGTTTGGACATGCTCCCTCTCCCTCATGGGGCTCACAGGCCAACTGGAAGGGAGAATTGAATCCCCGTTTCACAGTTGAGTAAATTGAGGCTCAGTGAATCTGGGAGACACACACCAGGAAATTAAGTGGCCGAGCTGGGATTGAAATCCTCTGACTCCCAGGCCCAGGCTTTGTCCACTGTCATGTTATTTTAGCGGGAGCGAGCTCTGAGGAATGTATTTTTCTGCTCCTGCTGCTTATTCTGTGCATGGAATCGTTGTTTGGGATGGGCCAATTCAGCAACCTTCCTTGAGGCCCACCTGCAGGCACTGGGCACGCAGTGACTTGAGGCGGACCACTGGGATGATGCTCGGGGAATCCCCTGGAACATTTAGTCTCCCCTCGTGTCTCAGGCTTTTGTCCGGGATGCTTTTTTGAGCTTGGCCGGAAAAGCCTGGAGCCTAATAAAACCCCGAGAGTAATTACTTCAGGGTAGGCAAATGGAGGCCCTGAATGGCTTGGCTGGTCGAAGATTCGTGGCCAGAGTTGAGGCCCACAGTTAAGATTTGTTCCTCCTTGACTCTGAGAAGGAAATGAAAAAATTAATAACCAAAAACCTCCCCCAGAGGACTGCTGTCCTACCTCTCTCCTTCCTCATGTCAAGCTGAACTGCAGGAGTTAAGGTCTTGGTTAACTCAGGGAGTAAGAGGGGAGGTACCTCAGAATCCGCCCCTTGCAAAAAGGTGTCGCGATCAACCTTTACCCAACATCAGGGATCTGCAGTAGCCAGATCAGAATGAGTCTTCTCAAGGAAAGCCCGCCTGCCCATCCCAGCCCCCTAGCATGGAGGTGCTCAAAGGAAACCAGGTACCGTGAACCTCGGATGGGTTCACCAGTTGGGACGAACCAACCCGAGAGTGCTGATGTGGCCCCGGAGCTCCAGTGGGGAGGGTGGGGGGGTGTTTGTCAATTCCTCAGATCCACTGGGGAGTCCTAAACCAAACATTTCCCCACCTCACCTGGTAGTCGCCGCCGTGGGCTGGCCTATCGGGAACAGTGGAGAGATGGCGATCTGACGACTCGATCCTGGAAAGGCGAGTCCCTCTGCAGAAGGAACGGCACATCTAGTAGTGTGGAAGAACTCTTGGGGAGAGGGGCTGCGTGCGTCCTCCCTCGGTAGGGGGAGAGGAGATGCGGGTACCGACGCTGGCTCTGTGGGCGTCCAGGTTGAGGTAGGCTACCCCTGACTTGCACCCAGCCCTGGAAGCTCCCCCTGCAGAACCCCTTGTTGGGAGGAAGGGTGGAGAATGAAAAGAATTCCTGGTGCTAGAAATGGTTACTGGGACCTGAAGGTGACTTTTCCGAAAGGCCATTGCAGACGTGGGAAAACCTCTTCCTTAACTTGAGCCCTTAAAACAGATTCTTGTGAGTAAAGTGAACTTGTTCATGAACTTGTACATGGATTTATGGCCTCGTTATTCTTTACTCTCTCGTGCAATTTAAGCTTTTCTAACTCAGCCATTGGTTAAAAAGAGACAAATGTGGATCCTTGCCTATCAGTCAGTGGTATTTGAATATCTAGTCTGTGCAAAGTGCACGGTACTTTGGGAGAGTATGATGCCATAGTCAATAAGTACTGTTGATTGATCAGTACCTCTCAACTGTGGTGTTGCCCCTAAAACCAAGAACGGCAGCCTCTGGCCACTCTACCTTTTTCCCTGCCCCTCCAACCCCAAAACCTTTTTAGCACCAGACAACAAGGGGTCATCCAGAAATCGAAAATCCCAAACTGAACCAAGAAGCAGCTTGGCCTAGTGGGAAGAGCGCGGGCCTGCAAGTCAGCAGGATCGGGGTTCTAATCTTGACTCTGCTGCTTGTCTGCAGTGTGACCTTGGGTGAGTCACTTCACTTCTCGGTACCTCAGTGACCTCATCTGTAAAACGGGGACTAAAACTGTGAGCCCCATGTGGGAAATGGACTGTCTCCAACCTGATTATCTTGTGTTTACTCCAGTGCTTAGTACAGTGTCTGCACATAAGTAACACTTAAATACTATTTTTAAAAAATCCCAAGTGCTTAGGCCAGAGCTCGGCCCGCAGTCCGTGCTCAGTCAATACCACTGAGCAGTTACTTGGGGAACGCTGACTGACGATGGCACTGCCGAACCCCTGGTATCATCTCTAATCTGCAAGTGGAGGAGAGCAGCCAACCCTTTTAGCCTCCTTTCAGGTGGACTGACTCCTGAGAGAGCAGGGCCAGGACAAAGAAACACCTATCGGAACACGTAGTAAGTGCTTGAACAAGTCCCACAGTAAATACTAATGATGGTGATGTTGGTGCCATTGTCAGTGCTGAGCAAGCTTCCTTTCAGTCAGCAAGATCTGAGATCTGAGACTCTGCGAGGAGGAGTTGATTCTAGTGCTATTGGCGGGCACGGGGCCACTGTCATGCTCTCTCTCCCTACCTGTCAGGTGCCCAAAGTGCCGCAGGAAAGGTGGGCAGCAAGGTGGACACAGGTGGGGAATGGTACTCGAAGTATTAGAAGGGTGGTGTTGAAGCACTTACTAAGGGCCAAGCCCAGTGTTTGGTGCTGGAGTACATATGAGTTAATCAGTTCAGATCCAGCCCCTGTCCCACTTGGGACTCCCGGTCTAAATTGATTTTCCTTTTTGAAGAGTTAGCTAGGAGGGAGGGGTTCATCTTGGTTTCAGAGCAGTTGAGGGAATTTTCTCCAGCCCCTTAGAAGTGTGAGTGGGGTCAGTGAGCCGAGGAAGGCCTACCTCAGTCAACGGGTTCCAAGAGATTAATATTTTTTTATATCGTGTACTGTTTAAAGAACATCGTAATACAGCCTACCACTTAAGGTAAACTACGATTAGAGGATTGTTGAGAGAAAAAAGCATTCCGACTTCCTCCTTCTGGGTACCCTTCTCAAACAGTTGAACAAATGGTGTCAACTTCTGTCAAAATAGGTAAAGCGTCTTGGTGTTCTGAATTGTGTTCTAGCCTGTTCTTTGAATGAACCGTTCAGCCCTTGGATCTTTTCAGAACTCGGTTTGAGAGAGCATATTTTGGCCTTCTGCCTCTAGCCTTTTCTTCTTCCCCCGGGTTCACACATTTCTCTTTCCTTTGCTGCCCCCCTTTGGAAGCAGGCATTGCCCGTTTCCAAGTAGTTGACCAAAGCAGGTGTTCATTGCTTCCAGGCAAGTTCAAGAGATGCTGATTCTGGTCTTGTGTGGTCAAATGGATTTTTTGTTTTACCTGTTTCTCCTGAAACTTTCTGTTTGCTAATGTCAATTTCTCCTTTCTGGAACATGTCGGCTTCAAAAACCCGTTTTCTGCCCAGGTCCTGCCACCTCTACCTTTGCACAGATTCCCCCAGTGAGTTTAGGGAGGCTAATTCAGAGACGTTGCGTTTCTTAGTTATCAGTTTCCCAGGTGGACTTGAAACACTTAGGCTGGTGATACTGTAGAGGTTGCCAAAGAAAACTTGGTTTTGAAGGGCCCTTTTTGGATCTATATGTGGTTGAGCTGTTCATTTAAATTAGAAGCAAGGTGTATTTCGTCTTTCTGAATGACTACTCTGGGGACTGAGCATCTGGGGATAACTAGTTGAAAGGAAATTCTGGACATTTCTAGGTTTTATTTTTGAACTAACTGTGGTGTGTGGTCTGTGGCAGTTGACCGTTATCTTTTCTGGCCCTGGGTTGCTCTGAGACCCCTAAGGAGCCTAGAGGGAGCTCCATCAGCTGTTTCTTCCCTCCCCCATTTCCTGAAAGGGTTCCATGAAATAGACTCGGGTGAATAGGTAAAGCCGTGCATCTTGTTAACGTTTGTTTGGCTCAACCAAACCGTTATCCCCCACCTGACAATTACATCCAGAATCATCAAGATACCCAAGTGAATGAATACTTTCGGCCACAGTCTTCTTCAGACTGACTCTTTTGGACACAAGGTTATGGCAAAATATATCGTACCTCTCCCAAGTTCTTAGTACAGTGTTGTTCTTAGTACAGTGTTCTTCACATACTAGGAGCTCAATGAATACAGTTGATTTCAGGAAATGGGTGATCACCTTTAAAATGTCTCCTCTAGTTTGGATGCAGTGGATTGCGATTGTGGAGTAGTGGGTTAGCCTTTCTTTGACACCTTTAGAGTAAACCTTGTTTGGTAATTCAGCTATTAACCGGGAATGTGACAGCTGTCCAAAGTGTGGACAGCAAACCTTAAGGCTAACACCGCTCTGGAAAACATCATTTTTCCTGGAAAGTGACGCACGCTCCTGCCAAAACACTTGGTATTCATCCAGCAGGCGGAAAGTGTACTCTTAACCTTGGTGCCGTCCTTAATTCATGGAGATGTTTGTTACAGAAGCTAAGGGGAATATCTGTGATGAAGACAACCCTTCACGGGCATGGGCCTGGTTAGAATGCTGCTTTTCCTCCATTTTTTTGTTCATTTTTTTTTCTTTTGGCTCCCCAAAAGTCAAAGCCTAGCTGGCAGTTGAAACTTTGTTCTGGGAGCACAGAACAAAGTAGGCATGTTGTCTAAGGTGTCCCTTGAATTATTTTCAAGGTATTCTTTCATATTAGACCAGTCTGGGTCCAATGAGATTGTTTTGGAAAGTCCTGCAGAGGTATGTAAGAACTGTGAGAAAACAAAGTCTGTTCTTCCCAAGCAGTTGAGTGCATTTTTTTCCCAAATTCCCACTGTTCTAGACCTCACTCAAAAAACACATTTGAAGCCTGAGAAATCCACTGCTCTTCATTCTGAGTCCCGTTTAGCAAAATAGGAGAATGGACTCGGAGACTTTTTTTTTTTTTTTGGTATGTTTGCTGGGGATTTTTTGCCGGGGGGGAAGGTGGGGGGTCCAAGGAGTCTTGGATCCACTAAGTCACTACATCTCTCTTTCTCCAAATGCACCATATTGCCTATGCATAAATACCATTGTAATGGGTTTGGGGACCCAATTCTTAGGCTCCAGCAAGGTGAATTTCTCACTCGCTCTCCAAAAGGCATTTTTGAGTAAGCGATGGTCTCACCCCATCGAGTGCAGGTGGTCCAACTCTCTAAGTTAAGGAAGTCTGATGTGTGTCGACATCCCTTGGCAGTACATGGCAGCTCCGCATTAGTGATCTGTCTTCCTAGAGACGCGTGGGCCCCGCTCTCGCCACGCCGAGTGGGAAAAAGAAGGGACGTGGCGGAGCGCACGCAAGGCAGAAAACCCTGGAACTGTACTTTCACTGACTGTAACATTGTATGGTTTCCTTTTTGATATCATTCTGTATGTGTATCCCATACCCAATACTAGCCAGTTACCTTGATATTTTGTCTTTAAAGTTTATACTTCCATTTATAATGTGTATTCAGTGTTTATTTCCCTAAACACTTTGTTAATTTTAGGATCTAGCTCTCCTCTCCTATTGAAAAGATGCTAACTTTTTTCTGTAAATCTTAAATAAAAGGTGCTGCTTCTTCCTCTCTACCAGGCCTGGTGTGTGTTTTCTCTGTCTCTGTCCGCCCCCATTCCCCTCGTCCCCCCCGACCCCCTCCACCTGGAAATTTGGTTTACCCGACGGTTACCAGCCATGTGGCCCCAGTGGACCAAGCCTGCCCTGGCCCCGGGGGGTTGGCAGGCACTCGTCATTCTTTGGCCTCTGTCCCTATAAGCTGGGCCCATGTCGGCGAGGCATTTCCAGAGCCTCTGAGCCGCGGCCGGGGCCTAGGAGGCGGTACAGGCCAGGGTCAGGGGAGGGGGTGCCGATGACCTGTCTTCTAGTTGTACCTGCGGGGGAGGATTGAGATGGACATCCACGAGTGACCCACGGACAGGCCCGCCCGCTCTCCCAGGGGGAGGGGCAGAAGGATTGATTTTCTAACTCTGGGAAGTCCGGAACTGAACTGAAAGGATCTGCCAAACTGCATTTTCTGAGCTTAGTATATTGCCCTCCCACCTCTCGGAGCAGAGCGGGGAAGATTAGGAAAGAACTCTGAAGAACTCTGTTAGGGCTCCTGGGGAAGGTCACAGAGCCCAGGGCTGGCGGTGAAAATGCAGCTAAGTGAAAATTGAAAAATCTCATTTTCAAAAGGAGTGGGGTTCCGTACAGCGGCGAGTGGTCTTCTTGCTGGAAAGGAGGACAGAATGGAGTTGTGGTCCAGAGAACAGAAAGGTGGGGTTCCTAACAGTGATTTATCATGGGGAAGCCCTTTGCTTTTAGCTTATGGCTTGCTTTCCCAAAGATTCCTCTCATCAGTTGGCTGACTTGCTAGGAAAAAAGTTTAACCCACCTTCGTTGTTTCGGGGGAACTGGAGCAGTCGCCTGGCCCCTGGAATTCTAGTTTTGGCATTCAATTTTCCAACTCACACCGCTCGTCCTAAAGAACCTTGTATTCTCAAGATCCCTTAGGGATGGTGACCAGTGGGCCCTATCCCCGTTCCTTGTGGCAGACTGGGTTTTCAGCAAAGCGTTCTTCCCAAATTTAGCTTTCACGTGCCCAACGTAAGTGAATCTCCAGAAGGTTTTAGTGTTGGTGTGGCCGGGGGCGCTTCTCCCCAGACGAGTGGGGCTCGCTCAGTCCAGCACCTTGCATCCAGCGGATGCGCAACGAATACCATTCCTGTTAAACGCCTGGGCAGGTTGGCCAGATGTTAGGGCGAGGCTGCAACCTGTGGCAAGGTCTGTCCCCCGCTTGCCATATTCCTGGAAAGGGGTGTGAGTGGGGAAAGGGGTCGGGCGACAGAAGAGCCTGGATGAATAAAATGCACCAACAGCATCAGAGGCTGGTTTCAGCCACCGGTCTTCACCTCCTCTCTCCAAACCTTGTACCCGAGCTGCTGTCGAGGAGTCAAACCCATGTCTGTTTCCCCTTCCTCCACCCCTTCTAGCCACCCCCTCGCCCCCTGGCAGTGTTGGTGACAAAAAGGGAAATGAGCCTGAAACAGGCACTGGAAAGAGGGAGAGAGGTGCAGGAGAAGGACTGGGGGTCCAGATAGTCTCTGTTCTGCTCAGCTACCCCTTCGTTCCCACCCTCCCGACCCCACCAAAGCTGCAATAGAGGAACCACAAACAATGACTGGATTACTTCAAACATCTGTTTGGCTTGTTGCGTCTGTTAGGAGTGTCACTGTGAAATCCCGGTTTCTTTGAGGGCTACATAGATGACTTTCTATCCCGGCCACTGACAATTCTGCATTCAGCTCTTATTTTTGCACTTGGAAATGCGAATGGAAGCTTCTTGGGGAGAGCGGAGGGGAAGGGAGGGGCAGTGGCAAAGCCTCTAGGCTTTGAACATGGCAATTGTGCCCTTTTTACTCTATGTATTTCCCAAATTTGGCTATTCTTTTCCAACTCTTTCCCGGGGGTTTGTGGCCGAATACTAGGAATGGCATCATTTTTGTGCGCATTTACGTACTCTGTCAACTTCCTGCAACTTGTCATAAATGTCAGTCAATGAATAAAAGTCATGCAATTTTCCCGCTGTCTGCTAAGTTTATTTTTGGGGGAAAGAAAAAAAAGCTGTAATCTACTTTTCTGAAACCACTTTATAAAACCTGTAAAATCTCCCTTAAAGCTTTGGTAGTAATAAAAGAGCAAATGGTGACACGTTACTTTGTGTCTGTGTGTATTTGGTAACGTAGCTCTCCCCTAGTGTGTCCTCCTGTACGTTGAATAAGATCCGTTCTTTTCTGACATGGCTATAGCGAAATATAATACATGCGCTTCATCTTCAGATCTCAGACGGTCAAGGTGATGAGCCCTCAGAGTCCCCATACGAAAGCGCAGACGAGACTCAAACGGAAGCGTCTGTATCCTCCAAAAAGTCTGAGCGAGGTGCCGCCGCTAAGAAGGAATATGTCTGTCAGGTGAGATTGAAGTTGGTTGGCTAGGCCATTTGGGAACTGCTCCACGGAAGGAAAAGGTCCCACCCAGCGTGGGGTAAATTGGCTTTTTCTGCATACATTTGGCAAGGTGGAACATCTGCAAACACCTCAGTCTCAGTTGAGCAGTGGTGATTCCTTTGTCTGTCATGCTGTTCAGGAAGGTGGTGGGGGGTGGGGTGGGGGTCAGAGGACGGGATGGCCACCACAATGTACTGAGAATTGGTCTTCCAACTTGCCCCAGGCAGATCTTGATTCTTCAGGCGGAGTTTTCTCTCATTTTGTGTCCTGTGGCTTCCACTTAGCAAATGGCATCATCCATATTCCCGGGAGTGGGAACAATTGATGTCTAATTTCATTTGGGGTTTGGGGGGTGATGGGGTGCAGTCATCAGTTTTCCTTGCATAGGAAACTGCTGTTAGAGCAAATTGGCTGTCGGAAGAAAGACCGCCTTCTGCAGCTGCAGAGGGGGAGGGGGAGTGAACGCAGCAGGCTCGTTGCTTCAACAGTTGATGCTTTCTGTTCCAAAGCTCTGTGAGAAAACCGGCAGTTTACTGCTTTGCGAAGGACCCTGCTATGGAGCCTTCCACTCGGCCTGCCTCGGATTGCCTAGGAGACCGGAAGGAAAATTCATCTGCAGCGAATGTACTTCAGGCAAGTCTTAGCCAGCTTTTACCACCGGTTTCCTTGCGCTTAGAACCGATCTTGCCGTCCCTGAAATCGGCTAACTGTTGGCCTCGTGAGGACATGGAGATCGTGGAATCCCAACTGACATTTACAAATTGTTGGATTGGTTCCTACGCTTGAAAGGTTCTGAAACTTGAATTGTTTCAGCATGGCTCTTAAAAGCTCAACCGAGCGAGTAACATCAGTTTTCTTTACTCCTCATTGGCCTCCACCCTACAGACTCCTCTTTCTCTCCTGATGGCTCTTTTCGTCCAAGTCCCTAGAGCTGTTGTCGTTGGCCATCGGCTTCAACCCGGGAATGGGGGTGGGGAGGGGAGGACGAGCTCATTATTAGAGGTAACGGAAGGATCTAGTGGTCCCCTCTCGGGCTTCAGCAGATGGGAGACTCAGACCCGCACAAGTTAGACCTAAAGGTGAAACCTGGCTCACTCAATGTGCCCATTGTTGGTCACATTTGTAAAGAGAGACTGAAAATACATCTTACTGACCATCTCCCTGACTGAACCGTCTGCTCCTTGTGGGAGGGGATCATGTCTCCCAACTCTTGTACGGTCCTCTCCCAAGCACTTAGGACAGTGCTCTGCACCCTGTAAGTGTTCAATAAGTACCACTGTTTCCTTGATCAAAATGTCGTGGTAGCAAATGCTTGGGCATTTGCTACCAGACTGTGCCTGCCTTTGAAGCAAAGCTGGTGGGGGCCGCTGGGAGGGGCGGGTGGAGAGGGTTCCTAGCTGTAACTACCCTTGTCTTTTTATTGTCAGGAGTTCACTCTTGCTTTGTGTGCAAGGAGAAGAAAACAGAAGTGAAGCGCTGTGTTGTGTCTCAGTGTGGGAAGTTTTACCACGAAGCTTGTGTCAGGAAGCATCACCTGACCGTGTTTGAGAGCCGAGGTTTTCGCTGCCCCCTCCACAGCTGCGTCAGCTGCCACGTCTCCAACCCTTCCAATCCAAGAGCATCCAAAGGTAGCCACTCATCCCTCCTGCACTCTCATTCCCTCTGAATCAGATCCCAGTTTTGAGGCGATAGAACGGTAACCTGTGGGTGAAACCATCCGCTGAACCCCTCCATTGGTTGAGCCTAGCAGATGAGGTGAATCCCAATTCAAATGAGGGACAGTTTTTTTCCCCCTGAGGAACTGATTTTAAGTGTTCTTCAAACCTCAGTAAAACTTGTTGGGCTAGATGTTTTTGAGCAATGTCTCTTTTTGTCAGGGTGGGGAATGATTTTTCACATCTCTCTTTGGAAGAGAATGGCCCCTTTAAAGTATTTTATAAGGAAGACACACTATAGATGCAACAGAGTCTAAGAGGAAGAGCTTGGACCTGGGAGCCAGGAAAGCTGGTTCTACTCTCAGCTCTGCTCCTTGCCTGCTGAATGAACTTGGCAAGTTACTTCACTGCTCTATACCTCTGTTTCCTCATCTGTAAAATGGGGATAAAAATTCCTCTTCTCCCTCTCTCTTGGGCTGTGAAGCCTCACGGGGGGCAGGGAGTGCCTTTGGTCTGCTTACCTCGTCTCTATCCTGGCACTCGGTTCAGTGTGTAATGTTGTACCACTGTAATAATAATAATTACTATTTTTTTTAAAAAAATTATATATTACTATTCCCCAATTTGACAGACATTTTCATTTGGAATTCTTTTCCTACAGTTGTTTTATTTGGTTGGAAATGGGGTTTACATTTACAATAGATGGAAGCTTGTCACTAAATTCCAAAAGGAGATTATGCACCCAAGTACTGCTTTTCCAGGTATAAGGAGCTGGAACATCACATAATCTCCATTCATTCATTTGATCATATTTGTTGAGCAATTACTGTGTGCAGAGCACTGTACTAAGCCCTTGGGAAGTACAATTCACCCAGCTTACACCGAATTTGCAATTGCTTTCATCGCCTTGGCCCAGAGAGCTTCCAGATAGTTCTATTTCCTTGTTAAGGCTTTTGTTTTTCTTTTTCTGGACACATTCAGGTCTGTCCTTTTGCTTTCTCTGCTGTTGTTCCCAAAAAACATTTGCTCTGGTTTTCTAAATGCATTTTTCCCAAGGCAGTAACTGGTGATCCAATTTATTCCCGCTTGGGAAAGCAAATGGAGCAGCCCCGATCCTTTTGCCCTTGTGCACTGTCTTAAATTTGGCCCTTTGAATGGTGTAGGAAAGCAGGTTTAAGGTGCAGTTTGACATTTCCCCCTGACCTTTTCTAAGTAGTCATTGGAAAAGACAGATTAACTGAACATGAAGACAGTAAGTTGGCTTTTTGGGGCTTTTGTAGTTCATGCCACTAGAACATGGAACATACATGAGAGATTATGCTGAGAAGGGAGGGTCCAGCTGAAACGGGTAGTGTAGGCTGACGTCATGTGATTCGCTGCTTCTCTGGCACCAGTCGTAATGTGTGTGTGTGTCTTTGTGTGTTTGTGCGTGTACATGTGTTTGTTCCGCAGGGAAGCTGATGAGGTGCGTGCGTTGCCCCGTGGCTTACCATGGAGGAGATGGCTGTATGGCCGCCGGGTGCGCAGTGATCGCCTCCAACAACATCATTTGCACCAACCATTTCACTGCCCGCAAAGGGAAGAGCCACCACGCCCATGTCAATGTGAGCTGGTGCTTCGTCTGCTCAAAAGGTATGTCATCGCCAGGGCGAGCCGGACCCTTGCATTCCATCCGTCCTCTTCTTCCACTGGGAAGGACTTGACAGCAGTGTGGCTGCCTACTGGTAGGAGCGCCGGCCTGGGAGTCAGAGGACCCGGGTTCCGATCCCAGGTCCCGCCATGTGCCTGCTGTGTAGCCTTGGCCAAGTCACTTTGCTTCTTTGGGCCAGCGTTTTCACATCTGTCACATGGGGACTCAGTACCCGGTCCCCTCTGTCCTTAGACTGTGAGCCCCGTGTGGCAGGGGGACTGTGCCCCATCTGGATAATCTTGGATCTACCCCAGAGCCTCAGGGCTTGGCCCATAGTAACAGATACCACCAATGTTATGATTATGGTTATCATCACCGTAACTTTCTATTCGAAGAGGAGTCCCAGAGAGTTGGGCCCTGCCTGTCTGCCAGGAGGCCTGTGGATTCACTTAGGCTGGGGGTCGGGGGAGAAGCCAGCCTGCCAGGAGCCCTTGACCCTGGGTTCCGGAGCTTCTCATGCTACACCGGTCTAACAGGTCAGGGAAGAGGCATCAAGGAACTCAGAGTGCCTGCCGATGGGAAGGGGACCAGTGTAGCTGCCTCTTCTCAATCTGACCATGGGCGGACTTGTGTTTAAGAGCTAACCCAGTAAGGGCTGACAGGCAGAAAGACCCCTGACCCCCAGGGTCCGCAGCCCAGGTGGCGTGAAACCTAGGGTGACCTAGTGGAGAGAGCCCGGGCATGGGATTCAGAGGACCTGGGTTCCAGTCCCGGATCCATCAATTGCCTTCTGTGTGACCCTGGGCGACTTGCTTCACTGCTCTGTGCCCATGAGATGGGGTTTCCACACCTGTCCTCCCTTCTACCTAAGCCATGACTGTGGGATGGGGACTGACTGTCTCCTTCCTGAGTGCCTTCTTTCCCTCCAGTGCTCAGGACTTTGCATGGCACCTACTGAGCACTCAACTCCCACAATTGTTGTGCAGGGGGGAGCCTGTTATGCTGCGAGTCGTGCCCGGCGGCGTTCCACCCGGACTGCTTGAACATCGAGATGCCCGACGGCAGCTGGTACTGCAATGACTGCAGGGCGGGGAAAAAGCTTCACTTCCAGGATGTCATCTGGGTCAAACTGGGCAACTACAGGTCAGAGGGAACAGCTTGGGCCTTCCAAAGACAACCCGGTATCTGCCACCGTCCTATCCGGTGGACCCATATGTCGCTCGTTCGGTCTTTCTGCGGAATGAAGGGTGCCTGAATAATTTGGGGTGTGTGTTCTGTTTGTATTTCCAACATACTAGATGGTGGCCTGCTGAAGTTTGCCATCCAAAGAACGTTCCCCCAAATATTCAGAAAATGAAGCATGAGATCGGAGAGTTTCCTGTCTTTTTCTTTGGGTCCAAGGATTATTACTGGACACACCAGGCTCGAGTCTTTCCCTACATGGAGGGCGACCGGGGGAGCCGCTACCAAGGGATTAAAGGGATCGGAAAAGTCTTCAAAAATGGTACTGAGCGCTGGCGAGTGGCATCGGGGATAGGTCTGCGCGGAGCCCAGGGCTGGGGACTCAGCCAACTGAGGAGTAGGACTGCCTGGTGGGTCCTGGTGGTGCTGTTTGTTTTCCCCTGGCCCCTAACTTCCCAGAGGGAAGCAGTGCGTCTTCTTGTCTTTCTATCTGGAGGCAAGCAAGCAAGCGGGAGAAAGTCAGAGGAGAGCAAGTGGTGGGCCTCACTCCCCGAAAGTTTGGGGGAAGCCTCACTCTGAAAGATTTATTTTCGGTGGGCTAACCGTGGATTGTATGTTGAGATCTGACCGGTTTTAAAAAGATGCTGTGATTTAGCTGGGGTGTTGCCCTGCAGTTTACAGATGATGGTGAGGTGGTATCTTGGGCTGGAAGAGTCCCACTGTGCCACAGAGGTGCAGCAGGGCTCCTCTGAACCCTTGTCATTCGGAATGAGACCTCGATGGCATTGAGGGAAAGGGCCCTGTTCCACGGCCTGGAAGAGCTGCACTGGAGTTGATTTTTATGCCATTGTAATGATAATAATAATAAGGTATTTAAGTGCTCACTATGTGTCAAGCACTGTTCTAAGCGCTGGGGTAGGTAGAAGGTAATCAGGTTGTCCCACGTGGGGCTCAGTCTTAATCCCCATTTTGTGGATAAGGTAACTGAGGCACAGAGAAGTGAAGTGACTTGCCCAAGGTCACACAGCAGACAGGTGGCGTAGCAGGGATTAGAGCCCACGACCTCTGACTCCCAAACCCATGCTATTTTCACTAAGCCACTCTTGCTTTGTAGGTATCTCCGCGCCTCAGGGGCAGGAAAGGCGCTGCCCCCTAAAGCTTTCTGAGTCATGCTCCGAGCCTCACTCGTTCTTCTCATGTCTCTGGAAAGACCCAAGAGTCTCCAGTTGGCCCGTTGGCCCTATCTGTTAGATTGTAAGCTCCTCTAGGAAAGGAATCATCTCTACTCGAAAACCAATGTACTATCCCAAGCAGTCAGTACAGTGCCCTGCCGAGGCTCTGTGCTCAGTAAATACAGCTGACTGAGGGATTGAAGCCTATCACTCTGCCCTCTTCACACTCCTAACAATTAAAATAAGTCGGCATTGCTGGGTGTAGTATGGGAGCGGTGAGGGTTTGTGCTGTGCCCTCCGCACTCTCTCGCCTAGTCCCAACGTGGAGGCCCGCCCCAAAGTGAGTAGTCAGAAAATAGCTTTCTTTGGCCTGGCTTTGTGGACAGTCAGTCTCAGTGGTGAAACGCACGTGTGCACGCACACACACACACACACACACACACACACACACACACACACACACACAGAGCCTTTAAAACTAAATCAACTTGTAAACTAGAAAAGCTGAGAGACTTTGCCATCTGTTCAAAGACGACTTTGCTGCCATATATTTCAGAGTGATGGCTTGCGGGATGGGAGCCGGTGCTGTTGGGATTTCTGAGAAATTCCATTCTGTGAGTGAAGGCTGAACCTATCCTCCCTGCTGGCCGCCCCACAGTGCCTGCACCTGTGATGAGAATGACACTATGTCTCTGTCCCGTGGACTCCTGCTGTCTTGGAACCTGACCACTGACTTCAGTCAGTCAGGTTTATCTATTGAATGCTGACTTGTGCAGAGCATTGTATTAAACACTTGAGAGAGGGCAATACAACTTCCTCCGAACTCTTTCAGATCAGGTTTTCAGACCCAAGCATCTATTCTGGTCACCGTTCCACTCATTCAGTGGTAGTTATTGAGCGCTTAGTGTGTGCAGAAGACTAAGTGCTGCTTCTGAGAAGGAGGCCCTTCTCAGGCACTGTGCCTTTCTTTTCCTCCCTTCTCGCCCTTTTTCTCTGGCAGTCATCCCTTGGGCCCTAGCTATTTTGCTCTCTCGGGTCGCCCATTATTGTGCATGGATGGTGATTTTAGCCGTTATCTCCTGCCCCAACCTCTCAGCCCCTCTCCAGACCCCCATTTCCTCGTCATAACGAGAGCAATTGTGATATTTGTATCGCTTGACTTACTATGTCCCGAGTGCTGAATACAGACTGATACAGTACAGTCTGATCAGACACAGTCCCTGTCCCACACAGAGCTCAGCTCTTTCTTTCTCTCTGCTTCCTCCCACCCCTCATTGCTTCTCATCTTCTGTGTCCAACAGTGAACTTATTTTCCGGTTTTAGCCCTGGTCTTCGAACTTTTCCATCATTCTTGGGCCAGTCACCTCTGTCGGTGGGTGGCGGGAGAGTCACAGATTTCATCATGTTGGCCTTCTCTAATCCCTCACTGGTGGTGGTTCCTGGCTTCCCTGATCTCTTCCCAACTCCAGAATTCTGGCCCAGCCTCTCTGCTGGACTCCCCGCCTGCAGCTTTTCCCTTTTCTAGGCCATCCTCCACCCAGCCATGGCAGTCACTTCCCGTGGCAGTCACTTCCCACCTCCCTGGCTGCCTCTCTGCCCCCAACCCACCCACCCGCCACCATCCATGAAGCGCCCTTGGCCTCGGTCATTTAGGTTCCCGGTTAGCTCTAGCTATCCTCTTCTCCTTGCACTCCCCAGTTCATTCATTCATTCAATAGTATTTATTTATTCTTGTCTGTCCGCCTCCCCCGATTAGACTGTAAGCCCGTCAAACGGCAGGGACTGTCTCTATCTGTTGCCGACTTGTTCATTCCAAGCGCTTAGTACAGTGCTCTGCACATAGTAAGCGCTCAATAAATACTATTGAATGAATGAATGAATGTGCAGAGCACTGACCTAAGCGCTTGGAATATACAATTCGGCAAAAGATAGAGACAATCCCTGCCCAGTGACGGGCTCACACTCTAATCGGGGAAGACAGACAGCAGAGCAAAACAGAACAAAACAAAAACAAGATATTATCAAGATAAATAGAATCAAGGGGATGTACACCTCATTAACAAAATAAACAGGGTAATAAATAATATATACAAATGAGCACAGTGCTGAGGGGAAGGGGAAAAGGGGAGGAGCAGAGGGTGGAGGGAGAGGAGGGGGACAGAGGGAAAGGGGGCTCAGCTGAAGGAAGGGGGAGGAGCAGGGGGAAAGGGGGAGCTCAGTCTGGGTGGCCTCTTGGAGAAGGTTAGCTCTCAGTAGAGCTTTGAAGAGGGGAAGAGAGTTAGTTTGGCAGACGGGAGGAGAGAGGGCATTCCAGGACAGTGGTAGGACGTGGGCCAGGGGTCGAAAGTGGGATAGACGTAAATGGCGGACAGTGGAGGTGAGTGGCAGAGGAGCGGAGTGTACTGGGTGGGCTGTAGAAGGAGAGAAGGGAGGTGAGGTAGGAGGGGGCAAGGTGATGGAGAGCTTTGAAGCCAAGAGTGAGGAGTTTTTATTTCGTGCAGAAGTTGATAGGCAACCATTGGAGGTTTTTGAGGAGGGGAGTGACATGCCCAGAGCGTTTCTGTAGAAGGATGATCCGGGCAGCGAAATGAAGAATAGACTGGAGTGGGGAGAGACAGGAGAAAGGGAGATCAGAGAGAAGGCTGACACAATAATCCAGTCTGGATATTATGAGAGCTTGTACCAGCACGATAGCCGTTTGGACAGAGAGGTAAGGATGGGATGGGCCCGTGAGATGGGAAGGATAGTTGTGCCGTCCACAGTGACAGGGAAGTCAGGGAGAGGACAGGGTTTGGGAGGGAAGATAAGGAGCTCAGTTTTAGACATAATAAGCACTTAACACATAATAAAAATCAAAGTAGAACAGATAGCTGGAGATACTCACTCTGTGTCTTCTTAGTACAGCACATTGACTGAGAGTCCTTTTGGTGTGGTACTCTGTACTAGGTACTTGTTTTCTCCCAATACTTAGTCCAGTGTTCTGCACCTAGTAGGCACTCAGAAAATGCTGTTGATTGCTCGATTTGGCTTTGTTTTCAAGAGGACCTTGGCTTCCTTACAAGTGGAAGGAATGTGGTTCTATGCCCCCAGCCTTCGGGTGACTTTCCCCCATCCTTTCCCTGGGAATCCCTGTTAACCAAGGACTAAGAACCCCAATGATGGCAAGCTCCCCAATTTTGGAGTGGCATCCCAGGTCTCCAACATTAGTCCAAGATTTTGTCCTCCACCGATCAATCAGAAGCATTTAACCAGTGCTTATTAGGTGCAGAACACTGTACTGAGCACTTGGGAGAGTTCAGTAGAGATAGTAGACTCAATCTCTGTCCTCAAGATGCTTACAGTCATTCAGTGAATGGGATTTATTAAGCATTTACTATGTCCAAAGCACTGAACTAAGGGCTTGGAGAAATACAGTACAACAGAATCGGTTGACATGATCCCTGCCCACAAGACACTTAGAGACTAGGCGGGGGGAGACAGGCAATAAAATAAACTCTTCATTTATTAACAGAAATGGCAGTGTGTCAGGATTTGGATGTGAGTACTGTGAGGCTGGGAGTGTCAAGAGTATAAGCTTGTGGACAGGGCATACGTGTACCAACTCAGTTGTATTCAACTCTCCCAAGCTCCTAGTACAGTGCTCTGTACACACTAGATGCTCACAAAATACCATTGATTGAGTAGATATCAAGTGCTTAAGGGGTACAGATCCAAGGAAGGATCCAAGGACAACAGAAGGAAGGACCATTAGGAGAAATGAGGGCTGTCAGGGAAGGCATCTTGGAGGAGGTGTGATTGTAGTAAGGTTTGCTTGTGGGGGTCGCATAGCCAGTCTGGTCGAGGAGACAGATTTACAGATGGGGGAAGCAGGATTAGGGTATAAGGTTATGTGCATAAGTGGTATGGGATGGTAGGGGTCAAATCCATGATTTAGGTGACAGGATGTAGTGGGAGAGAGCTGATTGAGTGCCTTAAAGCTAATGGAAGGAGTATCTGCTTGATGCAGAGAAGAACGGGCAATCGCTGAAGACTTTTGAGGAGTGAGGAATTGTGCCAGGACAATATTTTAGAAAAAGATCTAGGTGACAGAGTGACGTATGGTCTGGCGAGGGAAGAGGCAAGGAGGTCAGCGAGGAGGCAGATGCGGCAGTCATGCTGGGATATCATCACCATCAGTGGTATTTATTGAGCGCTTATTGCATGCAGAACACTGTACTAAACAGTAACTATGGGCGGTGCCAAATGCCCAGACTAGCAGGGTGGTGGCTGGCCTCTGCCTCTGTGTGATTTTAGCAAGGGAATCTCGAATGTAAGGCAAGGCCCTGGCTCTTCAGGGAGGGGACAGGGGCTATGGGCTCCCAACTGGGCCCCTGATTGGGCCATGCCTAGAGCAGCCACTGCCCTCCCCGTCAGCTCAGAGGGTGTTGCTGGGGGGTGGTCCAACTCACCTTTTCTCCTCCATCCCTGTCCCATGGCCTGGCTTCTGCTCCAACAGCTGCCCTCGTGCAATAGAGGAGCAAAGCTAAGCTTAAAGAAGCAGTGTGGCTCCGTGGAAAGAGCACGGGCTTGTGAACCAGAGGTCATGGGTTCTAATCCTGGCTCCGCCGCTTGTCAGCTGTGTGACTTTGGGCAAGTCACGTAACTTCTCTATGCCTCAGTTCCCTCATCTGTAAAATGGGTATGAAGACTGTGAGCCCCACAGGGGACAACCTGATCACCTTGTATCCCCCCAGCACTTAGAACAGTGCTTTGCACACAGTAAGTGTTTAACAAATACCATCATTATTAAAGCTTTAAGAGAGCAGATCTTGACAGCAGAGATGCCAGACCTCCTGGCCAGTTGCGCTAGGTAGTTGAGTGTGAGGGCTGGGGCTCAAGGGTCGGGTCCTTTGGGATGCTGAGAGAGAGCCCGATGGGATCTGCCTCATCCCTGCCCTGCGGAGAATGGGCCTCGGGCCCAGAACGGCTTATGTTCTGCTTTCCCTGGAGTCCTCCCCCGCCACCCTCTCCCGTGAGTGCATGTCTGCAATTTGCTCCTGTTTGTACCCCCACGTGTGCTTCTGCGCTGAGCCCAGCCTCCCTGAGACACCCCACCCCCCCGCCCACCTCCCAGCTCACCAGCTGCCGGGCCACAGCCAGCACCGCAAGCTCCTGTCCTATCAGCCCCAGATGATGGAGAGGCAGCCTGGCTGAAGGAAATCCAACCTCTGGGCCTGGCTGACTTCCTGACCCTTACAACATTTTACAGTCATTCATAGGAAATGGACTTGGTTTTCAAGGCCTGGTTTTCATTTATGGTCAAGAGAAATTCGTAGAATGGTAAAGCAATGGTAGACCAAACCAAAGGGAAACTGACTAGCTTGTCTGGAGTGGTTACTAAGATTCCTTTGATTTCACTTTCAGCTCTGCAAGAAGCTGAAGCTCGTTTTCGAGAAGTCAAACTTCAGAGAGAAGCCAGAGAGACGCAGGAAAACGAACGCAAGCCTCCCCCTTACAAACATATTAAGGTGAAGTTTTTCTTGAAGTAATCGAGTGCCTGGGTGACCCAAATCACAATTGTGTGGAGAAGTTGTGTAATGTTGGCTGAGCATGCATCACTTAACTAACTGCCAGGGTGGATGCGAGGCAGGAGGCTTTTTGCAGCCGATCCGAGCTCCCGGCCTTTCCAGATCCTTCTGGGACAGGCCAGCCCTGTCCTGCCCCAGAGGCTGTCCGCGGACCTCGATCTCAACCCAGGAAGCCATGTCTCTCTGGCCAGCTCTGGGCCGAATTTTGGTGGGATCGAATACCCAACCTAGCCCGTGTTGAGCCCGCCTGGGCTCTCCTGGGCTGGCTCCAGCCCCAGCCACACCCCCCAGCCCTCTCCCCCTGCTCTTGGGCCTGCCAGGGCTTTGCCCCTCCCCATGCCATCTCTTTGCTGCATTGTAGAGGGCGGAGGGAAGGTGGAGAAGCAGTGGCCCACCGCACCTTGGGAGCTTGTCTTTCCAGCCCATGTTTTTGTCCACTCTGTGGGGAGCAGAGGTGTCTGCACATCTGTAGCACTGGGTTGCCACGGTGACCGTGAGCCAGCTTGCATTTCATTGCTGAGCTGCTCTTTCAGCCACCAGCCGTGTCCCCAGCCCTGACCCTCTCGCCCTCAGAAGGCAAGAGTCCATCCCTCCAAAACACCCCCCCCCCCCCCCCCCAGTCGTTAGGGATGTGGACAGATAAGCAAGAGGTACTTTTTGCTAAACCGTCCTCAGGACTCTTGTCCAATGAGCAGATATCGCACCCAAGTGACAAAACCATCCTGGCATGGCCAGTGCTCGGCGGTGGCAAGCAGACCGGGCGAGGAGCACCTCTTACATATTGGGGCTGAGCCCAGGCCGGGGCACCCTGTTGGCTTGTCGGCTTCCCGGGAGGTAGGCCAAGCGGGCTCTTTGGAGATGCAGTCAGCCAGTCAATCCATCAGTGGTATTTATCATTGGCTTCATCTCACTTCTGTACATATGGATATGCCAGTTATGCAGTTCCCGAGCTTCCTCACCCACGTATCTCTTTCCAAACCCGTTACAATCAACCATTGGTTTTGTTTGAGTGCTTTGATTTTAGCACACCTCTCCCCTTTGCAGGCAGGGATCAAGTCTCCTGCAACCTATCGTACTGTTCAGGATACTCGTTACAGAGCTCCGTATTCATTCAATCATATTTATTGAATACTTACGGTACGCAGAACACTGTACTAAGTACTCGGGAGAGTACAGTACAATAAGCAGAGACATTCCCTGCCCACAACGAGCTTACAATTTAGGCAGGGGGAGGGGAAGACAGACATTAATATAAACAAACCACAGATACGTACGTAAGCGGTGTGGGGCCGGGAGCGGGGAAAAACAAAGGGTGCATGTTAGGGCGATGCAGAAGGGAGTGGGAGAAGAGAAAAGCGGGGGCTTAGGGAAAACCTGTAGGAGGAGATGTGCCTTCAGTTAGGTTTTGAAGAGGGGCGAAAATAATTGTCGGGTTTGAGAAGGGAGGGCGTTCCAGGCCAGAGGTAGGACATGGGCCGGAGTCGGTGTGGGTACTCAATAAATGCTGCTGCTTCTCCTCCCTCTTCTCCTTCCCGTACTCCTCTTCCACCTCTTCCTGCTCCCCTCCTCCCCACAATCCATCTCCTGCTCCTCGTGGGCCAGGATTAAGTGTTGTCCTCTCCCAAACTCTCAGCTCAGGCACTCCTGTCCCTGGTCTGTCCCGGCGGGCTCTGGGAAGGCTGGGAGGTTGGACTGGCTGCAGAAAGCCTCCTGCCTCTCGCCCACCCTGGCAGTTAGATAAGTGATGCAAGCTCAGCTGAGCTCTACCCCCAGTAGATACTTGGTACAGTGCTTTTGATGGAGAAACGGCACCATCCCTGCCCTGGAGGTGTTCGAAGGAGAGCTCTGTGCAGTGGGAGTGGGGTGAGGAGTATTTGACTAATTTGAAAACTTTTTTTTTTCTGTTCCCTTTGCACTCTTCAGGTGAATAAGCCTTGTGGGAAAGTTCAGATTTATACCGCGGACATTTCTGAAATCCCCAAGTGCAACTGTAAGCCCACAGACGAGAGCCCCTGTGGCTTCGACTCAGAGTGCCTGAACCGGATGTTAATGTATGAATGCCACCCCCAAGTCTGCCCGGCCGGGGAGCAGTGCCAGAACCAGTGCTTTACCAAGCGTCAGTACCCCGAGACCAAGATCGTCAAGACTGACGGCAAGGGCTGGGGCCTGCTGGCCAAAAGGGACATTAAGAAGGTCTGTAGATTGCTGCTGCCAATAGGAGAGTCGGCCTTGGTTCAAAATAAGAGAGGGAGAGGATACGGCCTGTAGGCCGGGGGAGTTTTGCTTAACCCCTCGGGTAGGAGAACGGGCGCCACTGCCCTCCCTGCATCCCTCCCAAAGTCGCGGCATAGACCCACCCACTGGAGAACCCGCTGGGGCCCCGTTCTCGGGAACGGCCTGGGGGCCCTGACTGACTGGAATATGCGTGCATGTGTTTCCGTCTCACAGGGAGAGTTTGTCAATGAGTATGTCGGGGAGTTAATCGACGAAGAGGAGTGTATGGCACGAATTAAGCATGCCCAGGAAAATGACATCACTCACTTCTACATGCTCACCATTGACAAGGTAATCAGCCAGTCACTCGTTCCCGCTGGAAAACCCCTGCAGGATCTTGGGTGCAAGATGGCCTCCTCCCTGTCGTCCGTTGTGCTGGCATTTGGGCCCAGAGGCCCCGCGGTCAGTGGAGCAAGGATGAGCAAGGAGGGGATTATGAGAAAGAAACGGCCCCTTCTCTCTCAACTGGCTAGTAGGTCACAGTCAGGCCCGGGCGATCCATTTTAGCGAATCCCCCTGTACCGTTGGCGCTCCCAACGGGTTTGGGTCCCTAGAGCGGTTGGAGTGAAGGCGGGGGGAACTGCAAGCATGCCGAAAGAGAGGGGCCACCAAGATCATGACAGGCTTGACCAGCGAGTAGCCTTCCCTCGGCCTGGCTCTTCCCAAACCCCCCCTCCCGAGCCTGGATTGGGGTTCCGAGGACGAGTCCAAGTTGCGGGGCCATTTGGAACTGAGCCAGTGCTCACCCAACCTGCGTCCTGCCCCACCTCTGGGCATGTGACAAGACTTGCGTGAGCTAAATTATTGATGGCCAGTATTGCTTTGGGGGTGCCCCCGCCCAGTACACCGGGGGACACCACGGTTTGCAATACAACAGGGATGCACTGTCTCCATTCTTTCCTTTATAAGACTTGGGCAAGACACTTCACTTCTCTGTGCCTCAGTTACATCTTCTGTAACCTGGGAATTATCATCTCACCATCAACCCCTTGCTCACATCCTCCCTCTGCCTGGAATTCCCTCCCCCATGCCACTTTTCAGGCCAGAGAAACCAGTGTTCTTCTCCCTCACCCCCCTTTAAAACCCTACTACAATCATGTCTCCTTCTGGAAGTCTTCCATGGCTAACCTCTCATCTCCCCAACCTATTCACCCTCCCACCTAATGCATACTCTGGGCACTTGGTCCATACCTCCTAAGCACTTTGACATTCACCTTTCTCCCATAATGTTTATGTACATAGCTTTTTACTTGGTTTCTTCCACTACCTGTAATGTGTTAATATCTGTCTCCCCCTCTGGACTGTAAGCTCCCTATGGGCAAGGACTGTGTCTACCATCTCCCTGGTATTGTACACTCCCAAGTGTGCTGAGTTCAGTGCTCCACACCCAATAAGTGCTCAGTAAATCCCATCGATTGATGTTGTAACTTGCAGGACCGTATAATTGATGCTGGTCCCAAAGGAAACTATTCCCGATTCATGAATCACAGCTGCCAGCCGAATTGCGAGACTCTAAAATGGACGGTGAACGGAGATACCCGTGTGGGCCTGTTTGCCGTGTGTGATATCCCTGCAGGTATGTTTCCTTTCCCGTCCAGAATTTTGGTGCCCACGGTGTGGCTTGGGGACAGGGTCTCAACCCCTGGCTGGGAGGATGGTAGGGGTCCTCACGTGTTTGGCCTACTCTTCCTCCTCAGGCTCTGGGTGCTGACTGATTCTAAATGGTTCCAGGCCGATTCAGCAGACAAGGCAAATGCAGCCCTCCCTCCCTCCTTTTCTTCCCTGCCTTCCCTCTCTTCTTTCCCTCCCTCTTTCCTTTCCCTCCCTCCCTGAGCTTTACAGCAAAGACTAAACCACAGTCGGGGCGACGCTTTTGTTAATTCATTTTGTTTCTCATATCATTAAGTGATGCAGCAAAGGAAAAACACATGCTAGCATAGGCATGCCCGGATCTCAAGTCCATGTTTCGGATTCTGGGTCCCCAGCTGTTTTGTTTCATTTTACCCCCACGGCCGAGGCTTGAGGCATCTCCTGGCAGGATCAGAGGGCGAGTCTTGGGACTGATAGACTTCAGGGCTGAGGCCCCAGAACAAGGAGTTGATTGGTGGATGTGCCAGAGGCCTGTGCCAAGGGGTTGATTGACTGGGGGTCATGCCTCTGGCCTGTGCCAGGGGATTGATTGCTGATCATGCCAAGGGTTTGACTGGTGGTCACGTAGGTGGTCTGTGCCAAGGACTGATTGATTGGCGGTTGTGACAGTAGCCTGTGTCGAGGGATTGATTGATCATGTCAGTGGCCTGTACCGAGGAATTGATTGATCGTGTCATTGTGGCCTGTGCCAAGGCGTTGATTGGTGGTCATGCCAAGGGATTGATTGGGTGGAGGCTGTGCCTGTGGTCTGCACCAAGGGATCAATTAACTGGTGGTCATGCCGGTGAGCGCCCTGAGAGGTTTGGTGTTGCCCAGCCTTCCCCTGCAAGGGTAGGGCCCGGACAAGACCCCGGGGTCCCTGATGCCCGAGCCACGCCGCAGTGGGAACAAATTGATTGCCGGATTGAGCCTGTCCCTGGATGGGCACCCAGTGGCCGCCCTGAGCCCAGCAGACGTACGCTCAGTGGTGCGCTTGCTGATCCGTTCTGTTCAGCCTCCCTGCCATCTTCACACAACTGGCCGGCGGGACCTGCAGTGCCTCCGGCTCCCTGTGTGCTTGTGTCCGTGAGGCCGGACAGCGGGAAGACTGATCAGGTGACTCCCACGGCAGGTTGCAGGAAGTTCCCCATGGGTGGGGACCCTGGCATTGGCTTCTCTTGTACTTTCCCAAGCATGGAGAATGGCATTCTCTCTGTAATTCAATAATTGCTATTGATGGATTGGCCCCTGGGTTTGTTCCGTGAGTGAGTGCCCCGAGTAGCCCCCCCTCGCACACACACCCCCAGCCACGGGCTGAAAAGTGGCCACCGGCAGCCAACACCTGGATCTCGGAGGAAGCTTGTTGAGGTGTCTGCTCTGGCCGCTGGGCTGAGAACCATCAATGTGAAGCCACTGGGGGGGCAGCGGTGCCGATGTCAACGAGGTGGCTTCATTGTCTCCCTCAGAGGCGTAGTGGTCCACGGTGGGCCTCGTCAGCCTGCTCCGGCTCGGAGCACCCGAACAGAGGGAGCAGCCGTGCTCCACTGCCCACCGAGCCAGGGGAGGCACGTGACGCATCGTCTTCAAGGAAGCAAATGGAGAATTATAACCGTGGCATGTGTTCAGCACCCGGATATCTAGAAATGAATAAGGCCAGCCCTGAAGGAGAGAGGAGGAGCCCAGTGGGGTGCAGAGGGAGTTCCTAGTGTGTGCCTCTGGGAGATGTGCCTCTAGAGGCTTGGTGAAGGAGAGGAGGCGGCCGTGGCTGCCCAGCCTAGCCTGGACAAATAACTTAGAGGAGAAGCAGGGTCTAGTGGGAAGAGCTTGGTTGGGCCTGGGACTCAGGGTACGTGGATTCTGGTCCCAGCTGTGTTCTCTGCCTGCTGGGCGATCTTGGCAGATCACCTCGGTTGCCTCATCTGTAAAATGGAAGTCCCATACATACCTGTTCTCCCTTCCCCTGAGACTTTGAGCCCCATATGGGAAATGGACCGTGTCTGATTGGATTATCTTATCTAATAATCATAATAATGTTGGTATTTGTTAAGCGCCTACTATGTGCAGAGCACTGTTCTAAGCGCTGGGGTAGATACAGGGTAATCAGGTTGTCCCACGAGAGGCTCACAGTTAATCCCCATTTTACAGATGAGATAACTGAGGCACAGAGAAGTTAAGTGACTTGCCCACAGTCACACAGCTGACAAATGGCAGAGCCTGGAGTCAAACTCATGACCTCTGACTCTGAAACCCAGGCTCTTTTCCACTGAGCCATGGTGCTTCTATTCCAGCACTCAGCATTATTATTATTGTGAAAATGTCAGTACCACCATCCGCAGAGCAAACTTGTACATCATTGGCAGCCTCCTGCAAAGACATGTATTGCAGCTTCTCATTTAGATTGTATTTTATATTTGTTAAGCACTTACTATGTGTCAAACATTATTCTAAGTACTGGGGTAATGACAAGTTAAGTAGGTTGGTCAAGGTCCCCCCTTTTTTTTCCCTTCATGGTATTTAAGCGCTTAATATATGCCAAGCCCTATACTAAACACTGAGGTAGATACCAGCTAATCAGGTTGGACACAGCCCATGCTCCATATGGGGCTCACAGTCTTAATCCCCATTTTTATAGATGAGATAATTGAGGTCCAGAGAAGTGAAATGACTTACCCAAGGTCATACAGCAGAAAAGAGGTGGAGCCAGGAGTAGAACCCATGTCCTTCAGTCAGTCGTATTTATTGAGCGCTTACTTGTGTTAGAGCACTGTACTAAAGGCTTAGGAGAGTTCAATGTACAATCTAACACACATTCAGTCTTGAGGAGACAGACTTTAATATAAATTACAGATATGTACATAAGTGCTGTGGGGCTGGGAGTGGGGATGAATAAAGCGCTTAGCACAATGCCGGGCACATAGTAAGTGCTTAACAAATGCCATCATTATTATTGAACGGGAACAAGTCAGGGTGATAGAGAAGGGAGTGGAAAACAGGGCTTAAGTCAGGGAAGTCCTCTTGGAGGAGATGTGCCTTCAATAAGGTTTTGAGTGGAGGGGGTTCACTATCTGACGGGTATGAGGAGGTTGGGTGTTCCAGGTCAGAGGCAGGACATGGGCAAGTGGTCGGTGGCGAGATAGACGAGATCGAGGTGCAGTGAGAAGGTTAGCATTAGAGGAGCGATGTGTGTGGGCTGGGTTGTAGTAGGAAAGAAGCAAGGTGAGGTAGGAGGGATCAGGTGAATGAGTGCTTTAAAGCCGATGGTGAGGAGTTTCCGTTTGATGTGGAGGTGGATGGGCGACTACTGGAGGTTCTGAGGAGCGGGAGAGTATGGCCTGAACATTTTTGTAGAAAAATAATCCGGGCGGCAGAGTGAAATATGGACTGGACTGGGGAGAGACAGGAGCCTGGGAGTTCAGCAAAGAGGCTGATAAAGTAATTAAGGCTGGATAGAATAACTGTTTGGATCAACGTGTTAACAGTTTGGATAAAGAGGAAAGGGTGGATTTTAGCCATGTCGTGACAGACTCCCAGGCCCGTGCTCTATCCACAAGGCCATACTACTTCTCGTGAGTACCTGCACCTCATGAGGCTCACGGTTCAAGTATTGTGCTTTGAATTTCTGAAATACAGATTAAACAGTAGCTGAGTGACATTTTTGTTCCCGTGCATGTGTTGGGTATGTATTTTTCCCCGAGCTTCAGGAAGCAATCACACGGTCGGGGACCGTGCTGGCCGGCGCCCCCGCCGGATCAGGGGCCAGACCTGCACTTAGGAGCCTACGTGGAGCTCGGAGGAGCGGCGGTTCCTAGCCAGACCCACCGGTGGTTAACATTTGCTATCCTGTTTTTGTTCTTGCTCAGGGACGGAGCTGACTTTCAATTACAACCTTGATTGTCTGGGCAACGAGAAGACCGTGTGCCGGTGCGGGGCCTCCAACTGCAGCGGCTTCCTCGGGGACAGACCAAAGGTAGGCGACACCGGCTGCTTCAGAAGCATCTGCCACGGCATCTGCCCCTGCCCCCTCTTCCTTTAAAGTAAATTCAAGGGTTATTAAAACAGGGATTTCCTGTCTTGGGCAACACTGGAAATTATGCTGGCGGACTCCTGTGTTACATTGTAAAAACAGCAGGGTTAATGAGAGAGAATCTCTACATTCAGAATCCTACCTTTTTGGCAAATTTACCTGGGCAGCTTCCCACACTGATTCTCCGCTGCTCCACTGGGCTTAATGGATGGCACGTCTCTCTTGGCTACTTGGTTGTCAATCAGTCAGTCAGCGGTATGTCTGGGATGCTTACTGTGTTCAGAGCATTGTACTAAGCGCTTGGGAGGGCACAACACAACAAAAACTCCTCCCATTGACTTTAAAGCACATCACCACCTTGCCTCCTCCTACCTCATCTCCGTACTCTCTTTCTACAATCCAGCCCACAAACTTTGCTCCTATAGTGATAACCTTCTCACTGTGTCTCTATCTCGCCTGTCTGGCCACTGACCCCTAGCCCATGTCCTGCCTCTAGACTGGAACACCCTCCCTTCTCAAATCTGACAGACCATTACTCTTCCCCCTTTCAAAGCCTTATTGAAGGCACATCTTCTCCAAGAGGCCTTCCTTGATTTAGCCCCCCTTTCCTTTTCTCCCACTCCCCTCTGAATAGCCCTGACTGGCTGCCTTTGTTCTTCACACCTCTCTCCCAGCCCCAAAGCACTTACTTACATATCTGTAATTTATTTGTATTAATGTTTGTCTCTCCCCTCCGGCCCCCAAGACTGTAAACTCGTTATGGCCAGGGAACGTGCCCGTTTATTGTCGTACTGGACTCTCCCAAGCGCTTAGTACTGTGCTCTGCACACAGTAAGCACTCAGTAAGTACGATTGAATGAATGAATGAACACAGCAGACTCATTCCATGTCTGCAGCAAGCTTACAGTCTAGGGGGAGGTTTGTTCCAGAAAGCCGAGGCCATTTGTTCAGGGCCCACTAAAGTGTGTCTTGGGACCTCCGGTCCTCTTCCCTTCTTGTCGCCAGCTAGTTGGGAATTGGATTGCGCAGCTGGGTGAAGCCCATTCGTCCGTGCAGACGTAGTCTGTGGATCTCCACTTTCATCTCCCCCTGCTCCCCCATCCCCATTTTGTGTTTAGTAATAACAATTGTCGTACTTGGTAAGCACTTACTGTGTGCCAAGGACTGTATTAAGTGCTGGGATAAGCAAATCGGGTTGGACACAGACCCTGTCCCACATGGGGTTCTGTCTTAATCCCCATTTTGCAAATGAAGTCTAGAGAACTGAAGTGACTTGCCCAAGGTCACACAGCATATAAGTGTCAGAGCTGGGATCAGAACCCAGGACCTTCTGACTCCAAGACCTGTGCTCTGTCCACCAGGCCAAGCTGCTTCCCTCTCCCCCAGGGGTTGGGTCCCCCGTGAGACCTTCCTCTTTGGGAGAGGGGTCCTTTCTAGAGAGAGAGAACGAGGGTATGACCTCGAGTTCATCTGGCACGGTGGATTTTTCCGAAGTTCTCCTTCCCACCTGTCTCCCTTTACCCCGGCCTCATTCCTGGGGTATGAGGAGCTTCTGGGAGGAGGAGCTGAAGCTCAGCGGGGCTAAAAAGGATCTTTGTGCTACCCGAACTGGGCTCATCGGGACCCAATGGTGAATCTTTGCTCGCCCTCTGAGCTGGGGCCCAGGCCGTCCTTAGCAGGCAGGGCACTTGGGGGCAACCACCTGCTATCCAGTAATTCCTCCTGCTGAAGTGTGGCAATCATTCAGTCGTATTTATTAAGCACTTACTGCGTGCAGAGCACTTGTGTAGGGTGCAATCTTGGTGTAGGGCAGCCCTTGTGCCCACTAGGAGTGTCCTCACCCTCTGGATCCTCTTGTTGAGGAGTGTGCAAGCTAACAAGATGCCCCAAGCATGCAGCACGGCTGCCGAGGTGCCCAAATATTGGCTGCATCATTCTCCCCGCCATCAAACCCTATCTGAAAGAGCAGCGTGGCTCAGTGGAAAGAGTCGGGCTTGGGAGTCAGAGGTTGGGGGTTCTAATCCCCGCTCGGCCTCTTGTCAGCTGTGTGACCTTGGGCAAGTCGCTTCACTTCTCTGGGCCTCAGTGACCTCATCTGTAAAATGGGGATGAAGACTGTAAGCCCCACAGGGGACAACCTCATCACCTTGTATCCCCGCCCCCCCAGCGCTTAGGCACATAGTAAGAGCTCAACATATGCCACACTTCCTCCAAGAGATCTTCCCCAACTGACCCCTCATTTCCTTTTCTCCCCTTCTCTTCCTGCGGTGCCTGGCACTTGGATTTGCCCCCCCTTTACTCACCCCACCCTCGGCTCCACAGGATTTACGTCCATATCTGAAATTTATACTAATGTCTGTCTCACCGTCTAAGACCGTAAACTTGCCATTGGCAGAGAACATGTCTACCAATTCTGTTGTGCTCTCCCAAGCGCTTAAGTGTGGAGCTCAGCACATGGTAGGTGCTCATGGATTGATTGAATAGGCTTAGCCCATGTCCCGCAGCTGCCCGTCCAGGGGTTGGTGTTTGTGTGTGCTGCCTGTCCCCTGGAGAGGGGAACCCTCCACACCCGCCATGCTTGGCCTTGACCGGCGGAGAACCCGGACCAAGGGGGCCAGAGGGGTTGGATGGTTGGATGACTCCTTGGCTGCACCACCACCCGCCCCCACCCCAGCCGGCTGTTTGCCGCTGAGCATTGATGGTGTGGCGTGGGGCCCCGGTGTGACTCTCCACGGTCTAGGAGTCAGAAAAAACTGACCTTGGCCTTGCAGGAGCTACAGGGAGCTTCCTGGGGTATCTGCTTACAAGGGGTGACTTCCACACTTGGAGTTTAGAAATGTTTTCCGCTCCAACTTGGTCTAAACCTTAAGAGCTTTTGGTTGGGTGGGGCCCTCCTTCCTCTTCCCAACAAGAGTTCCGGCTGATCACATCCCAGCTGGGCCTTTGGTCCTTCTCCGCAGACAAAAATCCCTTCCCTCTGTTCTTCCTTCTAAATGGAGTGCTATTCTTCCATTGATCTTTTGGATTCTTTTTGAAATACTCCCCTCTGCCCATGGAATGATGGTCCTCATTCTTGGGATTTGCTTCTGATTGTGTGTGTTTATGTATGTGTGTGTTTGTATGTGTTTCTACTTCTAGAACTCAACTGCTCTTTCCTCAGAGGAGAAGGGTAAAAAAACCAAGAAAAAAACAAGGAGACGTCGGACAAAAGGCGAGGGGAAGAAAGAGTCTGAGGATGACTGTTTCCGGTGTGGGGACGGGGGTCAGCTGGTGCTCTGCGACCGGAAATGTTGTACTAAGGCGTACCATCTCTCTTGTCTTGATTTGGTGAAGCGACCTTTTGGTGAGTTGAGGTGTGGTGAGGGAGGCTGACTTTTGGGTGGCCAAGGCCCTCCCGTCTTTCCAGACTGCTACTGGTCCAAACGAAGATATCCCCCTGTTTCTGATGCACAAGGCCCGTGCTGTGGTCCCTGGGCTGGGCTGGGCCAGGCTGGGCTGGGGGTGTCCCCAGAGAGTGCTTGTGCCCCGAGCCGCAAAGGCCCCCTCCCTCCCCTCCCCTAGCAACAGGGTCCAATTGTCTGGGCTACGTCGGTCCCCGCATTATTGCCGCGGTGCCGGTTCAGCTATTCCTCTTGGCCAATCGCTAGGGTGAGGACTGTACAATCTGAGCAGAGGCAGCCCATCTCCCTCGAGGTACTCCCAGGCTAAGGGAGAGGGAGACCAGGTAGTTCATCCCCAGTTTTACAGATGAGGTTTGGTGGGAGGGTGCTGGGCCTGTTTCCGCTGGCCGGCCTGGCCAGGAAGAAAAGAAAATCATCTCTGAAGCCTCCGAGCCTCCCACGACTGACTCCTTCCAGGAAATGGATGACGCCCCACTTTCAGGGAATGTGCTTTTGGCAGACAGGGTGTTGTAACCGGCCATCCGGAGATTGATGCCAAACTGGGATCCAGTCTGGCTGAGCCGTGCCCAAGGCCCTCCGACATCTCAAGTAGCACGGGTTTCGTGCCAGCCCAATGCTCTGACTGCTGCCACTGCCTTCCTTCTCCTTAGCGTGGGGCTAGGAACAGACAGTTGTGTCCACTGGAAATTTTTTTCTCACGGGCAACTCAGTGTTACGAACACTTCTGTCCTTTGATGCGCTTGACTAGCGTGTTTGCCCCAGAGGCCACTTGAGTCCAGTCAGTGTCTCTTAGAAGCGGGAAAGGGCAAAGGAGAAGACTGGCCAGTAGAAAGAACCACCCTGAGGGGCAGTGGAGGCCTCGGGCCTGACCGGGGCAGCCCAGAGGCTGCTCAGCCTATTGTTTCATGGGCTCCAGGGCCCATCTATGCCCAAGGATTGGGAGCTGCTCTCCCTCTGTGCCCAGGTGGCATTGTCTGGTGAGATAATCAGCATGGCTTAGTGGCAAGAGCACACACTTGGGAGTAAGAGGTTGTGGGTTCTAATCCCGCCTCCGTCACTTGTCTGTTGTGTGACCTTGGGCAAATTACTTCTCTGGGCCGGAGTTACCTCACCTGTAAAATGGGGATTGAGACTGTGAGCCCCACGTGGGACAACCTGATTACCTCGCATCTACCCCAGCGCTTAGAAAATGCTTGGCATATAGTAAACGCTTACCAAATACCGTCATCATCATCAATATTATTATTATGGGCTGTCTGGGTGGCTGGCCAGGAGAATGGTTCAGCTGGGCTGGGCCTGTTGACCTGCAGAAGCGAATTGGGAGCCTGCCAGCGGGGCTGTGGATCACCCTAGTGTCCTGTTGTGTGATGCCGTGGTATTGTGAGCCCGTTGTTGGGCAGGCATTGTCTCCCTCTGTTGCCGAATGGTACATTCCAAGCGCTTAGTACAGAGCTCTGCACACAGTAAGCGCTCAATAAATATGACTGAGTGAATGAGTGCCACCTGGCTCGGTCTTGAGCATTGCGATCCGTCTGGAGGCGAGTCTAGGCTTCTTTTCCCTGCTTTCAGCGGGGGTTGTGTCCATTGGCCCCGATCCGGCCCACAGGCTGCATTTGAGCTTGGTGCCAATCAATCAGTCACTATTTATCAAGCCCTTACTGCAGGTGGAGCACTGTACCGAGCACTACTCCCAGGGCCACGGGACCCTGCCCTTTCAATTCTTAGTGTCAGCCCTATCTCTGGTGTAATATGCCCCGAGTCTCTGATGTCTGTTATTAATAACAAAGGCCATGATTAGTATTATTATTATCATCATCATTATTATTATTAATTACTGTGCCAAGCATTGTACTAAGCAATGGGGTAGGTATAAGATAGGTCCCTCACGGGGTTCACAGTCTCTAGGTAGGAGGGAGAACGGGTATTGATTCCCATTTTGCAGATGAGGGGACTGAGGACCATAGAAGTGAAGTGACTTACCCAAGATCACAGAGCAGGGACGTGGCGGAACCGGGCTCAGAACCTGGGTTCCTGCGCTCCCTCCACCAGGCAGCCGTGCTGCGTCTCCAAGCCTGCTCTCACGGGGCTTTTCTCTTGGGTTTCAGGCAAGTGGGAGTGCCCCTGGCACCATTGTGACGTGTGCGGGAAGGCTTCCGTGGCATTTTGCCACTTCTGCCCCAATTCCTTCTGCAAAGAACACCAGGACGGGACGGTCTTCAGCTCCACCCAGGATGGGCGATTGCGCTGCTCCGAACACGACGGCGGACAGGAGCCCGCGAGAAACCCAAAGACTGAGAGAGCCAGCCCGAAGCCCGCCAAGTTCAAGCCCAAGAGGAAGAGACGGAGGGGTTGGAGGAGAAAGACTGAAGGCGGTAAACAGTGACAGACTGCAGCTTTCACTGCCAACACTATCTTGTAGATACAAGTGGGACTGTACCTAGGCCCGAGGAAGGACCATTTGCATATATAATAAATGTACAGGTTGCATTTGGGGGGAAAGCATTTTTCAATCCACTGAGCCATCTCCAGCAGCTTCTGCTGCTTCTGCACTGATCGTGAACCGTGACCTGCACGGTTCAGAAGTTTTCAGGACAAACAGAGCCTATTTCCACAGCATTACAGTCGCACTTGAATTTATAAGAATGTCAAAACTCCCTCCTGCTTTTAGCTTTTCTTTTTCGTTTGTTTGGTTTGTTTCTTTTTAATGGTTAGAGGTGAGATTCCTAAGTGGGCATCTGAAGCAATTTCCATCCTGTCAAGCATTGGGCCCAATGGAAAGGAAACTACCACCAGCTCCTGAGTTCCAGGAAGGGGGTCTTCGCGCCCCTCTCTTTCTCCTCCTCCTCCTCTTCCCCACTCCCTCCCCGCCCTGCTCGGGAGAGGTGGAGCAAGAGCCTGTTAAGGACATGGCCCAGCTGGCCTCCCTGGGGCTTCCGGGCGGTGCTCCACGGCCCTGGGGCCCTTTTCTGCCCATGACCCCTTCTCTGTCTTGGGCGGGAGGAGGAGCACCCTAGGATAGTGGCAGGGATTTAGTCAGATTTTTTTCCCCCTGAGCCTACCCCCCAACCCACTTCAGCCCCTGTTTCCAAATTCTAACTTTGAACTAAATCTGCAAAACACCTAACTCCCTCTCCTGATGGGGGACACCCCTCCAGTTGCCCCCTTCTAGGTATCCTCTGCCCACCCCTCCTTCGCAGGGCAATTTATACTGAGACCGCTTCTCCGGTCATTGCCTGCTGAAGTGGCCTGTCACTGGCCAGGCTGATATCTTGCCACACGGCAACCAGCTCCGGGGTCTTGCAGGGTCTTGGAGGGTCTTGGAGCCTGTAGTGGGTGTGGCGTTGCACAAATTACCCGGGAAAAGTACTGATAGGCGGCAGGGAGAGTTCAGATGGTTTTGCGTTGCCACTTTCCGCTCGTGGATTGGTATGACGGGGGAGGGTCAGTGTAGTGCCATCATGATCGTGATCGCTCTCACACATACACGTGCCTCCCCCCGCACACACACCTCCTCTCTCCTGCCTATTGTGTCTAGAATAGTGTAGTTGGACTTTAACAGTGCAGTTCCTCTGGGTAGCCCTTTTAAAATGAAGCATAGCTATATCATAAAAGTATATTTTTTCAAAAGTATTTTTTCAGGGTTTGATCAAAGAGTTAGATTGTAGGATTATTGATAACTAAAGCTATTTCCATCACCCGCAACCTTGTGGATCTCTCCGTCAGAAACTTGAATCGCTCCTGACTCAGACGTCTCCTTGCCCGGACCTTAAAATCCAAAAGCCGCCTTATCGTCCTGTAGCCCAACGACCGCTTCGGCGGGATTGTGGGTCATCATTCCCAGGTTTGGTCTCCCCCTCGGTCTGTCTGCCTCCCCTTTCACCGGGCCTCTTTGGGGCTGCAAGTAGCCATCATATCAAGTAGAAAAGGACCCACGGGGTGAAGTCTTTCCTGGAATTTGTACTGGCTAAAACAAGCCTGACACCTCCCTTTCCCCCAGCCAATGTATTATTCAAGCAATATTGAGTTTTCTCTTTCAAAGATGCTTCCTTTGCTAGAGTTTTCCTTGGTACTAGGAAGCATAGAAGAGATCGAGGTGCTTCGAATCCAAAGAGCTCCAACTCTTGCAGAGGGCTTTTTTGGCGGGGAGGGAGGGGAAGTCCCCATTTTCTGGCTCCGGGGATGGACGGAGGAAGGATGGCGGTGTAAAGAGGAGCTTGGGGTTACAGTGTTGGGGTTGGGCAGGTGAAGGAAGGAGTGCAGTGACCCCTGTTCTCTTTAAAGAAGAGCAAAGGAACAGGTCCTCTGGGGAGTCACTGCTGGCATATGTCCTTTCTCAGATGACCCCTGGAGTTTAAGTCTACAATGATGAAGAATCAGATGGTCTTTGGGTTCTAATTATGAATTACTATTGAAGTTCAGTGGGTTTTGAGAGTCTGTATGACTGTATATTTGCCTTGTGATACTGCCATGTACCATTAACTGTAATAAGTGTTTTCAAACCTTGGCACTGCCCCCTCAGTCTGGTGACTGGTTCCCATCTCAGGGCTCCCACTCGACCTGGTTGGGCTGGCTCCCCGGGTGGACCGTGAAGACCCCACCCGCTGCCTCGCAGGTGCTGGCCGAGGTCCCGGGGGTGTTGCTCCACAAAACGTTGGCACAGGGCTACGGGAAAACTTGAATGGTCTGCATTGCCTGGGTGCTCTCTATGTCCCCTGGATCGGGAGGCGGGGGCGGCGGCGGGAGCGGGGGTGGGGGGTGTCAGCTGGCCCAGCCGAACACCTTTCGTAAGCACTGAACCTTTTTTTCCAAGAGAAGTTAGTTTACTGTTGGTAACTGTGGTGCTGTTCCCCTGTCCCCTCCTCATCTCCCCGAAATAAAACAAAGTTTTGTGTCAAATGTTTACTTGAGAGACATTCTAGGGGCACCTAGGCTGGGGCTCGAGTCCCTCCTCGGACGCTTCATCGCCCTGGGTCTCCTGCTGCTCCCCGGATCATCTCCCTTTGGGCGAACCCCGGCTCTTCAGATGTTTCGGGAAGACCCAGACCGGCGCCGAGGAGAAATTGGTACGGCGGGAAGAACGGTGGTGGTGGTGTGGTCTGACGTCACCCATGGTGATCTGGATCAAACCAAGCCGGTTTCCACGGAGGGACAGAATAGCTTTCAACGGGCCGCAGCCGTGCCTCTACTGCCCGCGTCTTCTGTCTCTGAGCCACCAACGCCAAGCGTAGCATTGAGATGCCACCCATCTGCAGTGCCGCTCTGCTGTTTACGGATCTGCTCCGCCTCCTCTTGGCCGGAGGGGGTGGCGGGGCAGTGTTGGGGAGGAGGGGCGGGGGAGTCGTCTCGGCCGACTTGAGATTTTGTGATAAATTTCAGGCCAGGGTCCTCTCGTCCACCCGGTGGCCCCAGCGGCCTGACTGCAGGGCCTTGGGCTCGGGACCAGTGGACGTGGGCCGGGTGGGGAGGGTGGCGATCGGCAGCCGGGGCTCCGACTACCTGCTCCAAGGCTCCACAGGAGGGAGTTGTTTTCTCTGGCCCCTTGGAGTTCTCGAAATTACCTTTTTATAAACGTCCCATGTCTTAAGAAACATTAGTCTGTGTTGGATATTTTTGCCAACTTTGATTGGCTAATGAATACACTACTATTTCTTAGAATTAGATTTTTGTTTTCTTGATGAGCGAATATTCGAAAGTGTCAGTTAAGTGCCAAGACTCTTTGGATGAAAGGTTAACCAACTAACTAACCCCTTAAGATTGATATTCAGGATTTCCAAGTCGCCCCTCCCTCCTCCTGATGCAGCCTCGCCCCCCACCCCGCGCCCCGAACAACAGCTTCAGATAGGAAGGTGAAGAAATCCTAACAGTCCCATGGGTCCCGACTGGCAGGAGGAAGTGACCGCCAACAGAATCGATGGGAGGTAATCGAGCTTCTTCGACGGTCTTAAATCCGAAAAAAGGAGCTCACCCGACCAGTGGAGTTCCTGGGGCCTGAGTCTCTGGCGGGCATGTCACTTCCTTTGGCTAGCCGAGACCCGGGCAGGCTGCGAGGGTCAGTTTTCACATTCCTAGAATGAGCCGAGGTGGCCCGTCCGAGAAATTTTGAGATTGGGGGGATTCTGATGAGAACGCCGAGGAGCAGGGAGCTCTCTAAGTGGTCCCAAGTGATGGAGATGGTTTCCATTTGTGTTCATTTCCCAGATCCACTCAGTGTGTCGTGTGTTCCCTCCAAAACCTTTACAAGTACTGGGTGCCCAGGTTTTGGAAAGAATATTTACCTTGACGTAATGACTTGTGCCGTACACGCTATCCCCGTCTTTCCTTGCTCCCACCTTTTTCAGAATTGAACCGCCTTAAACTGAGGCTGACGGAATAGACCGGATCAATCGGTTGGCCCGTTTCCCTTCAGCCCACGAGCGTCAAACCTGCACGGTACTTCATGAATATGATGGTGAAAATGATGGTGATGATGATTCAAATGATGGTGAAACTGCTCTGTCCATGCTATTTAAACGGTGTTGGAATCCTATCCTGATGAGATGTGAAATGTGTCGTCGTTTAGAGTAACAAAAAGTTTCATGGTTCCTGTTCATTTTACCAAATTCCACATAAAGAAATGTCTAGTGATAGACAATTCCATACTGTAATGTCAGGTAATATGGAGAATTTTTGTCACCGATTTTGGTTTTTTAGACTGTAGTGTGTGAAATCTGGAATGTACGTTTCTAGAATACTCTGAGATTCTGTAGTTTTTTTAAAAACTGCTTTACTTGCAAAAAAAAATGGAAGAACAGCTTTTTTAAAGGGGAAACTTGTGTTTGAGAATTTTGTGTCATTATTTTCTGTATAAAAGTCTGAGCAGGTTTTCTTAAGCCTACTCTAAAACAGGAGTGCTTTTGAAGTTTTTCATCGTCTTTCAATACTCTAGTTAACTTTAGGGTTCTAGTGTTCTAACTGACCTAGTGTCTTCCTGCCAAAGAATATTACTGTAATGACAAGATTGTGGTGTTTCTGGAATACTTATTATGTGCCAAGCACTGTACTGAACACGGGTAAATACAGGACAATCCGGGGAGACCTAGTTCTTGTCCCACATAGGGCTCTTGGCCTAAGCGGGGAGGGAGAACAGGTGTTGAATTCCCCTTTCGACAGATGAGGAAATGGCGGTACAGAGAAGTTAGGCACCTTGCCTAAGGTCACACCGCAGACGAGTGGTGGAGCCGGTCTTAGAACCTAGAACCTGAGTTCCACCGACTAGGCCAGACTGCTTCTCTCTCTAAGTTTTCAAATGTCAAAGAAAGCTTGACATTTGGTCGGGCTGGTTGACAAACAAGTATCTTCAGCCTGAGTGTCATGCCAACACTACTGGGGATCTGAGGAGATTCTCTTTTGGGGACAAAATTTTTGAGGGACTTCGACTGGATCAAGTGTAATGGAGCTAATGCCCCCTCCCCACCTCTTTCTGTCTCTTTGCTCTGGAAGCTTCTTCACAGGGATGGGATGGAGAGCTGAATTTTGCCCATGCAGACTTGGCCACTGAGTGGCTTATCCGAGGCCTGTGGGCGCTTGGGTCCCCGAGCTGGTTTCTGCCGAGGCGGTGCTGCCTCCTTGTAGCCTGGGCATTGGGCTCTGTGTTGCCCTGCCCTGGGGGTCGGGTTGTCGGCTCTTCCAGCTCGGCTGTGTGCTCTGAACCCTAACCCTTCATTACCCCTGCTGACTGTCCTGCCCCCCTCTCTCTCCCTCTCTCTCTCTTTTTTATAATATTTAAGTGCTTACTATGTGCCAGGTCCTGTATGAAGTGCTGGGGTAGATTCCACCTACTCAGGTTGGACACAGTGCATGTCCCACGTCGGGCTTGTAGTCTTCATTCCCATTTTACAGATGAGGGAACTGAGGCACAGAGAAATGAAACAACCTGCTCAAGTGCACACAGCAGACAAGTGGCGGAGCCGGAATTAGAACCCAGATCTTTCTGACACCCAGTCCTGGGCTCTATCCACTAGGCCACACTGGCAGAGGCACCTATCTGGACTCCTCTGCCCAGAGGTTAAACAGCTGGAGGTTGGGCTGGGGGAGGGGGTTCCGAACCTGGGCCCGACAACTTCGGGGGCCCGGTCGGGGGTCAGAGCAGGTGCCGGCACCTCCCCACCCCCCACCACGGGAAATGGGAGTGGAGTGGGACCCTCCCCTGCCCTCCAGCGCCTTGGGCCACAACAGTGCGAGGCGCCATCTCCACCGTCTCACTGCGACTGTCGCTACCACACCATCATCTTCCTGCCGCTGCCACACGGCCTCCCCCAGCCCCGGGGACGGCTGGATGTCAAGGCCAAAAAGCCCAACCTGCTGAACAGTCCACGGGCCCGGGGTCAAGCAGCAGTGAGCCTGTCAATCAATGGGATTTAAGGAGCACTTCCTGGGGGCACAGCCCAGTAGTTAGCGCTTGGGAGAGGCCAGTACAGTAGAGTCAGTAGATACCATCCCTGCCCTCGAGGAGCTTGCAGTCCAGCAAGGGAGGCAGACATTAAAACAAGAACAGGTAGAGGAGGTGACAGATCTGTGAGGACGTGATGAGTAAGTGCTTAGAGGGTAAAGACTCCAGTGCTTAGGTTTTTTTTGTTTTGTTTCAAAGTATCTGCTAAGTGATTACCATATACCAGGCACTGTATTAAGTGCTGGAGTAGATACAAGGTAATTAGGTTGGACATAGTCCCTGTCCCACATGGGGCTCATGGTCTTAATCCTTATTCAGATGAGGTAACTAAGTCATAGAGGAGTGAAGTGATTTGCCCAAGGTCCCACACAGCAGATCCCAGTGATGGAACTGGGGTGACAACCCAGGTCCTTCTGACTCCCTGGTCCGTGTCCCATCCACTAGTATATGCTGCTTCTGGTAGGTGATGCAGAAGGGGAGAGAAACAGGATTGGGGAGAGCTCAGTCTGGGAAGGCTTCCCAGTGGAGATGGGAATGTAGAAGGCCTTGGAAGATGGGGAGGTCAGAGGTTGGCTGGATGTGAAAAGAGGCAGGGATTTGTGGGCGGGAGGAAGAGTGAGAGATGGGAGGGAAATATTTCTCAAAAACCAAAAACACTTGGTCTGTGAAGCCTCCATTCCCTCAGCCTGCAGTGGGGATGGAAAGTGCGAAGTATTACGATGGTTTTAATCCCAGAAAAACTGGTGTGGGTCTAGCATCCCACTGGGCTAAAGAGGTGTTCCCTCTGGGGAGAGCAGCGTGACTCCACTGGAGTCCCCATTAATGGCCTAATCAATTTCACTTCTTCAAAGTCAAGCACAAAACTGCTCTCAAGTTGCTCCGTTGGGGTTTTCTTCGAATAAAAATATTGGATTGTTCAAACCAGGCTACACAAAAAATCAGAGGTCCTGTGCATTGTGCACAAGCCAAAGGCTGGATGTATGGAGTGGGACTGAATGGTGGAGATGCACATATAGTCAGCCAAGTAATGGAGCAAGAATATTTATTGAGGGCTTACCCTGTGTGGGGCACTTGTAATAATAATAGTAATGGTAATGGTTAAGCTCTTACTATGTGCCCGCCACTGTACTAAGCACTTGGGTGGATCCTGTTGTTGGGTAAGAATTATCTCTATTTGTTGCTGAATTATACTTTCTAAGCGCTTAGTACAGTGCTCTGCACACAATAAGCACTCAATAAATACGATTGAATGAATATGAGCAAATTGGGTTGGACGCAGTCCCCTGTCCCAAGTGGGGCTCACAGTCTCAATCCCCATTTTTCAGACGAGGTAACTGAGGCCGAGTGAAGTGACTTGTCTAAGATCACACAGCAGAGAAGTGGTGGAGCTGGGATTAGAACCCATGACCTTCTGACTCCCTGGCCCACGCTCTCTCCACTGGGCTCCGTCCACCTGCTGACTTCCTGGCCAGGTTTTACTGTGTCTGGGAAGGTGAATCCATGGTGCAGGAGGCCAGTTCCTCGCCAGGGGAAACCCCCCGCCTTTGCAGTGTGTTGATTTTGGTTCCGAGCCTTTCCAGGTTGAGAGAGCTGCTCTGCTGAGACGGCCACCCGCTGTGGAAATGGCACCCCCTCAATGGCCTTGGCCTCTCCGGTGGTGTTGCCCTCCGACCCTCCATTCACCAAGGAGCAGTTGCTTGGGTATCTGACCCCAGCCACCACACCGAGGCTGTCGGGGACTGCGCGGCGTCAGTCGGTCAGTCTCACCTCTGAGCGCTGGGTCTGGTGAAAAGGTAGTGTCGAGAGAACCGCTCCGGGCATCGTGGATGGGAAGTCTGGTCTCTGCCATCAAATGGACTGGGGTGAAGGGGCAGGGTCAGTGGGGTGGGAGAGGGTGTTACACAGGGCACAGCCAATCTCTGCAGACGGCATCAAGAGGACGAGGCCTGGTGCTGTCAGTCAATCCGTGGGATTTATTGAGTACTTAATGTGTACGGAGTATCATACTGAGCTCCTGGGAGAGTACAATCCAACAGAGTTGGCAGACTTGATCCCTGGCCCCGAGGAGCTTCCAGTCTAGAGATTTAATAATAATAATAATGTTGGTATTTGTTAAGCGCTTACTATGTGCCGAGCACTGTTCTAAGCGCTGGGGTAGACACAGGGGAATCAGGTTGTCCCACGTGGGGCTCACAATCTTAATCCCCATTTGACAGATGAGGTAACTGAGGCACCGAGAAGTTAAGTGACTTGCCCAAAGTCACACAGCTGACATGTGGCCGAGCAGGGATTTGAACCCATGACCTCTGACTTCAAAGCCCGTGCTCTTTCCACTGAGCCACGCTTATGACCTCATTCTGCAGCTTTCTTCCCATGACTCGTAGCCAAGGGCAAAAGTAGCCATCTCGGTCAGCGTGGGAGTGAAAGGCCCAGGACCTGTCCAACCTGATTCCGATGTATCTGCACCAGTGCTCAGGACATAGCGACCGGGAAATATCAAGCTAACCATGAGCATTCCTTCCCTGAGCTGTGCACATGAGCGGGGTGAGGAGCAGAAGGTGCCTGCTGTATTTGTTACTTCCTGTAGGACACGGGGAGAATGAGAGAAGCAGTTTGGCTCAATGGAAAGAGCACGGGCTGTGGAGTCAGAGATCATGGGTTCAAATCCCAGCTCTGCCACTTGTCAGCTGTGTGACTTTGGGCAAGTCACTTCACTTCTCTGTGCCTCAGTTACCTCATCTGTAAAATGGGCATTAAGACTGTGAGCCCCACATGGGACAACCTCATCACCTTTTATCCTCCCCGGCGCTTAGAACAGTGCTTTGCACATAGTAAGCACTTAAATGCCATCTTTATTATTATTATTATTAGTTCCTGTATGTTCGGGCGGAGGCTTGGAGGGCTCTCCAGAAGAAGCTTGGACAAGGCCCGGAGACAGGCATTTTTGTCTGCAGAACAGCAGGCCGCCTCTGGCCGTTTCTCTGTAAATAAGTCTTTACGACAAAGGCCTGACAGGGAAGCCAAGCCCTGGGGTCAAGAGAATTAAATCAGATTGAGTCGTCACAGGGACTCTAGGACTGAGGAAGAACTAGTGGGCAGGGAACTTGTCTGTTTATTGTTAGATTGTATTCTTCGAAGTGCTTAATAAAGTGCTTTGCACACAGTAAGCACTCAGTAAATATGATTGAATGAATAGGGGGAGAGAACAGGTATCAGTGAGTCTCATTCAACAGATCAGACAACTGAGGTCCACAGAGGAACACCTAAAGCCCTTATCCTATCCCGTCTTGATTACTTGTATAAGCCTCCTCATTGACCTCCCTGCCTCCTCTCTCTCTCTTCTCCAGTCTGCTGCCTGGATTTTATTTTCTTTAAAAACAAACAAACAAACAAACCCCAAACCATTCGGTCCACACATCTCCCCACTCCTCAAAAAACATCCATTCGTTGCCCATCCATCTCCACCTCAAGCACAAACTCCTGCCGGCTAGCTATAGGGCACTCTGTGAGCTCTCCCCAGAGCTAGCCTCACTCCTTTCTCGCTATGCCTCAGCCCACACACTTCCTTTCTCTATTGCCTACTTCCTGTGCCTTGTTATCTATCATCTTCAGCCACTGCCCTTGTTCACACCCTCCCCCATGACTGAAACTCCCCATTCACATCCAACAGACTACCGTTCTTCTCGTCTTCAAAGCCCTACTGAAATCACCTCTCCTCCAGGAAGCCTTCCCTGTCTAAGCACTCGTCTCCCTGCTCTATTTGCCCTCCCTTCTGCATCACCTAGACACTTGAGTCTGTTTCTCCTAATCGTTCTTACTCAGACTGTGAGCCCCATGTGGGACCAGATTAACTTCTTGTTATCCCAGCACTTAGTACAGTGCTTGGCACATAGTAAATACTTAAATACCATTATTATTATTATTATTACCTCTAAAACACTTCTGGACTCACTGCTCCCCCACAGCACGTATGTCCCTATCCTTATGCTTAGTTGCTTCCCTTGCCTACAATTTTAATCACTGGTATTTTTTGAGCACTTAGTGTGTGCAGAGACTGTACCTAAGCACTTGTGAGGGTGCAATATAACAGAGTTGGTAAACATGTTCCCTGCCATCAAGGAGTTTACAGTGTAGAGGGAGAGACAGACATTAAAATAAATTCCGGATATAGACATAAGTGTCATGGAGCAGAGGGGGGAGTGAATAAAGGGTGCAAATCCAAGTGCCAAGGTGACACAGGAGAGAGGGAATAGGGGAAAGGAGAGAATTTATTTTACCTGTGGTATTTGTTAAGCACTTATTACGTGGGAGGCACTGTTCTAAAGGTTGGGGTGGATTAAAGCAAATCGAATTGAACACAGGTGGCAGAACTGGGATTAGAACCCATGACCTCTGACTCCCAAGACCGTGCTCTTTCCACTAAGCCACACTGCTTCTCATCATGCAGAAGGGGAAGGGAGTGTAGGAAAGGAGGACTCAATTGGCGAAGGCTTCTTGGAGATGAGCCCTAAATAAGGCTTTGAAGGTGGGGAGTTGGGCAAATTGAGTGCTTTAAAACCAATGGTAATGAGTTTCTTTTGGATGCAGAAGTGGATGGGCAAGCACTGGAGGTTCTTGAGGAGTGGGGAGACATGGACTGAATGGTTTTGTAGAAAAATGATTTGGGCAGCAGGCTGATATACAGACTGGAGCAGGGAGAGGTAGGAGGCTGGGAGGTCAGTGAGAAGGCAGATATAGTTGTTAAGAAAGGATAGGATAAGTGCTTGGATCAGCTTGGTTGCACAGTAGCATTGTAATGGAGAGGAAAGGGTAGATTTTAGTGATGTTGTGAAGATAGAACTGACAGGATTTGGTGACAGATTGAATACTTGGATTGAATGAGAGAGATGAGTCGAGGACAACGCCAAGGTTACGGGCTTGTGAGACAGGGAGGATGGAGGACTTGCCCAAGGTCACAGAGCAGTCAAGTAGTGGAGTTTGGATTAGAACCCAAGTCCTCTGACTCCCAGGTCCGGGCTCTTTCCCCTAGGCCAGCCTGCTTCCCGGACTGGATGGTGGCTTTGGGACTGTAGTGGGTGAATGGTGGAAAGGAGTGGGTGAATGGTGGAGGATGTGGGGTTCAGAGGTCCCCTCTGAAGCAAAACTGGAGGGTGGGGGGGAGTCTGGGCTTCTGTTGGATTTGGATCAGCGTCACTGCACCCCACCCCCAGGGATGTTAGATATTTGGGTAGTCCGTTGGTCCAGATGGCCTGTGAAAAGGTGATTCGCCATATGATTAGGAAAGAAGGAGGCTTCCACCTGCACTGACCCCTTGGATGGTCAACTGCAGAGTGTGTGTGTATGTGAAAGAGAGAGACATCAAGCACAGGAGAACAGCAAGAGGCCAAGCCTGCCTTAACCTCCCGGCTTCTAACCCTGAGCCTTATTTATGCACCTGCCCAATAAGGGTTCATATCTGATACATCTCAGACAAGGCCGATTCTCCACAGACTTCAGGTGCTCACTCCTGTTGTCCCCCATTGACTCCTTCAGGACTCCCCACACCCGGTATTCTGAGCCCTGGGCCTTTCTGCAGGCTAGAGTTAGTGGGGAAGGAGCTCTATACCTCTCCCCTCTGGCCATACCCCCACCCTGAAAGAGATAATTGAATCCATTTTTGGATGAGTGGGGCTTCTGACAGGATTCGGGACTGGACTGTGAAATCAGTCAATCATATTTACTGTGTGCTTACTGTGTGCAGGGCACTGTACTAAGTGCTTGGGAGAATACGATATATCAGACATTCTCTGCTCACAGTGAGCTTAAAGTCTAGAGGGGGAGGCAGGCATTAATATAAATAAATAAAATGACAGATATGTACATAAGTGCTTTGGGGCTGGAGACGGGAGCGATGAATAAAGGGAGCAAGTCAAGGTGACGCAGAAGGGAGTGGAAGAAAAGGTAAAGAGGGCTTAGTCAGGGAAGGCCTCTTGGAGGAGATGTGCCTTCAGTAAGACTTTGAAGGGCAGGAGAGTTAATTGTATGTTGCTTATGAGGAAGGAGGGCGTTCTAGGCCAGAGGCAGGACGTGAGCAAGAGGTCAGCGGTGAGATAGACGAGATTGAGGTACAGTGAGAAGGTTGGCATTTAGAGGAGCGAAGTGTTTGGGCTGGGTTGTAGTAGGGGAGTAGCAAAGTGAGGTAGGAGGGAGCTTTTCTGTGTGTTCACGACCAGTTTCGGGGATGTTTGGGCTCCATCTTGAATCCACTCTCCTCTGTCTTGGTGAGACATGGGCACTGAATATACCACAGTCCCTCAAACAGAGATCTGTCTTCCATGGGGATGGCCGACAGACAGAAAGGGCTGCTGCTTGGGGTTGGGTGGGGCCTCTGGGTCCTCCTTGGCACAAGCGAGGCCAGGTGAGAGAGCGGGTGGGGGTGGTTCAGTGCACGCCATCACCACCGAGACAAAAACAAGTCAACTGTGGGGCCTGCCACTGATAGGATCCATCTTTCAATAGTATTTATTGAACGCTTACTATGTGCAGAGCACTGTACTAAGCGCTTGGGATGAACAAGTCGGCAACAGCTGGAGATCAGCCCCGTCTCCTCCCAACCGTAAATGAACATCCTCTGCTGGCTTGTAGAGGGAAAGACAACATTTAACAATGTTTTTTCTTTTTAATGGAATCAATCAATCAATGGTATTTACTAAAAGCTTACTATACTAAGCATTAGGCAGAGTTTTATTTTTTTTTATGGTATTTGTTAAGCTCTTACTATGTGCCAGGCACTGTTCTAAGTGTTGGTATACATAAAAGGTAATCGGGTTGGACACAGTCCATGTCCCATGTGGGGCTCACAGTCTTGATCCTCATTTTACAGATGAGGTAACAGAGGCACAGAGAAGTTATGTGGCTTGCCCAAGGTCACAAAGCAGACAAGTGGTGGAGCCAGGACTAGAATCCTGGTCATTCTGATTTCCAGGCCTATGCTCTATCCACTAGGCCACCTGATAGACATGTTCCTTTCCCATGAGGAGCTTACAGTCTAGAGGGGGAGTGAGAAATAGCCAGGAGGCAAATTTTGCTCCTCTAATGCCAACCTACTCTCTCTACCTCAATCTCGTCTGTGTTGCCACTGCCCCCTTGTCCATGTCCTGCCTCTGGTCTGGAACTTCCTCCCCTTCATAGCCAGCAGACCACCATGCTTTCTGCCTTCGAAGCCTTATTAAAATCACATCTCATCCAAGAGGCCTTTCCCAAATAAGTCCTCATTTCCCCTACTCCCTCTCCCTTCTGGATCCCCCTTGCAGCACTTGAATTTGTACCCTTTAAGCATTTGATATTCACCTGCCCTAAATCCTACAATACTTATGTACATCCTAATCTCTCCTACTCTATCTTAATCCTCCTTGACCTCTCAGCTCCCTTCTCCTCCACACCTTATCTCACCTTGGCTTCACAGACTCCCTCCTCTCCTGGTTTTCCTTTTATCTTTCTGGCTGTTCATTCTCCGTCTCCTTCGTGGGCTCCTCCTCCCCGTCCCATCCACTAACTGTAGGGGTTCCTCAAGGGTCAGTTCTTGGCCCTCTTCTGTTCTCCATCTATACTCACTCCCTCAGTGAACTCATTCACTCCCATGGCTTCAACTATCACCTCTACGCAGATGACACCCAAATCTCCATCTCCTCCCCTGTTCTCTCCTCCTCCCTTTCAGGCTCGTATCTCCTCCTGCCTCCAGGATGTCTCCACCTGGATGTCTGTCCACCACCTAAAACTCAACATGTCCAAAACTGAGCTCCTTATCTTCCCTCCCAAACCCTCTCCTCTCCTTGACTTCCCCATCACTGTGGACGGCACTACCATCCTTCCTGTCTTACAGGCCCGCAAACTTGGTGTTGTCCTTGACTCAGCTCTCTCATTCACCCCACACATCCAATCCGTCACCAACACCTGTTGGTTTCACCTTTACAATATTGCCAAGATCTGCCCTTTCCTCTCCATCCAAACGGCTACCTTACTGGTACGGGCCCTCATAATATCCCCGCTGGATTATTGTGTCAGCCTCCTCTAGGATCTCCCTTCCTCCTGTCTCTCCCCACTCCAGTCTATTCTTCATTCCGCTGTCTGGATGATCTTCCTACAGAAATGCTCTGGGCATGTCACTCCCCTCCTTAAAAACCTCCGGTGGTTGCCTATCAACCTCCGCACGAAACAAAAACTCCTCACTCTTGGCTTCAAAACTGTCCATCCCTTGCCCCCTTCTACCTCACCTCCCTTCTCTCCTTCTACAGCCCACCAAGTACACTCTGCTCCTCTGCCGCTCGCCTCCTCACTGTCCCCCGTTCACACCTATCCCGCCATCAACCTCTGGCCCATGTCCTACCTCTGTCCTGGAATGCCCTCCCTCCTCACGTCCGCCAAACTAACTCTTCCCCTCTTCAAAGCCCTATTGAGAGCTCACCTCCTCCAAGAGGCCTTCCCTAACTGAGCCCCGCCTTTTTCCTCTGCTCCCCCTCCACCCTCTGCTCCTCCCCCTTCCCCTCCCCTCAGCTGAGCCACTTTTCCCTCTGCTCCCCCTCCCCACCCCACCCCACCCTCTGCCCCTCCCTCTTCCCCTCAGCACTGTGCTCATTTGCATATATTATTTATTACCCGATTTATTTTGTTAATGAGGTGTACATCCCCTTGATTCTATTTATCGTGATAATCTTATTTTGTTTTGTTCTGTTTTGCTCTGCTGTCTGTCTCTCCCGATTAGATGTGGGCCCGTCATTGGGCAGGGATTGTCTCCATCTGTTGCCAAATTGTACTTTCCAAGCGCTTAGTACAGTGCTCTGCACAGAGTAAGCACTCAGTAAATACTATTGAATGAATGGATGAATGAATGAATATCAATAATTTATTTTAATATCTGTTTCCTCCTCCAGACTGCAAGCTTGTTGTGGGCAGGGAACGTGTCTACTAAGACCTCCCCCTGTCTTTCCCATCACTGTAGACAATGTCACTATCCTCCCCACCTCATAAGCCTCTACGCTTGGCATTGTTCTCGACTCATCTCGCTCACTGAAGACACACATTCAATGTCACCAAATCCTATCTGTTCTACCTTCAAGATATTGCTAAAATCCACCCTTTTCTCTCCTTCCAAACTCCATGTTAATCCAAGCATTTATCCTATCCTACCTTGACTAATGCATCAACCTTTTTGTTGACCTCCCTGCTCCTCTCTCTCCCATTTCTAGTCCTTACTTAACTCTGCTGCACAGCAGCGTGGCTCAGTGGAAAGAGCACGGGCTTTGGAGTCAGAGGTCATGAGTTCGAATCCCAGCTCTGCCACTTGTCAGCTGTGTGACTGTGGACAAGTCACTTCACTTCTCTGTGCCTCAGTTACTTCATCTGTAAAATGGGGATGAAGACTGTGAGCCCCCCGTGGGACAACCTGATTCCCCTGTGTCTACCCCAGTGCTTAGAACCGTGCTCTGCACATAGTAAGCGCTTAACAAATACCAACATTATTATTATTATTACTTTTTGATTTGGCAAAGACAATTTAACTAGGATCTGGCCCCTAAACATGTAACTGAATTAAACCAGAGGCAATACCAGAGTGAGAGAATGGGCGCTTTCAACTGAGATCTGAGAAATGATGGTGTTATTGAGACCCAGAAATACAAGTGGAAGACAAGCAAGAGAGGGCCATCCATGTTTTAACTTAGATTGGGAAAAGAGTGTAGCAGTTATGACCCCCTTTGGGGAGTTGACAAGACAAGAGTTTGCCACTGAGGGATGGAATTATGAGGTCAGCACCGCTCTGGAACAAAGCAGAAGAGTCTGTGAGGGCAGGGTTGGTTGAAGCCCGAGCCGGGAGCCCGGAGGACCGTCCCTAGAGAGGCCGACCCGGCCCGGAAAATGACCAAACGACTCTGTGTTTACAGTCAAGCTTTCTCTTGCAGGCTGATTTCATCACACCATCCCGAGGCGCTGGGCCAGCATTCCTGGTCCTGGGGAGAGTGAGAAAAGAGGAAAGGGAAAGGAGGTGAGCTAATGGGAAGCAAGGGTTGGAGGTAGTGGAAATAGTCATTATTCCCATCCTAGCCCCGAGGCAGCCCACGAGGAAATCTGTAAGAGTCAGGTGAGACGGGCAGAGGGAGAAGGGAAGGGAGAGGGCAGGGAGTGGGGAGGGTGAGGAGAAGCTGAGCGGGCAGAGGCCAGGCAGGCAGGCCCAGCGGGCACGGGGAAGGGGAAGGGGAGGGTACTCTCGACCATGACTAATTCCCAGCTGATTTCCTAGGAATTTCAAATGGTTGCCTATTGAGCTCCTAGGTAGAGATTTGGGGTAGTGAAATTGCAGCAAAAAGCTGAGGTCTCTCATTTTTAACCCTCTGGGTCTTGACTACCAAAAATGCCAGCTTCCACAAGAGCACTGCAGGGAGAAAAGAGTCCCCCAGTTAGGTAGTCCATAGGAACACCCCACAATGGTCAGGTACAATTTACTGCATGGTTGTGTACCCTGGACCACCCGCTGCAGGGAAACAGGTCAGGCACAGTCCCTGTCCCACACAGGGTTCCCCAAAGAAGGAGAGAAGCAGTGTGGCCTAGAGGAAAGAGCACAGACCCGGCAGTCCCGAGACCTGGGTTCTAGTCTCAGCTCTGCCACTTGCCTGCTGTATGACCTTGGGCATGTCACTTAGCTTTTCTGTGCTTCAGTTTCCTCATCTGAAAAGTGGGAATTAAATACCTTTTACTCTCGCCCGCTTAGACTGAGCCCCAGGTGGTACAGGGACTGTATCTGTTCTGGTTATCTTGTAACTGCCCCATGCTGGGGTGGTGCTTGGTACAGAGGAAATACTTAATACCCCAGTGCTTAGAACAGTGCTTGGCACAGAGTAAACACTTAACAAATACCATTACTATTATTAATAAATAGCACAACTACCCACAGCCCTTAGATACAGTTCTTTATACTCAGTTGCTTCCCCTCCCTGTAACTTCTTTTAATCCATGTTCCCCCCATCTCATGATAAACTCTTTGAGAGCAGGGATCGGGTCTACCTAGTTGATTGTCTTCTCCCAAGTGTTTAGTACAGTGCTGGGTACACAGTATTTGAGGGACTTGACTGTCCTCTTTCAAGTGTTTAGTACAGTGAGAAGCAGCATGGTTAAGTAGAAAGAGCATAGGTTTGGGAGTGAGAAGGAAGGTTCTCATCCCAGCTCCCCCACTTGTCTACTGCATGGTGTAGTGGATAGAGCACAGGCCTGGGAGTCAGAAGGTCATGGGCAATAATAAGAATAATAATAATTGTAGCAATTAAGCACTTATTATGTGCCAGGCACTGTACTAAGCACTGGGGTGGATACAAGCAAATCATTCATTATTCAATCGTATTTATTGAGCACTTACTGTGTGCAGAGCACTGTACTAAGCACCTGGAATGTACAATTCGGCAACAGATAGAGACAATCCCTGCCCCACAACGGGCTCACAGTCTAAAACGGGGAGACAAACAGCAATAAAAACAAGTAGTCAGGCAGTAGTCAGTCCCAAATCATGTTGGACACAACCCTGTGCCACACAGGGTTCAGAGTCTCAATCCCCATTTTACAGATGAGGTAAGTGGGGCCCAGAGAAGTGAAGTGATTTACTCAAAGTCACACAGTCGACAAGTGGTGGAGCCGGGATTAGAATCCATGGCCTCTGACTCCCAGGCCCGTGCTCTATTCACTGCACCATGCTTCTTCTCATCTGGGCTCTGCCACAGGTGTGCTATGTGACCTGGGGCAAGTCACTTCACTTCTCTGGGCCTCAGTTACTCATCTGTAAAATGGAGACTGAGTGTGAACCCTAAGTGGGAAGCGCTTAAAAGATATCATCATTACTATAATTACCCCAGCGCTTAGAACAGTGCTTGGCACATAGTAAGCGCTCAACAAATACCATCATCATCATCATTATTACTGTTCATTCTCTGTGCCTCTGTTACCCAATCAGTAAAATGGGGATTCATTCATTCATTCAATAATATTTATTGAGCGCTTACTATGTGCAGAGCACTGGACTAACCGCTTGGAAGGTACAATTCGGCAACAGATAGATAGAAACAATCCCTGCCCAACGAAGGGCTCATGGTCTAAACGGGGGAGACAGACAGCAAAGCAAAAGATAACAAAACAAAAATAAGACAAGCTCATTGAGATAAATAGAATCAAGAGGATGTACACCTCATTAACAAAATCAACAGGGTAAAAAATAATATATACAAATGAGCACAGTGCTGAGGGGAAGGGGAAGGAGCTGGGGGGAGGGGGAGCAGAGGGAAAGTGGAGGCTCAGTCTGGGGGTCCCCTGTGGGACATGAACTGTGTCCAAAATCGTGGCTCAGTGGAAAGAGCCTGGGCTTTGGAGTCAGAGGTCATGGGTTCGACTCCCGGATCTGCCACTTGTCAGCTGTGTGACTGTGGGCAAGACACTTCACTTCTCTGGGCCTCAGTTACCTCATCTGTAAAAAGGGGATTAACTGTGAGCCTCACGTGGGACAACCTGATGACCCTGTATCTCCCCCAGGCGCTTAGAACAGTGCTCTACACATAGTAAGCGCTTAATAAATACCAACATTATTATTATTATTAGCTTGTAACAATAATAATGTTGGTATTTGTTAAGCACTTGCTCTGTGCCAAGCCCTGTTCTAAGGGCTGGGGGAGAAACAAGGTCACCAGGTTATCCCACTTTGGGCTCACAGTCCATCCCCATTTTACACATGAGGTCACGGAGGTCCAGTGAAGTGACTCGCCCAAGGTCACCCAGATGACAAGCAGTGGAGTCGGAATTCGAACCCATGACCTCTGACTCCCCAGCCCGGGCTCTTTCCCCTGAACCGCGCTGGTTCTTCGGGCAGTGCCTGGCACAGAGAAGCGCTCCCGGAAAGAGCCCGGGCTGGGGAGTCAGAGATCATGGTTCGAATCCCGGCTCTGCCACTTGTCAGCTGGGTGACTGTTGGGCAAGTCAAGTGATTTCTCTGGGCCTCGGCTCCCTCGTCTGTAAATGGGGATGAAGACTGTGAGCCTCACGTGGGACAACCTGATGACCCTGTACCTACCCCAGCGCTTAGAACAGTGCTCTGCGCATAGTAAGCGCTTACCAAAACCCCACATTATTATTATTATTTTCAAAAAAAAAAAAAAGAAGCCCAACCAAAACAAAAAGAAGGCGGCACCCAGTTGGGCTTGGAGGCGGGCTGGCGGGGCGCCAGCGGGAGGGAGGGCCCGGCCGGAAGTGGGCCCCGCCGCCATATTGCCGTACGGACGCGGCCCCGGAGGGCGCCGCCATGTTGCCGTACGGCGGCGGCCCCGTCGCGGCGGCTGGTGGCCCCGCCCCGCCCCGCCCGCCCGGCGGGGCGCTACCATGTCGTGGTAGGGCGGAGGGCGGCGGCGGCGGCCGCTCCGGGCCGCGGGCCGCGGGCGCCGCCGGTGCGTTAGGGCGGGGGCGGCGGCTGGAGGCGGCGGCCGCGCGGGCGCCGCCCATGTTGTCGGGGTCCTCGCTGGGGCGGGCGGGCGGGTAGGCGTCTTCATAAGATGCCGGCTCAGCCCTTTCCCCCTCTCCTCCCCAAGATGGCGTCCATGCGGGAGGAGCGACACCGGCCTCTGGCTGCACAACAAGCTGGGGGCCACCGGACGAGCTGTGGGCGCCGCCCGAGCATCGCCTCGCTGCTCACCGCCACCGTCATCGACAACATCCGTCTCTGCTTCCACAACCTGTCGTCCGCCGTGAAGCTCAAGCTGCTCCTCGGGACGCTGCACCTCCCCCGCCGCACCGTGGACGAGGTGCGGGGCCGGGAAGGGAAAGGAAGGGAAGGGAAGGGAAAGGGAAGGGAAGGGACGGGACGGTGTCAGGACCGTCTGACCCCCAGGCTTCCCCGGCCCAACTCCCTCCCGACCCCCGCGCTCCCCCAGACCCCCCGCCCACGCCTCATCTCCGATGCCCAGGTTGCTCCGGCCTCCTGATCCTCTGCCCATCCCTGACCTCTGACCCCCGCTCCTTGGGGGCTCCCCCAGTCTCCCACCCCCAGGTCCTCCCGGCCTCCTGACCCCTGCCCACCCCGACCCCGACCCCGCTCCTCGGCTCCCTTTGCCACCCCTGACCCCTGACCCCGCTCCCAGGCTCCCCCAGCCTCCCATCCCCCGACCACTCCCTGACCCCCGACCCCCGCTCCCTGGGCTCCCCCAGTCTCCCACCCCCAGGTTCTCCCGGCCTCCTGACCCCCTGCCCACCCCTGCCCCCAACCCCCGCTCCCCAGGCTCCCCCAGACTCCCATCCCCCGACCAATCCCTGTCGTCCGACCCCCGGGATCCCCCGGCCTCTTGACCCCCTGCTCATCCCTGACCCCCAATCCCCGTTCCCCGGACTCCCCCAGCCTCCTGACCCCCTGCCCATCCCGGCCCCCCGCTCCCCAGACTCCCGCCATCTGCCCACTCCTGACCCTTGACCCCCGACCCCCAGGCTTCCCCAGTCTCCCGACCCCCTCCCGCCCCAGACCCCCAACCTCCCCAGGCTCCCCTGGCCCCTCCATCTGCTCCCTCCCATTGCGGGGGTCCCGGGACTGTAGGGCGGGGGGGCACGGTTGGGCGCACGGTTTGGTTTGGGGGATGAGGACAAGAAGGGGGGAGGGTCTTTCCCCCCCCAGATGTTGAGAAGCAGCTCCTGACTCCCAGGGGAAATCTCCGGCCAAGCCCTCCTATGGGTGGGCGGGCGAGGACCGGGAAGGTGGCTGCTATGTATCAATCTATCAGTGGTATTTATTGGACACTTACTATGTACAGAGCACTCAACTGTGCGCTGAGAGAGCACGGTACAACAAGATTAGCAGACACGTACCTTGTCCACAACGACCTGACCGGAGAGGAAGGGGGACTTGAGGGTGAGGGAGAGATCCAGGACCCACCACCCCCACCCAAGGCAGTGACCCTGTTTTGGGCAGGGATCGTCTCTCTTTATTACTGTATTGTCCTTTCCCAAGTGCTTAGTACAGTGCTCTGCGTGCAGTAAGCGCTCAGTAAATACAATTGAATGAATGAATGACCCAGCCCCAGCCCCGAGAAGAGAGTTCCTGGCCATCCGCAGCACCAGCTGGGATCACCACTGTCTAGGGCTTCCTCTGTCCATCAATCAATCAGTCTGTCAGTTGTCAATCAATCTGCAGCCTCCGGGCTCCAGCTTGCTTTCCCAACTCATGGGTCATCTTACTGGGAATCCTGACTCCGTCTCCCTCTGTAAAGAGCATTGTCTTATCATTCAGATATGACCATTGATTAGTTGGAGTCCCGTCTTCAACTGGCCGTCCATCCCACAGCACCACAAACTTCTGTTCGCCTTTGGATCTTAAGCTGGCACAGGGTAGCGTTTGCTTCCTGAGTCAAACTGGGTCAAACTGGCAGGGACCGGGAAGACCCTCATTTGGTCATTCAGTCAAGCCCCCCCCCCCATCTTGTTCTCCCCTGCCCAGGAGCAAGGGGCGGGGGCCGCGTTGTTGTTCTGGTGGAGGCTCCTCGTCCGGGGTCTGCTTCTCAAAGAGGTGAAGTGAAATCACGCAGCACACGCCTGGTGGTTGCGGTTCGTCAGGCAGACCAGCTACAGGTGGCTCTGAAAAGACAGAAGCGGTCCGCCAGAGGGAGGAGCGCACACCGTGTGCAGAGCGCTGTGCTGAGCACCTGGGACACTGTAAGAGGGTCTGTAGACGGCCTCCCTCCAACCCCCGCCAAATCCCTCTAGCCATCTCCGCCTCAGGAAGCTGGCATTTTGTCATCTTAAGGGAGAGAGACATACACAAGGTTATGCAGAGAGAAGGGAAAGGACAAATGGGTGTGGAGAAGTGCAGGGTGTGCGAGTCTACGTGGGCAGGAGGGTTATGGGCCAGTGTGAGGGTAAAAGCATACAGTTGGTGCAGGTGTGTGGCAGTGGTAATTGGTGGAGGCACTAAGCAGCATGATCTAGTGGATAGAGCCCGGGCCTGGGAGACAGAAGGTCATGGGTTCTAATCCCGGCTCTGCCACTTGTCTGCTGTGTGACTGTGGGCAAGTCACTTCACTTGAGAAGCAGCGTGGCTCAGTGGAAAGAGCCCGGTCTAGGGAGTCAGAGATCATGGGTTCAAATCCCGGCTCCGACGCTTGTCAGCTGTGTGACTTTGGGCAAGTCACTTCACTTCTCTGTGCCTCAGTTACCTCATCTGCAAAATGGGGATTGACTGTGAACCCCTTGTGAGACAACCTGATCCCCTTGTATCCCCCCAGTGCTTAGAACAGTGCTTTGTACAATGCCAACATTATTATTATTATTACTTCACTTCTCTACACCTCCGTTTCCTCATCTGTAAAATGGGGATAAGATTGTGAGCCCCATGTGGAACGTGGACTGTGTTCAACCTGATTACTTGTGTCTACCTTAGTGTTTAGTATATGCCTGGCACATAGCAAGTGCTTAACAAATAACATTTAAAAAAAAAACTGGAGAAGAGCAGTGAATTGGGGGAGGGCCTCTGGTGGTAGAGGGGACTTCAGAAGGGCTTTGAGGATTGGGAGAGCTGGTGTTTGCCGGGTATGGGAGGGGGAGACTGTGGAGGGGGGAAACTCAACACTTACTACAGCGGTTGGGAGAAGCGGGTGAAGAGAGCCGATGGCCTTTTCTCACCCCGACCTTAAAACAGGCAGTTTGTCATCCACCCAAGAGGTCCTAGTGAAAATCTTTATTTTGAGGCATGGAAAACGCAACAGTACCATCTTTATCGATAACTTAGTGCGCTCGTCGTCTGATTGTTCCCATCCGGCCATGGCTGCAAGTGGGATTACACCAAGTTCACTGGGGCCGCTGGGGGGATGGGAGGCTCCTGCAGAGTCTCATGGGGGTTCTGGGCCGAGTGTTGGGCTGGTGCCCCACCACCCAGGGGTGATCCGTCCATCGATCAGCTGAGTATCTTTACAGGTCTGCGAAGCAACAGGGTATAAAAAGATGTGGACAGAAGGACTGTGGGTGCTGGGGGTATCAGAGGGCTTAGGGGGTACAGGCCTGAGGGCATAGGCGATGCAGGAGGGAGAGAGAAGAGAGGTGTGGGTCAGGGAAGCTTCCTGAAGGAGATGGGATTTTTGTAAGGCTTGGAGTCCGGGGATAGTGGTGACATGAAGAGGGAACGCGTTCCGAGCAGGGATTGGCATTAGGAAGATGACCTCCGAGGCCCAGAAGAAGGTTGGTGATAATGAGGCTGGCTTGCAGTGGAAGAGGAGCGAGGATAGAAGGAGACTCGCCCTTGCGGTGAAGTCAGTACCCCCAGCCCCACTGCACTGGTGGCCTTTCCCATTTCCCCCAGCAGTCATTTATTAGTTTCCGTCTGTCAGTCTAGACCGTGAGCTCGTTGTGAGCAGGGTACACTACTGTATTGTTCTCTCCTAAGTGCCTTGTCTGGTGCTCGGCACACTGTTCAATAAATACCACTGATTGAGCGATTGAGGATCTGGGGGTGAGAGACCCCCCGAGTCCCCATAGCTACTGGTGAAGAGTCTTCCTGTCCGATGCAGAGATGGGCGGCCAGCGATCGAAGGTTTCTGAAGAGCGGAGACGTGCACAGATTGGAGTGTGTAGAAAAATGATCCGGCCAGCAGGGAGGGATGAGGCCGGAGGCAGGGAGATCGGTGAGGAGGCTGGTACCGCAGTTGAGGTGGGATATGACAAGTGCTTGGATCAGCATGGTAGTTTGGATGGAGAGGGAAGGGGTGGATTATAGAGATGTCGTGAAGATAGAACGGGCGGGATTTGGTAACTGACTGAGTACGTGGCGTGGACGAGAGCGATGAGACGAAGACATTGCTACGGTTGCGGGTTTGTGAGATGGAGGATGGTGGTGCTGTCTACAGGATGGGGAAGGAGAAGGTTTGAGCTGTAGGATAAGGAGTTCCATTTTGAACGTATTGAGCTTGAGGTGCTATAAAATTTCAATGATGCCTCCATCACCATCTTCAAGAAGAGAGGTTAAAGATAATAATAATAATAATAATAATAATAATAATAATGTTGGTATTTGTTAAGCGCTTACTATGTGCAGAGCACTGTTCTAAGCGCTGGGGTAGACATAGGGGAATCAGGTTGTCCCACATGGGGCTCACAGTCTTAATCCCCATTTTACAGATGAGGTAACTGAGGCCCAGAGAAGTTAAGTGACTTGCCCACAGTCACACAGCTGACAAGTGGCGGAGCTGGGATTCGAACCCATGACCTCTGACTCCAAAGCCCGTGCTCTTTCCACTGAGCCATGCTGATCAGCATGCAGCAGTTATCAAGATTTCTCAGTGCTCTCCTTTCAATCAGTTGGTCCATCCATGCTATTATCGAGAGCTTGTTGGGGGGCCGAGCACTGAAGTTCTTGGGAGAGTACAATATAACAGAGTTGGTAGGCACGTTCCCTGCTCACAAGGAGCCTATAGTTTAGAGGTGGAGCCAGGTATTATTTAAAGAAAATAAATGATGGATATGGACTGAATAAAGGATGCAAATCCAAGTGCAAGAGTGGTCCTGGCCAGGGTCCTGGATCACTCCCGGGGCCACAGTATGGCTTCAGACCCTGCCCAGGGTGCCCTGGTGGGCATCAGATACAAGAGATGTGCAGGGAACCACACACAAATCGTCTGCATGGGCTGCCCAGGTCCCACCAAAGCCCAGGAAACCTTCAGTGGAGCTGGGCTCTGGAAAGTGCTGAGCAAGTCAGGTGTCCCTGAAAAGCTCACGGACAGAGATCCTGACGCTGTTTTGTGAGAGCCCGGCCAGCTAAGGCAGAACCGGGGGGCCCTGTTGGCAGCCGAGGCAGAGCGGAGGAGGCCCACTGGGTCCTGGCTGAGCCCAACCCTGGCATCCTGAGAGCCAAGCAGGGACATGGAGTGGTCCTGCTCCTCTTCCACTCTTTCATTTATTCATTCAATAGTATTTATTGAGCGCTTACTATGTGCAGAGCACTGTACTAAGTGCTTGGAATGTACAAATCGGTAACAGAGACAGTCCCTGCCCTCTGATGGGCTTACAGTCTAATCGGGGGAGACGGACAGACAAGAACAATAGCAATAAATAGAATCAAGGGGATGAACAGCTCATTAAAACAATAGCGAATAAATAGAATCAAGGAGATGTACATTTCATTAACAAAATAAATAAGGTAATGAAAATATATCAGTTGAGCAGACGAGTACAGTGCTGAGGGGATGGAAAGGGAGAGGGGGAGGAGCGGAGGGAAATGGGGGAAAAGAGGGTTAAGCTGTGGAGAGGTGAAGGGGGCAGTAGAGGGAGTAGAGGGAGAAGGGGAGCTCAGCCTGGGAAGGCCTCTTGGAGGAGGTGAGCTGTAAGTAGGGTTTTGAAGAGGGGAAGAGAATTAGTTTGGCAGAGGTGAGGAGGGAGGGCATTCCAGGACCACGGGAGGGCGTGGCCCAGGGGTCGACGGCGGGATAGGCGAGAACGGGGGACAGTGAGGAGGTGGGCAGCAGAGGAGCGGAGTGTACGGGTGGGCAGTGGAAAGAGAGAGGGAGGAGAGGTAGGAGGGGCAAAGTGATGGAGAGCCTTGAAGCTTAGAGTGAGAAACCACTCTTCTACACAGCCACCCTGGAAGATGCAACAAGAGACCGGGAGCCGGGGTTAGATGGCACTTCTGTGCCTCTGGGGAACTCTTCTAGAGAAGCAGCGTGGCTCAGTGGAAAGAGCATGGGCTTTGGAGTCAGAGATCATGAGTTCGAATTCCAGCTCTGCCACTTGTCAGCTGTGTGACTGTGGGCAAGTCACTTAACTTCTCTGTGCCTCAGTTACCTCATCTGTAAAATGGGGATTAAGACTGTGAGCCCCCCGTGGGACAACCTGATTCCCCTGTGTCTACCCCAGCGCTTAGAACAGTGCTCAGCACATAGTAAGCGCTTAACAAATACCAACATCATTATTATTAACTCTTCCTTCTCAACATGCTTCTGGCACCATCCGAAGTCCTAGGAACAGTCAGTTGTTCGAGGGTTATTAATGCTCAGACAGCCTACCTCGTAGGTCTGCTTCCCCGGGTCAGCCGGCGCTAAGCATAAAGAAATCTGAGGTAACGTATCGACCCACACCAGGGAAGCCAAACACACTACTGATTCTCATTGGCAACACAAGGCCAGCATCTGTGTGTGGTGTCTGTCCATCCTGCACCTCATCAGGCAGGTGAGACCCCGGGACCAGGACTGGAACGGGGCGGGGCGATGGCAACCCTGCCCCTGCCCGGGATCCACCTCCGGGGGACTCTCTGTCTTCCGAAATGACCCTGGGCATTAGGGTCTTCCCAGGGGTCCCACCCTCGCCCATGTTCCCACTCCTGGGGAATGACCTTTCAGAGTTTCCCCATCAGTTGGTGTTGTAATGATGATGATGATGATGTTGACTTCCATTCGTTTCTCATCGGGATTGGAAAAGGCATCAGATGCTCTCTGCTGGCCCAGAACAGGCCCCTGGACTCTCCCTGGCGGCACCAGACACCAGCCCTTCCATCCGGGTGACCCTATCCTACCACCCACCTCTCAACCGATGCCGCTAGCTCATCTGGGTGGGCCCTGTGGCTGGCCGGCTCCAGCCCAGCATCCAGTCGGCCGGCTTCCCGCTCCCAGTCCCGTTCAGATCCTGAGAATGGGTCCTGGAAAACATTCACATGTCAGTCTCCCCTGTTAGAGTGGAAGCTCCTCGTGAGCAGGGAATGTGGCAGCACATTATTCTGCCTTGCAGCCCCAAGTTCCCAGGAGAGTGCATGGCACCAAGTGGGTGCTCCATTCAAGGTGCTTCAGTCTTTTCCTGCCTCCCTCTCTCCCTTTGTTTCTCCCTTCCTCCCTCTCCTTACGCCTTTCAATCAATCGATAGTATTGATTATTGATTGAGCATTGATTGGGCTGGAAGCAGTGTGGCTCAGGGGAAAAGAGCCTGGGCTTCAGAGTCAGAGGTCATGAGTTTGACTCCCGGCTCTGCCACTTGTCAGCTGTGTGACTGTGGGCAAGTCACTTAACTTCTCTGTGCCTCAGTTCCCTCATCTGTAAAATGGGGATTAATGGTGAGCCTCACGTGGGACAGCCCGATTACCTTTTATCTCCCCCAGCGCTTAGAACAGTGCTCTGCACATAGTAAGCGCTTAACAAATACCAACAGTATTATTATTATTATCACTTACTATGCGCAGAGCACTGTACTAAGCACTTGGGAGAGTACAACAGAATTAACAGACACGTGCCCTGCCCATAACGAGCGAACAGGCTAGAGAGGGAGACAGTAATATGAATGAATACGTAATTTATAATATATAAAGATAGGTATATAAGTGCTGTGGGACAAATATCCAGAGGTCACAGATCCAAGTGAATAGACAACACAGAAGGGAGAGCAATCTGGGGAAAAGGGGGCTTAATCCGGGAGGGCCTTTTGGAGACGGTGTGACTTTAGTGCTTTGAAGTTGGAGAGAGTGGTGGTCTGATGAATGTGAATGGGGAGGAGTTCCAGGCTAGCAGGAAGAGATGGAAAATGGGTCACTAGCAAGATAGATGAGATCAGGGCACAGTGAGTAAGCTGGCATTAGAGGAGTGGAGTGTGTGGGTTGACCTGTAGTAGAAGAGTAGTAAGGTAATAGTAATAATAAGAATGATGATATTTGTTAAGCACTCGAGCCAAGCATTGTTCTAAGCACTGGGGTAGATACAAGGTAATCGGCTTGTCCCGCGTGAGTCTCACACAGTTCTAATTCCCATTTTACAGACGAGGTAGCTGGTGCACAGAGGTAGGAGAGGTTGTGCTTACTGAGTGCTCTAAGGTCAATGGTAAGAGGGTTTCTGTTTGCAGTTGTGGATGGGTGGCCATTGGAGACTTTTGAGGAGTGGGAAATATAGACTGAACGTTTTTGTTGATAAATCATCCTTGCAGCAGAGTGAAGAATGGACTGGAGTGGGGAGAGACAGGCAGGGAGGTCAGCGAGGAAGCAGATGCGGTAACCAAGGCAGGATTGGCTAAGTGCTTGGATCAGCGTCGTCGTGTGGATCCGAAAGGGCAGATTTTAATAATGTTGTGAAGGTAGAACCGACAGGATTTGGTGATGGCTTGCATATGTGGGTGGACTGAGAGATGAGTCGGACAATGCCAAGGTTGTGAGATAGGGAAGATAGGGTGTTGGGGAAGGCGAAAGGAAAGACAGGGCTTGGGTGGGAAAATGAGTTCAGTTTTGTACATGTTTAATTTGAGGTGTCAGCAGGACATCCAGGAAGAGATGTCCTGAAGGCAGGAGGAAATGCAAGATTGTAGAGAAGGAGAGAGGTCAGGGCTGGAGAGGTAGATTTGTGAATGATGTGCATAGAGATGGTAGTGAAAACGGTGGAAGCAAATGAGTTCTCCAAGGGAGTAGGTGTAGCTGGAGAATAGAAAGGGACCTAGATCTGAGTCTGGAGGGACTCCCACTGTTAAAGGGTGGGAAGTAGAGGAGGAGCCAGAAAAAAGAAACTGAGAAGGATCCGTCAGAGAGATAGTAGAACCAAGAGAAGACAGCGAATCCAAGGTTGGATCAAGTTTCAAGGAGAAGGGGGTCTGCAGTGTCAAAGCCAGATGAGAGGATCTGGAGTAGAGGCTGTCAGATTTGGTGAGAAGAAGGTTGTGGGTGACCTTAGAGAGGGCAGTTTCTGTGGAGGATAGGGGGCGGAAACCAGATTGGAGGGGAACTAGGAGAGGATTGGAGGAGAGGAAGTGGAGACAGCGGGTGTAAACGACTCTCAAGAAGTTTGAAGAAAAATGGTAAGAGGGAGTTGGGGCGATAACTGGAGGGAGTCGTGGGGTCAAGGGAGGGCTTTTTTAGGATAGGGGATAGATAAGCATGTTTGAAAGCAGTGGGGAAAAAACTGTTGGAAAATGAACAGTTGAAGATGGCAGGGAAGAAGGGAGGGGGTAAATGTTTTTTAAAAAAAGTATGAAGGGATGGGGTCAGAAGCACAGGTGGAGGAGGAAGATTTAGAGAGGAGGTGAGAGATGTCTCTTTGAGTTATTGCAGGGAGTATAGGAAGAGTTGAAGGTGGCAGGAATTAGAGTGGAACGGGAGATTTTAGGGAGATCAGGCCTGATGATTTCAATTTTGTTGATGAAGTTTGTGTCCAGGTCATTAGGGAAAAGAAGTGGGGGTGGGGGACAGGAGGTTTGAGGAGGGAGTTAAATGTCTGGAACAGCTGGTGGGAGCAGAGGGTATGGGAGTGAATTAGGAAGGAGAAGTATTGTTGGGCAGTGGAGAGGGCCACATCGAAGCAGATAAGAATGAATATAAGGTGGACAAGGACAGAGAGATGTCAGGATTTCCTCCAATAGCTCTCCACAGCTGGGGCACAGGAGCAGAGAAAGTGTGCAGTGCAGGTGATCCAGGGCTGTGAGTTAATGGTACAAGACTGCACTAATAATAATAATAATGTTGGTATTTGTTAAGCGCTTACTATGTGCCGAGCACTGTTCTAAGCGCTGGGGTAGACACAGGGGAATCAGGTTATCCCACGTGGGGCTCACAGTCTTAATCCCCATTTTACAGATGAGGGAACTGAAGCAACGAGAAGTTAAGTGACTTGCCCAAAGTCACACAGCTGGCAAGTGGCAGAGCCGGGGTTCGAACCCATGACCTCTGACTCCAAAGCCCGTGCTCTTTCCAGTGAGCCACGCTGCACTACATCCCAGTCCCTACCCTACCCCGCTTCTCTCCTCGAACACCAACTTCCTCGCTTTCCCGCTCTTGCCTCATCCACAGTCGACCCTCTGCTCACGCTTGGGACAGGGATCCCTCCCCCTTCCCACCCGGCAGACTGCCTCTCTCTCCATCATCAGAGTCATTCTGAATTCACAACAATTCCCCCGGAGTCCTCCCCTATTGCTCTCTCACCTCCTCTCCCTGTTTCCCCACTACTCTCTCTGCAGCATTTCCACATCCTAAGGGCTTGGAACTCCCCACCCTGCCCTGCAGACCTATGTATGTATTTTTATACTCTGCTGCTTTGTCGTGGAACAGAAATTAAATTTCTTTTAGGGGGTGTCTTCCCTGCTAGACTAAAAGCACCTTGAGGACAGGAATTGTTCCACCAACTCCAAGCGCATTATATGGAGTAGATAAAAAATGTTGGTATTTGTTAAGCGCTTACTATGTGCCGAGCACTGTTCTAAGCGCTGGGGAAGACAGGGGAATCAGGTTGTCCCACTTGGGGCTCACAATCTTAATCCCCATTTTACAGATGAGGTAACTGAGGCACCGAGAAGTTAAGTGACTTGCCCAAATTCACACAGCTGACAAGTGGCCGAGCCGGGGTTCGAACCCATGACCTCTGACTCCAAAGCCCGTGCTCTTTCCACTGAGCCACGCTATCCTCGGTAAATCCCATTAATACGTGAATCCATCATGTATATTTGAGGATATACTGTGTGTTGAGCACTGTACTAGGTGTTTGGGAGGGAACAGTATAGTAGGGTTGGTAGATACTTTTCTTACCCACAAGGAGCTTTGAATCTAGAAGGAGAGTAGGTATTAAAATGAATCGCTGGTGGTGTGGGAGAGTATGAAAACATGAAGTAAAGTACCATGAGTGGAGTAAATATCAAATGCTTAAGGGAAGCAGCATGGCCTAGTGGATAGAGCCAGGGCCTGGGAGCAGGAGGACCCAGGTTCTAATCCTGTCTCCGCCACTAGTCTGCTATGTGACCTTAGGCAAGTCATTTCATTTCTCTGTGCCTCAGTTGCCTTATCTGTAAAATGGTGATCAAGACTGTGAGCCCTACGTGGGACAGGGACTGTGTCCATCTCAATTTGCGTGTATCCACCGCAGCGCTTAGTACAGCACCTGGCATATAGTAAGGGTTTAACAAATGCCTTAATTCATTCTCGGGGCCTCAGTTCCCTTACCCGGAAAATGGGGTTAAGACTGTGAGCCCCATGTGGGACAGGGGCTGTGTCCAGTACGATTGGCTTGTATCTAGCCTAGTGCTTATCGCAGTGCCTGGCACATAGTAAACACTTAAGTACCACAGTTGTTATTTAGGGGTGCAGATGCAAGTGCAATGGTAATGTGGGAGGGAGGGTGGGAGCAGGAGAAACGAGGGCTAAAAAAGCTTGGTCACAATGTCCCAGAGACTCAGCACGCTGTCCCCAACCCAGTGAAGCTGGGTAGTCCATCGCAGAGGAGGTGAGAGGTGGAGAGAAGGCCACTGGCCCATCTGGGCCTGTCCAGACTAGCCTGTCCTCCCAGATGCCTGTCCCGAGGCTGCGTCTCTCCCTCCCCCGTAACAGACCACTTGCCCCTACCCCCACACCACTTGTCCTAGTAACAGTCATTAAGATAATGATGGTATTTAAGGGCTTACTATGTGTCAAGCACCGTTCTAAGCTCTGGGGTAGTTACAGGCTAACCAGGTTGGACACAGTCCCTGTCCCATAATAATAATAATAACTGCGGTATTAAGCACGTACTATAAACCAGGCACTGTACTAAGCCCTTTGGTGGATACAATCAAATGGGGTTGCACATAGCCCCTGTCCCACGTAGGGCTCACTGCCCTGTTCTCCATTTTCCAGATGTGGGCACTGAGGCATAGAGAAGTGAAGTGACTTGCCCAGGGTCACCCAGCAGCCAAATGGTAGTGGTGGGATTAGAACCCAGTCCTTCTGACTCCCAGGCCTGTGCTCTATCCACTAGGTGCTGCTGCTTCCCTAAGTGTAGCTTGTGCCCTAACTCTCATTCCTGCGCCTGCAGAGGGGATGGTTGGTTGTTGGGCGGTCTCAGGTGGAAAAAGCACCCCCCGCTGTGGCCATACTTATGGCGGGACCCGCCTGGTTTTTTCCCATCTCTTGCTGTAGGATTGATTATTAAAAAGTTAATTGAGAATCATCATAGCCTCGTGAATAGAACACAGGCCTAGGAGTCAGGAGGATCTGGTTCTAATCCTGACTCCACCATGTGTCATTCATTAATTCATCGTCATATTTATTCATTCAATCATATTTGAGTTGTTATTGTGTGTAAAGCACTGTACTAAGCCCTTGGGAGACTACAGTAAAGCAGACACATTCCTGCCCACAAGCTCACAGTCTAGAGAGCACTTACTGTGTGCAGAGCTCTGTACTAAGCGCTTGGGAAAATACAACAATAAGCAGTGACATTCTCTGCCCACAACAAGCTCACGGTCTAGAGGGGGTGTCTGCTGTTTGACCTTGGGCTAGTCATTCACCTTCTCTGTGCCTCAGTTACTATGTGCAAAGCACTGTATAAAGTGTTTGGAATGTACAATTCGGCAACAGAGACAATCCCTGCCCAACAGCAATGTGGTCATAGGAGGAATGGGAGGAGAGGGAAGATTTAGGAAGACACGCAAGGAGCAGGCATAGAGCAAAATAACCAGCTCGTCGGCAGGAGGGGCAACAGAGAACCATTAAGAGAAAGGTGATTTGAGACCAAACGTGGAATAGAAGCCAGGAGGAGGAGACAGTCATCAAGAAGAGCAACCGAGAAGTTGCTTGGAACTCTGGGATGAAGCAGTTGGATGCATGCTCTTGGGAAGTTTTCCTGGGCATCAGGCTGGCGAGGCTGGCTCCTCTTTCCCACCTACACCATTTGGCACTGTGTCTTATCTCTGGGCAGATATTGTTCCTAACAGATTAGGTTTTAAATGCTTCACATTCAAATTTCTCAGAATCTGAAAAATTTTCATGTTAAAATAGCTGGAAGTTAAAAATTGCTCTATATCTCCCCTCGTGAGGCCTCTTCTGTCTCTGCACATTCTGCTGCTTACACATTAAATGAGATTTATTCACAGGACAAAACAAAACCTAGCATGTTGTGACCACAGTAGAAAGTAATGGGATATAGAGGGTAAATTTTGAAGGTGGGAAGAGCAATCGTCCATTAAACACGAAGAGGGAGGGTGTTACAGGCCAGAAGCAGGACACGGGCAAGAGGTTGGCGGCGAGGTAGTGGAGATCAAGATAGTGAGTAGCTTGGCATTAGAGGAGCAAAGCGTGCGGCCTGAATTGTGGTAGGAGATCAGGGAGGCAAGGTAGGAAGGGGCAAGGTGATTGAGTCATCTAAAAGCCGATGGTAAGGAGTTTCTCTTTGATGCAGAGATGGATGGGCAACCACTAGAGGTTCTTGAGGAGTGAGGAAACATGGACTAAAAGATCATTTTGTGAAAAATGATCTGGGCAGCAGAATGAGGTGTGGACTGGAGTGGGAGGAGGCAGGGAGGTCAGCAAAGAGGCTGATATAGTGATCGAGGTGGGGTAGGATAAGTGCTTGGTAGCAGTTTGGGTGGAGAGGAAGGGGCAGGTTTGAGAAATATGGTGAAGGTAGGACTGAGATTTGGTGACACTGAATTTATGAGGTGAACAAGAGAGTCAAGGATAATGCCAAGCCTATGGGCTTGTGAGACAGGGAAGGTGGTGGTGCTGTCTACAGTGATGGGAGAACAGGGTTTGGGTTGGGAAGATGAGTAGTTCTGTTTAGGATGTTTAAGTTCAGGGTGTCGTTGGGACATCCAAGTAGAGATGTCCTAAAGGCAGGAAGAACTTTGAGTCTGCAGAGGAGGGGAGAGATCAGGGCTGAAGGTGTAGATTTGGAAATCATCTAGAAGTGTAGTTGAAGCCATCGGAGAGTATGAGTTCTCCAAGGGAGCGGATGTAGATGAATAGAAGGGGACCCAGAACTGAACCTTGAGGGACCCCCACAGGGGGTGGCAGGCAGAGGAGGAGCCTGTGAAAGAGACTCAGAATGAACAGCCAGAGAGATAAGAAGGGCACCAGGAGAGGACAGTGTCAGTGAAACTGAGGTTGGATAATGTTTCCAGGAGAAGGGGGTGGTCCATCATGTCAGAGGCAACCTGAAAGGCTGCCCAGTGTGGCCGAGTATGGCGGTTTGAACACAGATCTGGGTTCTAGTCCTGGCTTTGCCACTTGTATATTCTGTAACCTTGGGCAAGTCACTTCTCTGTGCCTCAGGATCTCATCTGTAAAATGGGGACTAAGACTGTGAGCCCCATATGGTACCTGGACTCTGCCCAACCTGATTATCTCACATCTACCCCAACACTTAGTATAGTGCCTGGCACATAGTAAGTGCTTAACAAATACCCAAGTAAAGAGGTCGAGGAGGATTGGAATAGAGTGGAGGCCATTGGATTTGGCAAGGAGGAGATCGTTGGTGATCTTCGAGAGCGCAGTTTTGATGGAGTGAAGGCGGTGGAAGCCCACTTGGAAGGGAGTCAGGAAGAGAATTGGAGGAATAGAAGTATATGTAGCAGGTATAGACAGTTCGCTCAAGGAGTTTAGCGAAGAATGGTAAAAGGGAGATGGGGCGATAGCAAGAGGTTGCTGTGGGGTCAACCCTAGAAGGGAGGGTTAGGTACAGTTCCTGTTAGGGCTCATTAATCCTTCACCGGTAGACTTATTTTCTTTCACCCAGTGAAAATTGGATTTCTGTTTTCAGTGGGAGGGGTAGAAGGAAGGAGGAAGTATTATGAACTGTAGCTCTGAACGATCCCAGGGATTGTAGCATCTCCTTGCAGGGGCAGAGTGAGGAACGGGGCTTGGCCAGGTCTGAGTGGACACTGCCCCTGGACTTAGTGTACTTAGTGAGGAGATACTTAGTGTACTTCTCAGCCCTTTGTTATTGCTGCAGGGTCTGTCTTCGGGGTCAGTCGATCACATAGCTCTTGCCCTAAGCCCCAGTGCCCTTGCCAGCTACTGTATCAGTCAAATGGCAGTCAGTGGCATTGAGCACCTACTTTGTGCAGAACACTGCACTAAATGCTTGGGAGAGTACTAAAAGGCTGACTGGCCCGATTCACTGCCAGATGCTTAATTCCCTCCTCAAACCCCCTGCTCAACTGTATATAATTTCATTACCCTATTTATTTTGTTAATGAAATGTACATCGCCTTGATTCTATTTAGTTGCCATTGTTTTTACAAGATGTTCTTCCCCTTGACTCTATTTATTGCCGTTGTTCTTGTCTGCCTGTCTCCCCCGATTAGACTGTAAGCCCGTCAAACGGCAGGGACTGTCTCTATCTGTTGCCGACTTGTTCATTCCAAGCGCTTAGTACAGTGCTCTGCACATAGTAAGCGCTCAATAAATACTATTGAATGAATGAATGTCCCTTCACCCCCAATTTCTTGCCCCAATGACCTGGGCTTGGGTTTTATTGAGAAAATTGAAACTATCAGGCGTGATCTCCAGTCTATTCTTCACTCCGCTGCCCGGCTCATCTTTCTGCAGAAACGATCCGGGCATGTCACTCCCCTTCTTAAACAACTCCAGTGGTTGCCTATCAACCTCCGCTCCAAACAAAAAGTCCTCACTGTAGGCTTTGAGGCTCTCCATCACCTTGCCCCTTCCTACCTCTCCTCCCTTCTCTCTTTCTACCACCCACCCCGCACGCTCCGCTCCTCTGCCGCCCACCTCCTCACCGTCCCTCGGTCTCGCCTATCCCGCCGTCGACCCCTGGGTCACGTCCTCCCGCGGTCCTGGAACGCCCTCCCTCCTCACCTCCGCCAAACTGATTCTCTTTCCCTCTTCAAAACCCTACTTAAAACTCACCTCCTCCAAGAGGCGTTCCCAGACTGAGCTCCTCTTCTCCCTCTACTCCCTCTGCCATCCCCCCTTTACCTCTCCGCAGCTAAACCCTCTTTTTCCCTCTTTCCCTCTGCTCCTCCACCTCTCCCTTCCCATCCCCACAGCACTGTACTCGTCCGCTCGACTGTATATATCTTCATCATCCTATTTATTTTGTTTAATGAGATGTACATCATCCTGATTCTATTTATTTGCCATTGTTTTTATGAGATGTTCTTCCCCTTGACTCTATTTATTGCCATTGTTCTTGTCTGTCCGTCTCCCCCGATTAGACTGTAAGCCCGTCAGACGGCAGGGACTGTCTCTATCTGTTGCCGACTTGTTCATCCCAAGCGCTTAGTACAGTGCTCTGCACATAGTAAGCGCTCAATAAATACTATTGAATGAATGAATGAATGAATGAATCTCCCTAAAATCTCCCCTACTCCTCTCCAATCCCTCCCTCCTCCTGCCCATTCTTCAACTCCCACTTATCCCAGCAGTATCTCAGAGGTCTCCTGCCTCCTCTCAAAATCTCCCCCCTCCACCTGTGTCTCTGACCCCATCCCTTTGCATCGTATCAAAACACTTGCCCCCTTCCTTCTTCCCTCCCTGACTGCCCTCTTCAACTGCTCATTCTCCAGTGGCTTTTTCCCCTGCTGCTTTCAAACGTGTTGGGGGCTCCCCGTCCTAAAAACACCCTCATGACCCCCCCCCCAGCTCCCTCCAATTATCGCTCCATCTCCCTCCTACCATTCCTCTCTAAACACCCAGTCTCCACTTCCTCTCCTCCAGTTCTTTCCTTGCCTCTTCCAATCAGGCTTCCGTCTCCTTCACTCGACAGAATCTGCCCTCTCAAAGGTCACCAAGGATCCCTTTGCCAAATCCAGTGGCCTCTAGTCCATTCTAATCTTTCTTGTCCTTTCATCTCCCTTCAACACTGTCGACCACCCCTTTCTTCTGGAAACATCCAATCATGGCTTCACTGACACTGTCCTCTCTTCGTTCTCCTATCTCTCTGGCCACTCATTCTAATTCTCCTTTGTGGGCTCCTCCTTTGCTTCCCACCCCCAAATTTGGGAGTCCCACAAGGCTCAGTTCTGGGTCCTCTTCTACTTTCAGTCATTCAATCATGTTAATTGAGTGCTTACTGTGTGCAGAGCACTGCTCTTAGAGCTTGAGAGAGGACAATACAACAATAGACATATTTACAGTCTAGAGGGGGAAAGACACATTAATATAAATGAATAAATTACAGATATGTGCGTATGGGCAGTGGGGCTGGTGCAGGGGTGAATAAAGGGTGCGAGTCCAGGGGACGCAGAAGGGACTGGGAGAAAAGGAAAGGGGGGCTTAGTCAGGGAAGGCCTCTTGGGGGAGATGTACCTTCAATAAGCCTTTGAAATGGGGGAGAGCAATTGTCTATCGGATTTGAGGAGGGAGGGTGTTCCAGGCCAGGGGTAGGACGTGGGTGAAGAGTCGTCGGCGAGATAGACGAGATCGAGATGCAGTGAGAAGGGTAGCATTAGAGGAGCTGAGTGCACGGGCTGAGTTGGAGTAGAGTGGCAAGGTGAGGTAGGAGGAGGAGAAGGTGATTTCCTCCTTCAACCAATCCCTTGGAAAACTCATTCCTCCCTTGGCTTCAGCTACCATCTCTCTGCAGATGATTCCCAAATCTACATCTCCAGCCCTGATCTCTCTCCTCCTCTGCATATCTGAAATGTATTTATTTATACTGATGACTATCCCCCTCTAGGCTGTAAACTCACTGTGGGCAAACAACGTACCTGGTCTGTTAGATGTGTAGGGGGAGTGGGTTTCCGACACGAGGGAGGACGTGAGCAAGAGGTAGGTGGCGGGTGAAGCGAGAAGGAGGGTCAAGAGGGTGGGTTGGCATTTTAGCAGCCAGGTGTTAGCTGCGGGGCAGTAGGAGAGGAGTGAGGATGAATAAGGGTGAGAGAGCTGATTGAAGACCTCGACTCTGATGGTGAGAAATTCCTGCTTGATGCCGATATGGATGAGCAGCAATCAGAGGCACTTGAAGAGTGGGGAGCAACTTGGCTAAGTGGATAGAGCATGGGTCTGGGAGCCAGTAGGACCTGGCTTCTAGCCCCAGCTCTGCCACTTGTTTACTAAGCGACCTTGGGCAAGTCACTTCCCTTCTCTGTGCCTCAGTTCCTTCATTTGTAAAATGGGGACTAAAACTGAGAGCCCCAGGTGGGACATGAATTGTGTCTAACCTGATTAGCCTCTTTCTACCCCAGCACTTAGAACGGTGCCTAGGACATAGTAAATGCATAAGAAATACCATAAAAAAAAAAGATCTGGGCAGCAGAGTGAGGGAGGTCTGGAGTGGAGGGAGGGAGGGACCTAAGAGGCAATTTGTTCCTTCCACTCCTGCTTAGCACTCCCCTCATCCTTCCTCCAACAAGCCTTTCCCGGCTATTTTTGAGGGCGGCGATCTGGAGTCCTGGATCTATTATTACCCGTTCCCTGAGCAGAGGTCAGCATTGGGTCTTGCTCTCCCTAAATCACATCGATTGATGGATTTCCAGCACCGTGCGCCATGTCGAGCCGCTTAGTTGCGCTTTAGTAATGTGGTCCATTCGTACCCATGCCGGCACTCGTGTACCGTCGATTGATTTGCTCATGCACTCGCTTTACTTCAGTTTCTGATCCTCTGCTCTAACTCATTTTTATTTTGCTGGCATTTTAGTTCTCTCAAAATCTCTCAGGTTGGAGTGTAAGCTCCCTGAGGCTGGAGGGGATGACCCGGTATTTCTGTTGTAATAATAATTGATTGTGGTATCTGTTAAGCACTTACTACGTGCTAGGCACTGTACTAAGTGTGTACTGCCCCCAGGGCTGCCTCTGGTATACGGCTCCCAGGGCTCAGGACAGTGCATGGCACCCAGTGGACACTTAGTCCCACCATTACAGCCACTCTTTTATGGCCTATTAGATAGAGCAGGGGTCTGGGAGTTAGAAAGATCTGGGTTCTAATCCCAGATCCGCCACTTGTCTGCTGTGTGACTTTGGGCAAGTCACTTCCCTTCTCTGAGCCTCAGTTCCCTCATCTGGAAAATGGGGATTGAGACTGTGAGCTCCATGTGGGACAGGGACTGTGTCCAAATCGGTTTGCTTGTGTCCACCCCGGTGCTTAGAATAGCGCCTGGCACATAGTAAGTGCTTAACAAATACCAGTTAGGATTGTTTTTCCTAGTGCGGTCCCCGGGGGCATCAGGTCTGGCCGGGTTCTGCCCGACTGGGGACCGACGTTAGGAGCCCTGCCGGCATGGCAGTGGCGGCCCACGATAGCCCGTGGTTTGGGGGCCGGGGCTGGGGGCCGTGAGAGCCGGAGCCCAGGGAGCTCTGTTGGAGAAGCCTTTGGGTTCAGAGCCCAGCCCCGGAGGAGTGGGCTACTGAGACCCCGTGCAGAGTGACACAGTGTATGCGCAGAATCCTCTGGCCCTGTGGGTGTGGGGTCAGGAGGGAGGAAGGAAGAGTCCGTGATGGAACTAAATCCCAGCCAATGAAATGATCCGAGGCCAGTCCCCAGTCTCCTGAAATCGGGTGAATTAGAGGATCGGGGTGGTGGGTTTGTGCTTTGGCCATGTGGGATTACCCCAAAGTTGAGATCAAACACTCATCTCCGTCGGACTGTCCTACCTGCGCGGCGTCAATCAGAGCTCTTATCGTTCCCTCCACCAGCCTTCCCAAGTGCCCTGGCCGCCACCACCACCAAGGGACGACACTGTCCTCCCTCCCTCGGAACTTCCAACGGTGGAGCTCTGCCCACCCTGAGGCCCCGAGGCTCTAGGACGAAAGAGCCGCTATTCCTCTGGGGCCGTTCCCTTCCTTGCGGGCCGAGTGGAGTGGGTTGCCTGTGCCCGGCAGGCTGCGTTTCCTTCCTTCGGCAGTACTTGGTGGAGATTCAATCCACCGGTAGCATGTACTGAGCACAGTCTGACTGCACACTGCAGACACTGTACCAACAACTTGGGAGAGTACAATAGGATGAAGAGCAACTGGGCTGGGGGAGACAGACACTAAAATACATTGGCGTCGGGTGATAGTAGAGAAGAGAGGATAATTTATACTAGCACAGGGGCAGCGTGGCCTAATGGAAATAGCATGGGTCTGGGAGTCAGGAGTCAGGCCTGGGAGTCAAAGGATTTGGGTTATAATCCCGGCTCTGCTGTGTGACCTTGGGCAAGTCTTTCAACTTCCTTGGACCTCAGTTATCGCACCTTTAAAATGGGGATTAAAACTGTGAGCCCGAAGTGGGACAGGGAATGTGCCCAACCTAATTACCTTGTATCTACCCTAGTGTTTAGAACAGCGCTTGGCATATAATAAGTGCTTAACAAATACCATAATTATTATTATTAAGAAGAAGCGTGACTCAATGGAAAGGGCACTGGCTCGGGAGTCAGAGGTCATGGGTTCGAATCCCGATCCACCACTTGTCAGCTGTGTGACTTTGGACAAGTCACTTAACTTCTCTGGGCCTCAGTTACCTCATCTGTAAATTGGGGATGAAGACTGTGAGCCCCATGAGGGACAACCTGATCACTTTGTATCCCCTAGCGCTTAGAACAGTGCTTTGCGCATAGTAAATGCTTAACAAATACCAACATTATTATTATTATTATTATTATTAGTCTTGGTTCCGGCCACTTGCCGGCTGCAAGACCTTGGACAAGTCATTGAACCTCTCTGTGCCTCACTCTCTTCATCTGCATTGTGGGAGTGACTCTTTCCTAGATTAATTAATAATGGTATTCGTTAAGTGCTTACCAGGTGCCAAGCACTGTTCTAAGCTCTGGGGTAGATACAAGGAAATCAGGTTGTCCTACGTGGTGCTCTCATTCTTAATCCCCATTTTCCAAATGAGGTCATTGAGGCACAGAGAAGTGAAGTGGCTTGCACGAGGTCACACATCAGACGAGTGGCGGAGCTGGGATTAAAACCCACGTCCTCTGACTCCCAAGCCCACACCTTTTCCACTGAGCCACGCTGCTTCTCTAAAACTGGGAGCCCTTTGGGAGCCAGGAACTGTGTGCTCTCCCAAGTGCTCAGTCCAGTTGTTTGCACCGTAAGTGCTCGGTAAATACTAGTGACTGATTTTTATGTGGTCATCTTGTTTCTACCTTAGACCTTACTAGTAGGTGCAATAATAGTATTTATTGAGTGCAGAGCTGTGTGCACAGGTTAGCATGGTGCTCGGCACAAGGTGAGCACTTAATACACTCCGTTGTTGTTTTCATTAAGGTGGTTGGATTTTCTTTCCATTTACCTTCTTTTCAATGGCTTTTCCCCTTCCCCTCTCTTGTGTTCACTAGATGAAAGGTACACTGACAGAAATTATCCAGCTTGCGACTTTGGATTCAGACCCCTGGGTCTTGATGGTAGCTGATATTTTAAAGTCCTTCCCCGATTCTGGTTCGCTTAATCTTGATCTTGAAGAGCAGAACCCCAATGTCCAAGATATTCTGGGAGAACTTCGAGAGAAAGGTAGGCCGGCGCTAACGGTTTTTACTAAGTCCTTGGAGAGAGAAAAAGAGAATATGTGTGCGTGTGTCTCTCTCTAAGATGACCCTGCTAAGCAAATTTAGATTTTAGAGTTACATCAGGTCTTTTGGTCATTTTCTTGAACTAAATTAGCTCTAAAGCCCCATAGAGTGTAAATCTATTCACTCTGCCCCAGGTGGTCTGATTAAGCCCCTTCCCCGGGGGCAGGAGTGTGCACAGTTCTGAATTTGGACCGAGGCCACAGCTTTTTTTGTGGGTTTTTTTTTTGAAATACTTCAAATTATTGGTCAGTTTTTTGGCAAAGTTTTTAGTAGCATAATGCATTCTAGTCAAATGGAACCAAAGGAAATGCACTGGGCGAGTAGGACCATTTGGGTTTTTGCTGCTCTGGTGGAATGTGCTCCCTTGGTGCAGGGGCATTATGGTGGCTCAAGGCTGGACACATTAGTCTGGACCGGACCCTGAGGCTTTCGGGGAGGGGTGGGAGGGCCAGGGAGGGGTGGGTCTCCTCACGCGCCGTGTGGATTCTTGGCTGGACAGTTGGTGAGTGTGAGGCGTCGGCCATGCTGCCGCTGGAGTGCCGCTACTTAAACAAGAATGCCCTGACCACCCTCGCCGGACCCCTCACTCCCCCCGTGAAACATTTCCAGCTGAAGAGGAAACCCAAGAGTGCCACCCTCCGGGCCGAGCTCCTGCAGAAGTGTAAGTGTGGGTGGGAGGGCGGGCGGGAGGACACGGCTCCTCGGCCCAGGCCCTCACGTGCCAGGGGGCAGCATTTGGCGAGAGGCACGTAAGCCTGTTTACAGCCTGTGTGGTCCAAATAAATGAGTCGAGCAGACAGATACACGGGAGCTCTGAGTAGGGTGGGAATCGGTCCTGGGGGACCGACTGGAAGGATGATGAGGTTTGAGGGCTGAGAGATAGATGAGAGTCCAAGGCTAGAGAGAGAGATCTGGGAGTCATCCGCCAAGAGCCGAGAGCTGAATAATAATAATGTTGGTATTTGTTAAGCGCTTACTATGTGCCGAGCACTGTTCTAAGCGCTGGGGTAGACACAGGGAAATCAGGTTGTCCCACGTGGGGCTCACAGTCTTAATCCCCATTTTACAGATGAGGTAACTGAGGCACCGAGAAGTTAAGTGACTTGCCCAAAGTCACACAGCTGACAAGTGGCCGAGCCGGGATTCGAACCCATGACCTGTGACTCCAAAGCCCATGCTCTTTCCACTGAGCCACGCTGCTTCTCATAGCAGCTGAAGCCTTGTGAGGGGCCCCGAGAGGGCCAGGGCAAAGCCGGGAGAGGGGAGGTTATGAGAGATGGTGGACGCACCAACAAGTGAAACTGAGCAAGTGGTCAGAGAAGTAGGAGGAGAACCAAATTGGGGCTGGTCACTAAACTGAGTCTTGGGAGTGTTTGGAAGAGAAGGGAGCGGTCCATGGCTTCCAAAGCAGCAGAGAGAAGGAAGAAGACTGGGGAAGAAGACTGGGATGGACAGAGCTGTGCGATTTGGCTCTAAGGGGATCGTGGGTGACGGAGAGAGGAGTCTGGGTGGAGTGAAGAGGGTCGAGAAGGGAGCTGCCAGAGAGGAATTAGGGCAGCAGGCAGAGGAGAATGGGAGACAGGGAGGGGAGTGAGGCGAAAGCTGGACGGGACTTTTTTTCACATGGGGGAGGCTTGGGCACAAGTTGGCATGGGCAGCGCCTCTGTCCTAGGTGAGATTTTCCCAGGATTGCAGCAGGGGTGCCCAGAGCAAGAATGAGCTCAGAAACGGTGACTTTGGTGGTCCAGTCCTGCCTTTGCAGCTTTACCTCATCCCAGCTCGGCCATTCCCAAGGCGGGTCGGAGGCCAGTACTTCCGGAAAAGCCATAGCCGATGATTCGGAAGGTGCAGTCTGGGGAGATGCTGGAACGTATATGGAAGTGGCATGGCCTAGTGGATAGAACACGGGCCTGGGAGTCAGAAGGATCTGGGTTCTAATTCTAGCTCAGCATTTGCCTGCCGTGTGACCTTGGGCAAGTCACTCCACTTCTGTACCTCAGTTGCCTCATCTGTAAATTGGGGATTAAGACTGTGAGCACCATGTGGGTCATGGACTATGTCCAACTCAATTAGCTCGTATCTACCCCAGGGCTTAGAACAGTGCTTGACTCATAGTAAGCACTTAACATGCCAAAGACATCACTACTATTATTATATTGGACCATGCACCCTCTGGCACCCTGGAGGCAGGGGCTTTCTTGACTGTTTTTCCTCAAGTATCCAATCATTTGAATTTGATGGTTGAAGTGTTCATTAGTCACCATGGGCTACTTTATTTTGTTTGGCTAGTTTCAGGTAAGTGACTCTCTGTGTCTCCCTGGGCCTCCAGTAGAGAAAAGTCATATGCCGAGTTGGCTTCTGGTCTGGCTCTTGTTACTGCGTTTTTGTGAGACGGGCCACTTTTCTCAAGTGCCTAGAATGTCAAGCTAGTGAGAAACAGTGTGGCCTAGTGGAGGGAGTTTGGGCCTTGGAGTCAGAAGAACCTGGGTTCTAATCCCGGCTCTGCCACTTGTCTGCTCTGTGACTCTGGGCAAATCACTTAACTTCTCTGTGCTTCTGTTATCTCATCTGTAATATGGGGATTAAGACCGTGAGCCCCATGTGGTACATGGACTGTGTCCAACCTGATTAGCTTGATCTACCTCAGTGCTTAGAATAGTGCCTGGCACATAATAAGCGCTTAAGAAATAGCATTAAGAACAAAAAGCCAGCAGAGGCTTGCCCTGCACCTGGCCATTCCAGAGCCCAGTGGGAGATGGGGGGTATGGCGGTCTCCGCCACCACTGTCCCAAGAAGGAGTGAGCCTCAGTCCTTCGACAGACTGTAAAACGCTCTTTACATATAGCTGCTCACATACAGTATTTTAATCAGTGATGCGATTGAAATGCATGCAAGAATGTAAATTTAAATGGAGACTTCAGAGCGTGAGCCATGCTTTTCACCAGAAATCTTCACAGTAGGTCTTCAAACCCCACAAGATGATGCCAGTATATATCAAGTGCTTTTTATGTGCCATACTCTGGACTGAGCACTGGGGTAGGTATGGGGTGATCAGCTAGGACTCAGGCTTTCCCCCCTCCACCCACTACCATCACCCCAGGGCTTCCAGTACAATTTCCAATCAGTTCATTTAGAGTCTAAGGAACTTCCTATGTACAAAGGAGATGAAACCACTCCTCGCTCCTCCCTTCACCAGATTTTTCTCTGCTCCCCTTCTTCCCACTCCCGATCTCCCAAGAAAACTTTGGGAGTTTGGCCTCATCGAGTCCTGCCCCTTTTTAGGATGAAAAAAGGTTGTGGTGGGGCCTCCAGGGAAGTCTAGTTTGTCCCTTCATTCTCTGCAGTGCCCTTGCCAACCTTCCCCAGGACCTCTAGGTGTCTTTGGCTCTCCCAGAGACAGACCAGAATGCCGCCCAGCTTAACGGCTCACCCCTGAGGATATTGATATTGATATGAGACCCTAACTTTGTTTTAGCTACAGAAACTGCCCAGCAGCTGAAGAAGACGGCGGGAGTGCCTTTCCATGCCAAGGGCAGGGGATTGGTCAAGAAGATCGACACAACAAGTAAGAGCCTGAGGGCCACCTCAAACCTTCCTCCTAGTAGGGGGTGGTTCCTTATTTTGAACATCGGGGGTGGGGGGTAGGAGGGTGGAGGACAGAGGTCCAAGCAAGACTGAGCTCCTCATCTTCCCTCCCAAGCCCGGTCCTCTCCCAGACTTCCCTATCACCGCGGATGGTACGACCATCCTTCCCGTCTCTCAGGCCCGCGATCTCGGTGTCATCTTTGACTTGTCTCTCTCGTTCACCCCACACATCCTATCCGTTACCAAGATCTACCGGTTTCCCCTTTACAATATCGCCAAGATCCGCCCTTTCCTCTCCACCCAAACGGCTACCTTACTGCTACGGGCTCTCGTTATATCCCGGCTAGACTACTGTGTCAGCCTTCTCTCTGACCTCCCTTCCTCCTCTCTCGCCCCGCTCCGGTCTATTCTTCACTCCTCTGCCCGGCTCATCTTCCCGCAGAAACGATCTGGGCCTGTCACTCCCCTTCTTAAACACCTCCAGTGGTTGCCTATCAACCTCCACTCCAAACAAAAACTCCTCACTCTAGGCTTCGAGGCTCTCCGTCACCTTGCCCCTTCCTACCTCTCCTCCCTTCTCTCTTTCTGCTGCCCACCCCGCACGCTCTGCTCCTCTTCCGCCCACCTCCTCACCGTCCCTCGGTCTCGCCTATCCCGCTGTCGACCCCTGGGCCACATCCTCCTGCAGTCCTGGAACGCCCTCCCTCCTCATCTCAGACAATCTAATTCTCTTCCCCTCTTCAAATCCCTACTTAAAACTCACCTCCTCCAAGAGGCCTTCCCAGACTGAGCTCCCCCCTTTTTCCCTCTGCTCCCTCTGCCCCCACCTTCACTTCTCCGCAGCTAAACCCTCTTCTCCCCCCTTTCCCTCTCCTCCCCCTCTTCCATCCCACCCCCTCAGCATTGTACTCGTCCGCTCGACTGTATATATCTTTATCACCCTATTTATTTTGTTTAATGAGATGTACATCACCCTGATTCTATTTAGTTGCTATTGTTTTTATGAGATGTTCTTCCCCTTGACTCTATTGCCATTGTTCTTGTCTGCCTGTCTCCCCTGATTAGACTGTAAGCCTTTCAAACGGCAGGGGCTGTCTCTATCTGTTGCCGACTTGTTCATTCCAAGCGCTTAGTACAGTGCTCTGCACATGGTAAGCGCTCAATAAATAGTATTGAATGAATGAAGTCCCACCCCCTATTCTGACAGGTGGCACCCTGCGGATCAGGGAAAAACGGAAACGTGCCTGCGGCCGGCTTCCTCATCCTTTTCCGTTCCCTGACTGAGAGGTCTGGTACTGGAGCTGCCATCTTGGCTTCTTTGTGCCCTGCCCGTTCAACTGGACCACCTGACCACTAATGTGCCAGGGCAATAGCTTGAAGTTCTTGTGGTTTCTTGCTGTGCTTGGACGGTCTGTGGAAAGAGGGGAAGCCTGGCCTGACCTCAGGAGCCCTCCTCCAAATTAGGGAGTGTCCACGTGGAAGGGCAGAGGGTACCCGATTTAAGTCCCACAGCCTACGTACAGAACAGGAGCCCAGGATACCAGGAAGAAGGGCTGGGTGCCAGCCTTGGCCATGCTGCCCTTCTGACCACTAGTGACTGTCCAGTAGCCCCGTGGTATAGTTAAATGTTCCTTCTCAATCAATTGTATTTATTGAGCACTTACTGTGTGCAAAGCACTGAACTCAGCGCTTGCGAGAGTACAATATCACAGAGTTGGTAGATGTGTTTCTGCCCACAAGGAGCTTACAGTCTAGAGGGGGAGATAGACATTAAGGTAAATTTGGGATAAGGACAGAAGTGCTGTAGATCTGAGGGAGAGGTGAATAAATGGTTCAAATCCAAGAGCAGAGGCAAAGGGCCAGTGTAGAGGCAAGTACCCTCCACCTGTCAGAATCATCCTACCCACCCCAGCCCAGGCCTACAGTTTTTTCTCCACCGCTGTCCACTCTCCGAGTACTGGCGCCGGCCAGCTCTGCCCACAGGCCACCGGGCTGCTTCCGGGGTGTGCCGGTCCCGGGCAGTTGGCAGGCCCGTGGAGAGGATCTGACTGTCTTCTCCACCAGCCTCCCGGGCAACCTCCAGTACATCACAGATCCCATGGGAACACCAGGGGCTCAGTGTTTTGGAGGAAACAACTGATGTGCTGTCAAATCGAGGACTCTGGGCAAAGCTTCAAGGGCATTCTTGATGAAGCGCTTAGCTTCATCGAAGCCAGAGGGTTCAGACTGCCCGGTTGACGGGTGCAGCGCGGGGTTGGGGGATGTGCACCCACCCACTGCCCGGGATGGCTGGTTGGCAGCATGTGAAGACTTTGGAAATGCAGTCCTTGTCCGGAAGCAACTGAAGTGGCTGGAAACTAGGCATCATTTGGAGGAAAACGTGACAGTAACCGGTCTGTGGATGGAATTAGATATTGAGCTCATATGATGGGTGGAGCATGGTACTGAGCACGTGGGAGAATCAAGTAGGGTGGTTAAATGAGATTCTTGTCCTCGAGGAGCTAGCAGTCTAGCGGGATCAGTTAGGAAATTCCTTGTAGTTGTTATTGTGGTCATGGTGTGTATGCAGCAGCCGAGGACTGTACCAGAAATCCTCTCTGAAAGCAAACAGCTTAGAGGCCTCTTAGAGGCCTTCCTCATTTCCTCTTCTCCCACTCCCTTCTGCATCGCCCTTGAACTTGGATATTCACCTTTTATTCACCCCACCCTCAGCCCCACAGCTCTTATATTCATATCCATAGTTTATGTTCTCGTCTGTCTCACCCTCTAGACTGTAAGTTCACTGTGGGCAGGAAACATGTTTACCAACTCTGCTGTCTGTACTCCCCCAAGCACTCAATACAGTGCTCTGCATATAGTAAACACTCAATAAAAATGATTAATTGAGCTAAAGTTCTCAGAATGGGCTCTGGAAAAGGGGCCGTCCTGAGATTGGGCTGGAGTGAACAGTTCCACACAAATGGAGGAGAAGATTGTCTGCTCTGTATTTTGGGTTCCTCTTCCCTGAAGATGCCCCTCAGACCCTGGGCCACCTGGAAAAGGAGGGTCCTTCTCCAGAAAATGTGACCGCCTCTCGTCCAGCCACAGTTCAGCTCACAGTCCATTCAGTGGGCGGGTGGGCGGGCTCTGAAGGGGCCCCATACTCGCCGTTTTGGATGATGCAGTATTCCTGATGATGGGGATGTGTTGCCTCGCTCAGCTCCCCTCAAAGGAATACCCAAGCAGGCTCCGTTCAGAAGCCCGACCGCACCGAGCGTTTTCAGCCCCACCGGCAATCGCACACCAATCCCCCCATCGCGGACGCCGCTGCGCAAAGAGAGAGGAGTGAAGGTAGGCCACCGTCCCCGCCGTACTCTCACCTGCCTGCCCTCCTGCCGTTGCGGTCCAGACCGTCTGAGCCCTGGGGTTTCGGCCTGGACTGTTCAAGTCCCAGGGTTTTAGCCCGGGCCTTGGGGTTCCAGTGGCTGCGGAGTTATTCTCAAGTTTTTCTTGTTGTTGACGTTGGCAGCTGCTGGACATTTCTGAGCTGGATGCAGTGGGTGCTGGCCGTGAAGCGAAGAGAAGGAGAAAGACTCTCGGTAAGGAACCCACCTCTTCCCAGCAGACTGAGTGGGTTTATGTCGGGTCGAGCAGGGGCGGGTGGCAGCGGGGGCTTTCCCTTTCTGTCTTTCTTTATTGTCGCACAGCTGGCTCTCGTTTCTTTTTAATATTGCTAGCAAAAATGAGCCTTAAAACCCAAAGGAGTTTTCGGGAGCCTGGTGCACTTGGGCTTAGGGGTGCTTCTGCAGGACACCCTTTGTCCCCTGGCTTCAGTTTGCGTCTTGAAAATGTACCTTGGGTCGTTGACAAGTAATCTTGATGGGCAAGGTTGTAGAGAGCCCAACCTAGAAGGCAGGGCTCTGGCGAAGGTGGAGGAGGGACGTGGGAGGCTGTGTTCATTTTAGCCCAACTCATTGCCCGCCCTTGCTCAGATGCGGAAGTTGTGGAGAAGCAAGCCAAGGAGGAGACCGTGGTGGAGAACGCCACTCCAGACTACGCCGCCGGCCTGGTGTCCACCCAGGTATGTTCCTGTGCTGGGGCCGCATGCTGATTCCCCATCTCCAGTTTTCCTATCTCCAGCCTCCTGGTGATCGGCTGGAGATGGGAAGTCGGGGGCCACCGGGAGGGAGTTCATCCATCCAACTGAGCTTTCTGCTCCGGCATGGTGACCCAGGAGGGTTTCTGGGAAAGGCTGCTGTCCCGCTTGGAGATTGACATTTCCTGCTTGGAGATTGACATTGGGGGAGTCTCAGGCGACCGAGTGGACGAAGCTGGGCTAGGAGGGAGTGCCCTGAGGGGCGGCAGTGTAGGGGGGAGGGAAGGGTTCACCCCCCTGCCCCCCCACCATCTCCCCAACCCCCCGGCTGGCCTGTGAGCCGACAAATGCCCCAGATGCCATCTGGTCCTTGAAGACCACCCACTGGGTAGACTTGAACCTAAACCTCCGGACGCCCAGGCTCTTTCCCCAAGCCTTACTGCCTGTCCAGCTGTTAGCCCAGTGCCCTGCACGCAGTAAGCGCTCAGTAAATACCATCGATGAACCGAATGATAACAGATGGAGGTCCGCTCCAGCTCTCCGCCTGCTGGGCTGGCGGGTGATGCACTTCCATAACTGTTCTGCAGAAACTGGGCTCCCTGAACACAGAGCCAGCGCTGCCGTCTACGAGCTATCTGCCCGCAGCACCCAGCGCCGTGCCTTCCTCGGCCTACGTCCCCAGCTCCGAGGCCCAGCCAGGTAAGTCAACAAGACCTCCCTCCCCGGGCCTCCATCTCATCTCCCCCCCTCCCACCGCCTACCTCTGCCTGGATTTCCTTCCCCTCTCGTCCTGCCAGACCATCTCCCTGCCCATCTTTAAAGTCCTTCTGAAATCACATCTCCTCCAGGAGGCTTCCCTGGTTCGTCGCTTCCTCCCTAGCTGCCCTGCACATCGGAAGGGGGTGCTCACTGTCAACTAGTGATCAGTGGTTGACAGCTAATTTTCTCTGGGGAGGATGAAGAGAGTGAGTTGGGAAGTTGCAGGGCAACAGAGCAGATGGGTGAGTTGACTCGGTGGAGAGGCTCGAAGCTGAGGGTGAGGCCCTGTAGATTGGTATGGAGGGACACGGGGAGCCGGGGTAGAGTTCGGAGGACGAGAGAGACGTGGGCCGGTCGATGGTCCGAAGAGGTGGTCTGTGCGACAGTGGCGATTCGAGACTGCAGGGAGGAGAGGCTGGAGGCCCGGAGACTGATGAGGAGGCAGATGTCACGGTCCAGCTGCAATGAGACCGGCCAGCCTTTGGACTAGAATGTGGGCTGTTTGTGGGGAGAAGAAGGGGCGGACATGGGAGACGTCAAATGGGAAGAACCGGCGGTGTTTGGCGGGAGACCAACTGCGAGTTGAAAGCCAGGGAGGAGTCAACAATAAAGCTAAGGTCGTGGGCGTCTGGGACAGGGAGGGTGATGGTTGGTGTCAACTGAGATGGGCAAGTTTGGAAGAGGGGGAGATTTAGGTAGGGAAGGGACTAGTTCCATTTTAGACGAACCAACTGGGTCTGAAGTACCGGCAGGACGTCTGGATGGAGAGGTCCCAGAGCCAGGGGGAGACGTGAGATTGTAGGTGCGATTAGAGGCCGGGACTGGAGAGAGGGATTTGGGGATCGTCCGCAGAGAACGGGGAGATGAACCATATGAGCCGTCAGTTCCCCAAGGGATAGGGTGTGTGATAGGAGGAAATGTTTCCCAAAGTTTGTGGTGAGGAAGGGTTGAATTTCAAGTGTTTTCCACAGCTCGGCTGGGAGTCTGTTTAACCCACAGCAAGTTTGTGTTCTTTGTTGCCAGAGGCACTACTGACTCTGCAATCAGTCGGTGGAATTTGAGTGTATACTGCACTGTACTGAGTACAGGGGAAAGCAATAATAATAATGATGCTATTTGTTAAGCACGTACTATGTGCCAGGCACTGTACTAAATGCTGCAATGGATACAAGCAAATTGGGGTGGACACAGTCCCTGTCCCATGTGGGTCTCAGTCTCAATCCCCATTTTCCAGATGAGGGAACTGAGGCAAAGAGTAATGAAGTGACTTGTTCAAGGTCTTACAGCAGAGAAGTGGCAGGGCCAGGATTAAAAACCCAGGTCCTTCTGACTCCCAGGCCCGTGCTCTATCTTCTATGCCATACTGCTTCTCACAGTATTTGCTGCTTCTCACAAGTACAATATAATAGAGTTGGTAGAGGCCATCCCTGCCCATGAGGAGCTTACAGTCTTTAAAGGGAGACAGACATTGAAATAAATCATCTCTTGGAGAGATCAGATGCTCTTTTTTTTTGAGGCGGCTACAGAAGAAGGAAAGGCCTGGCCTGTCCAGCTCCACAGATGGGTGATCTGAGACCCCACGCCGCGGGCCTCGGCTCCGGAGTGCCAGCCTCGCCCAGGCCGTGCCCGGGCCGCACCCAGCTGGGGCTTCCCAGCCGTGTGTGGGTATGGGAGGGAGGAGGGGTGGAGGCCTATGGCGGGTCGAGCATCCTGACCGCCCCCTTGGGGGACCCTCTTCCCCACAGCCCCGTCAGCCCGAGAGGTCCTGCCGTCCAGCAGACAGCCCGAGGACACGGCCGCCGCCAATGCCACCGCCACCGCCGCCGCCACCCTCCCGGCACAGTTCAAGCAGAGGACGGCTCTGTACAACAGCGGCTCAAACCCGGCGCCCCCCTCCGCCTCCGCCTCCACCCCTGCTGCTGCGCCCGCCTCCCCCCTGCCGCCCGCCGCGCCCCCCGCCGCCTCAGCGGCCGCCCCCGCCCCCACCCCAGCGGCCACCCCCGCGGCTCCGCCGACCCCACAGCCGCAGCCCAAGAAGAGCCTCTCTCTAACGGTACGTTCCCCACGCCGGGGGAGGGGATGCTGGAGGGTGGAGGGGACCTCAGAGGATGAGAAGGGGGCGGCGGATGGACCGCGACAGCTGAGTGGCAGGTGGTAGCGAAGGTGGAGTGGGCCGCCACAGCACTCTGGTTCCGCATTGACCCGCTCTTCCTGAGCCAAAGGAGAACGGGGTTGGTGGGGCGGATGGGAACAGCAAGGGACAGAGTTCCATGAATCGGGTCGATCCCTGACATAGTCGGGCCGGTCCTGAGCATTCAGACCAGCCGAGCCCGGTCAGGTTAGAAACGTGTCGGGCGCAGACGGCTCGGCCGACGTGAGAGACCCCGCCCCTGGTCCAGGAAGGAGAAGTAGCGTTGCTTAGTGGAAAGAGCTCGAGCTTGGGAGTCAGAGGTCATGGGTTCTAATCCTGGCTCTGCCACTTTTCAGCTATGTGACTTTGGGCCAGTCACTTCACTTCTCTGGGCCTCAGTTACCTTATCTGTAAAACGGGAATTAAAACTGTGAGCCCCACATGGGATGCCCTGATTATCCTGGATCTATCCCTTGTGCTTAGAACAGTGCTTGGCACATAGTAAGCACTTAATAAATAGCATTATTATTATTATTAAGCACTTAGTATAGTGCTCTGCACACAGTAAGTGCTCAATAAATACGATTGAATGAATGACCGACCCCTGGGCTCATTTGCCCAGAGACCAAGGTGCCTCTGACTGTGGATTCATGCCTCACCGTGGTCTGGACCCACCTACATGGCACGTGGGCAGAGGTGTGTGTCCTCCCCACAAAGCTCCTGGTAGAGCGGTGCCCAGCTCCCCTTAAACACTGCAGGGCCCTTCCCGCTCCACCCCCACAGCAGAACGGAGAACCTCAACTCTAACATGCCTCAGTATCGAGGACGGTGAACTAAGGGAGCAGGCATTTGACTGCCCAGCCAAGACCACAGCTTGGCTTCTGGGCCAGTCCCTCTGGACTATCTCCACCTGGAGGAGTCAGTAACTATCTTGAGGGGTTGGGAGTGTCTGGAGAAGCAGCATGACACAGTGGTTAGAGCAAGGGCCTGGGAGTCAGAAGGTCATGGATTCTAATCCTGGCTCTGCCACTTACCTGCTGTGTGACCTTGGGCAAGTTACTTCACTTCTGTGTGCCTCAGTTACCTCATTTGTAAAATGGAGAGAAAGGCTGTGAGCCCATGCAAGACAGGGACTGCGTCTAAACCCAGTTGGCTTGTATTCACCCCAGCACTTGGTACAGTGCCTGGCACATAGTAAGCGCTTAACAAATACCACAGTTATTATTACTAAAGGTCACAATGCCTGAGGGCGGGGATGCCAGAGAGTGAGCTTCCCGAAACCCGTCTGGTAGATGGGCTGCATTTGGGCAAGGGAGGGAGGAGCAGGAGGACCCAGCCCATCCTCCCCCACCCCCTTCAAGCGGGACCTTTCGGTCGGTGAGTGTGTGGTGCTGACCCAGGGGCGGGTGACATCCTTGCCCAGTGGGGCAGGGGCCGTCGAGCCTGGGGCCACGGAGGGGCTCGATCGTGCAGTGTTTTCTCCCCTCCTGATGGCCCCATTGGCCCCCGCCCACAGAGGGAGCAGATGTACGCGGCACAGGAGATGTTCAAGACGGCAAATAAAGTCACGAGGCCCGAGAAGGCGCTCATCCTCGGCTTCATGGCAGGATCCAGAGGTACAGAGTCTGTCCCCGGCCCCGGCAGGGTCTTGCGGCGTCGGTCGCTCACGGTCAGGGGCTGCATCCTCTGGGTCGGCTGGGCTGTCGTCGGCCTTGGGCGAGCAGCTGGTGGGGCGGGAGCCTGAGCTGGGGGGCGGGACACCCGTTCCCAGGTGATGTGGGTTGGGGGCCGGCACTGCTGCCCTGGTAGGAGGGGTCCCGTCATTGTGCCTGGGTGCGCCGGGGGCTCTCTCTCTGCAGAGAACCCGTGCCAGGAGCAGGGCGACATCATCCAGATCAAGCTCAGCGAGCACACGGAGGTCTTGGCCAAAGCCGACGGGACCGGCAACACCACTATGCTGGTTGACACGGTCTTCGAGATGAACTATGCCACCGGCCAGTGGACCAGGCTGAAGAAGTACAAGCCCATAACCAATGTGTCCTAAAGGACACGACCCCCCCACCGACTGTGGACCAAGCCGCACCCCGACCCTAGAAAAGGAAGCTCGCCTCCAAATGGCATCCGTGTTTGTTTCTTGTTTTCTCCCCATGTGCGCCTTGTGGCTCGGGCCTCTGTGTCCGGCAGGCAGGGCCCCACTGAGGTGTGTTTTATCGCCCATGGGGGGGGGGGGGAGGGGCTCTGAGGGGGGCGGGACACCGACCGGGCCCCAACCTGTGATGGGCTCGGACGGGGACAGCCCGGCCGCCTGGCCAGGACAGCTTGGGAATTAAGTTGAAGTTCCTTATTGAGGATCAAAAATTCACTGCCAAAGTATTTCCCCGAGAACGGGAGCTCCCCTTGGCGGGGAAGCTGAGCGGGGAAAGCGGACCTGTGAGGCTCTGGGGACCTTACGGTCTGTCAATGTGGGGGATCAGGATGCTCGGGACCAGCTGGCACCCAGCCCCTTCGCCCCTTCTCCCCTCCTCACCCTCGCAACAAGCAGGTGCAAATGGCACCTTTAACTGGCGGTGCTGGCCGACTGCAGCCTTCTTCCCCAGAAGTTAGGCCTTGCCCTAAAGCCCGGTCTTGAGCCGGCCAGGACGAGGCTGAAAGGAGGGGGAGAATGGGGCCATACCCACACACAGTTTCTCCACCCCCCAAACCCCCCCGACCCTGCTGCAGAGCTGTCTGGGCTGTGGGCTCTGAGGAAAACCACAAAGCGAGGTCAGAGTTGCAGGCCTGTCATCCCTCACCATCCTCCCGACCCCAGCCCCCCCACCCCAGCCCAGCCCTGCAACGTCCAAGCCCAGGGGGAAGGGAGGCTGGACAGGCTTGGATGGGGGAGATGGGGGGGCCTGCTGAGGCACCCCGGCCTAGGAGAATCCTCTTAACCTGTTGACCTTCTGGTAACTCAGCGGATCCTTTGGAAACACGGCCTCCATTTTCAGATGCGATGAGCTCCAGAGGCATTTCCAGTCCATCAGTCGCACCGCGGTTGGCACGAGCTGCTTTTACGCATCTCATTTCCAACGTTTTGTTCCTCGAAATGATTCGCCTTTTTCCATTCCCTTTAAACGTAATGCGGAGATGTGGTATCCTTGTCTTTCGTGTAGAGAAGCTTGTGTTTCAGACTTCCATTCCTGGTGGAGGGATCGAAGAAGCTTGCAGAGATCCACTGGAGCCGGGAGGAGATCTGGACAGTGAGCTTTGCTTGATGGCGATTCCCCACTCTGTAGGGAGGTGGCCAACAGCCCAGCTTCATTTATAGAGCACATTCTCTCGTGGAATTACTGTGGTGTTCGGTTTCTTGCCTTCCCAGAGCTACATGGGCGAGCGGAAGTTCACCGCAGGGATTTTATTTTGTCTTTTCTAATATCCGTGACAGGTTTTCTTGAGTGTTTTCTTCTTCTGGGGGCCATAGGAAACAGTTTGGGGGCTTATAACGGAATTTTTTCTGTTCGCCCACATGCTGGAACCCCCTGCTGCCTAATGGCCATGCCTGGCACATTAGCTTAAACTCTGCCCTCCTTTTTCCATCTCAGTGGAGGACCTGCAACCGCGAGATCTTTGGTCTCGGACAAGGCCGAAGCCACTGGAAAGGAGGCAAGAGGTCCCGGGATCATCCCGGCCCAATCCTGTCCTTTCTGGCGTACCTCGGACAGGTTGCCTGGAGGGAAGGGGGCTCTGTCAGGTGGACCAGCACCCGAGAGGCTGTTTTTCCATGAGGAATCTCAGTAACTCCCTGGAACTACGTGGTTGTGTGATAAGGATCGATGGTAAATAGACAGGAACACCGCTTCGAAAAACAAAGCAATTTTCGCTGCTCAGTGTGCTGCCCCTTAGCATTACACATTGTTTGAATTTGATTTACTGAGTTATTTGTTGAGGGCTTTTTTGTCTTTTTTTTTCTCCAAGCGATTGCCGATGAAAGGGTTATCAGTTTGTATGTTTTTAAAGTAGCTATTATTCTAGGAAACATTCATTTAAGTAGAGTAGCTCCACGGTTCCCGCTGTCGGAATTTTACAAGGAGGGACATGGCGTCTGACAATTCAGAAAAGAGCCAGGCGAGCTCTGGTGTGGAACTGGAGACCGGCCGAGTCTCTTCCCCCCCAGGTGGGGGAGTCGGGCTGGCCGCGGCACGGAGGACCCCTCTCTCGGGCTCCGGCACGGGCACTACAGAGGGGCCTTAGCAGGAAGTTGTTACAAGCCACTGTCAGAAGCGCCCTTCCTGGCTACTTCCTAGGAAACATCTTCCCACATCGGGCAAAGGGGTCGGCGGAAAAGTCCCTCCCGTTCCCAGGGAGGGAGGAACAGCTCCTTGTTCTGACGACAGACGTTGCGTCTGAAATGGAGGACGGTCGTACCTCATAGGATGGGACTGGAAGACAGCGTTGCCTGGAGGGGTGTGGGGGAGCTCCCTCCCCCCGACCTCCCCCACGTGGACGGATACTTGTTACCATGCCTCAGCCCTAGCCGAGCCCCCGGGTTTTCTATTCGTCATTTTTGTACAGATGTAAAAAACTTGAGCTCTGTCTTCAGGTATGTATTTTCAATGTACTACGGTATGTATAATAAAAATTTAGATTTTTCTAAAGAGGTGGCTGCAGTTGGGGTGTGGTGAACGGTGGGGTCGGGGCGAGCCGGTGGGGGGACACCAGTGCTCAGAGCACAGAGGGAGCACGGTGCCCGGCTCCGCTCTGCCCTCTTGCCCGGCCAGACCTCCGGCCCGGGCCTGGTTCCCGACCTGTTTCTCTGAAGGAAGCAGTGGGGTGGAGATGCATTTTCTGAGGTGCCGGAAGCTCTCCCCAGCTGACGGAGCCGGATCCTGGAACCAACCACAGGATGGAAAACTAGTGTGCCAGGCGTGGGCCAGAGTAGCTGGCACCATCGCATTAGAGTACTGGGGCGAGGCCCGGAGGGGCACTCAGGGCACATCTTGGAAGAAAAACAGCATCCATGGGAATCGCAGGACACAGATGGAGTGTCTCTCCGTGGGCCCAGACCTTGTCCATGACTTGGGAGGAGCTGGGAACTGCTGGCCTATTTATTGAGTCGTATTTATTGAGCACTTACTATGTGCAGAGCACTGTACTAAGCGCTTGGAAAGTACAGTTCGGCAACAGAGACAATCTCTGCCCAACAACGGGCTCCAAAACAGAACACCTTATCCTCCTACCCAAAACCTATCCTCCCTATGATTTTTTCCATCACTGCAAGACAAGCACAAGAACTGTCATGCTGCCATGTGAACAGCCAGCTGTCTGCCCGCAAGGGCAGAGATCATGTCTTCAAACATTTGGGCCCTCGCTCTCTCTCTTAACGGTATTTGTTAGGCCCATACTCTGTACCGGAAAGAATATCATTATTAAGTACTGGGGTAGATACAAGCTAGTAGTCAGGTTGGACACAGTCCATGTCCCATATGGAGTTCACAGTTTTAATCTCCATTCTACAGATGTGGTTCTCTGCGGTCTCACATTTCCTGCTGCTTTAGACACCTATACTTGGTGAAAAGAGTCCGGGCTTGGGAGTCAGAGGTCATGGGCTCGAATCCCAGCTCCACCACTAGTCAGCTGTGTGACTGTGGGCAAGTTACTTTACTTCTCTGTGCCTCAGTTACCTCATCTGTAAAATGGGGATTTACTGTGAGCCTCCCGTGGGTCAACCTGATTACCCTGTATCTACCCCAACGCTTAGAACAGTGCTCTGCACATAGTAAGTGCTTAACAAATATAACATTATTATTATTTATTAACTCAATCCTAATATTCATTCAGTCATATTTATAGAGAAGTGTAGCTCAATGAAAAGAGGCTGGGCTTAGGAGTCCGAGGTCATGGGTTCTTATACCGGCTCCGCTACCCTTCAGCTGTGTGACTTCGGGCAAGTCACTTGACTTCTCAGTGCCTCAGTGACCTCATCTGTAAAATGGGGATGAAGAGTGTGAGCCCCAAGTGGGACAACCTGAAGACCCTGTATCTACCCCAGCACTTAGAACAGTGCTCTGCACATAGTAAGCACTTAAATACCAACATTATTATATTTATTGAGAACTTTCTACGTGCAAAGCACTGTACTAAGCGCTTGGAATGTACAGTTCGGCAACAGAGACAATCTCTGCCCAACAACGGGCTCCAAAACAGACCACCTTATCTTCCTACCCAAAACCTATCCTCCCTATGATTTTTTCCATCACTGTAAGACAAGCACCACCATATCCTCCCTATCTCACAAGCCCGTAACCTTGGCGTTATTCTTGACTCATCTCATTCAACCCACATATTCAATGTGTCATCAGATCCTGTGGGTTCAACCTTCTAAACATTGCTAAAATCTCTTCCCTTTCCATCCAAACTGCTAACACATTCATCAACCCAGCCCCGCATACTTCGTCCCTCTCATGCCAACCTACTCTCTATATTTTGAGCTCGTCGATCTTGCCGTCAGCCTCTTGTCCACATGCCGCCTCTGGCCTGGAACACCCTCCCTCTCCATATCCAACAGACGAGCACTTTCCCCACCTTCAAAGCCTTACTGAAGGCACATCTCGGTCAAGAGGCCTTCCCTGATTAGGCCCTCATTTTCTCTTCTCCCACTGTCTTCCGTGTCAACCTCACACTTAGATTTGCACGCTTTATTCACCCCTTCCTCAGCCCCCACAACACTTGTGTACATGTCTGTAATTTATATCAATATCTTGTCTCCCACTCTTCTAGACCGTAAGCTCGTTGTGGACAGGGAACGTGTCTCTGTTACATTGTGCTGTCCCAAGCACTTAGTACAATGCTCTGCACCCAGTATGCTCAGTAAGTATAATTGATTGTTTGAAAGCCTTATTTTTTTAAAAAAACCACATCTCCTCTAATAGGCCTTCCAAGACCAAGCAGCATAGCCTAGTGGAAAGAACCCAGGCCTGGGAGTTAGAAGGACCTGGCTTTTAATCACAACTCCGCCACTTGTCTGCTGTATGACTTTGGGCAAGTCATTTCACTTCTCTGGTCCTTAGATACCTCTTCTGGAAAATGGGAATTTAGACTGTGAGCCCACATGGAACAGGGACTGTGTCCAACCTGATTTGCTTGTATCCACCCCCGTGCCTGGACATAGTAAGCGCTTAACAAATACCTCAATTATTATTACTAAGTCCTCAGTTCCCCTGCCTGCCTCACCCAGCTTACTTTGACTATGCACCTGGTTGGGCACCCCCTAAGCAAGCACCTTGCTACTCCCTGCAGCCTGACAGCAGTCGAGTTCGTATCCTTAAACTCCACTATTTCTCCTTTCTGTAATTTATTTAAAGTCTGTCTTCCCCTCTAGCTGTGCACTCAATAATAATAATAATAATAATGTTGGTATTTGTTAAGTGCTTACTATGTGCCGAGCACTGTTCTAAGTGCTGGGGTAGATATGGGGTAATCAGGTTGCCTCACGTGAGGCTCACAGTCTTAATCCCCATTTTACAGATGAAGTAACTGAGGCACCAAGAAGTTAAGTGACCTGCCCAAAGTCACAGAGCTGACAGGTGGCAGAGTTGGGATTAGAACCCATGACCTCTGACTGCTAAGCCCATGGTCTTTCCACTGAGCCACGCTCATGGTGGGCAGGGATCATGTCTACCAACTCTACTGTATTGTACCGCTTTAAGTGCTTAATACAGTGTTCTGCATAGAGTAAGCATTCATTAAACAGTAAGCATTCATTAAACACCACTGATTGACATGTTAGCATGGGGCTCGCACTTGGGTGGGAGCGTGTTGGGATGGAGGTGGGGCCGGGTATGGAGCTGGGCTGGGGCAGATCTGGGGTGGAGTCGGTTATTCATCATTTGGGTGTATCAATCAGTCAGTCAATCATATTGAGTGCTTACTATGTCTCCAGCTCTCCATCTCTGTAGAGGCCGGGAGCATTCAGCACAGTGCCTGGATGCCTGTATAGGTACAAGCATATATGCTTTTACCCTTACTCGTGCCCATCTTCTTGTAGCATAGTAATAATCAGTGGTATTTATTGAGCAATTAGTAATAGTGTTGTAGTGTACTCTCCCAAGTGCTTAGTAATAATAATAATGTTAGTATTTGTTAAGCGCTTACTATGTGCAGAGCACTGTTCTAAGCGCTGGGGTAGATACAGGGTAATCAGGTTGTCCCACGTGAGGCTCACAGTTAATCCCCATTTTACAGATGGGGTAACTGAGGCACAGAGAAGTTAAGTGACTTGCCCACAGTCACACAGCTGACAAGTAGCAGATCCGGGAGTCGAACCCATGACCTCTGACTCCGAAGCCCAGGCTCTTTCCACTGAACCACGCTGCTGCTTAGTATAGTGCCCTGCACATAGTAAGCACTCAATAAATTCCATAAAATGAATAGTAAATGCTGTATGCAAAGCATTAGGCTAAACGTTGGGGAAACGGATTTGGATTAGAAGTAGGTAAGGTCCCTGGCCCTCAGGGTCTCTCACAATCCAATAATAATAATAACGGTTGTATTTGTTAAGCGCGTACTATGTCAGGCACTGTACCAAGTGCTGGGGTGGATACAAACAAATCGAGTTGGACACAGTTCCTGTCCCATGTGGAGCTTATTATTATTTTTTTACTGTTACAGACCCAAGCACATGAGTGATGCAGAAGAGAGGGAAAACAGAATGGGGAGATGAGAGACGGGGGAAGCCTTCCTGGAGGAGATATGAAGTTAGAGCTTTCATGAAGGGAAGACTGGTGGTCTGTTGGGTGTGAAAGGGGAAGGAGGCAGAGAGGGAAGGTGTCTCTCTAGTTGATGGCTAGAGAGACAGTAACGAGGCACAGTGCATAGGTTGGCTATAGACGAGTGTAATCCATCAGTTTGGGGCTGCTCTGAGCCTTAAGCAGCAGGGCCTGGTGGAAAGAGCAAGGGCTGGAAGTCAGGGGACTTAGTGATGATGATAATAATAATAATGATAAGAGTGGTAGTTAAGTGCCTACTGTGTATCAGGTGCTTAAGGGAAGCAGCGTGCCTCAGTGGAAAAAGCACGGGCTTGGGAGTCAGAGGTCATGGGTTCACATCCCAGCTCTGCCACTTGTCAGCTGTGTGACTGGGCAAGTCGTTTCACTTCTCTGTGCCTCAGTTACCTCATCTGTAAAATGGGGATTAAGACTGTGAGCCTCACTTGGGACAACCTGATTACCCTCTATCTACCCCAGTGCTTAGAACAGTGCTCTGCACATAGTAAGCGCTTAACAAATACCAACATTATTATTATTATTACTGTACAAAGCACTGGGGTAGATAGATACTGTACTGTGCTTTGTACAGTAATAATAAATAATGTTAGTATTTGTTAAGCGCTTTCAATGTGCAGAGCACTGTTCTAAGCACTGGGGTAGATACAAGATAATTAGATCAGACACAGTCCCTGTCCCATATGGGGCCTCACAATCTAAGGGGGAGGGAGAGCAGGGATATGAATCCATTTTACAGATGGGGAAGCAGGGCCGGAGAGGTGATGTGACTTGCCCAAGGTGTTGAATCCCCATTTTACTGGCGAGGAAACTGAGGTCCAGAAAAATTAAGTGACTCCCAGGTCACACAGCTAGTCAGTCATATTTATTGAGCGCTTACTGTGTGCAGAGCACTGTACTGTTCAGGAGAGTGCAGCATAACAATATAACAGACACGTTGTCCATCCACAAGCGAGCTCACAATCTAGAAGCAGCTGAGTAATGGAGCCAGGATTAGAAGCCAGGTTCCCTGATTCCCAGACCCATGCTCTTTCTGCTCAGCCATGCTGCATCTCCTTCAACAGAACGGTTTCTATCCCAACTCTGCCACTTGCAGGGAAGAGGGGAGAGAAGCCCTAGCAGAATCCAGGGATGCTCTGGGCCAGCCGGGTGAGGGGTGGGGAGGGAGGGTGTGGCGAGAGGTCAGAGCCGGCCTCTGCGGAGGGAGGTTCAGCTTTGGGAGCCAATGTTGCTCCAGTCCCAGTCCAGACCCTCTCCAGAAGCCAGGAGGAGAGGATCTCTAAGGTCACAAACTCCCCTGATGACCTCATCCCGGCCTTCCCCCTGCGACCCCTCTTGGTCTCTCCAAAGACCCCTCCTCGAGCAGAGGTCACCAGAGGGCTGAGCGCAGTGCAACATTGAGAGGGAGGGAGGTGGGATTCTGACACATATACAATGCCACCTCCTGCAGACCGTCCTGCTGCTGCCTCTTCTGCAACCTCCAGCTCAGGAGGTGGGAGGCTCGAGGCCCAGAGGACCAAGGAAAGCTGGAGTTCGAGGACTGCAGTGGGATGCTTCAGGCCCTGGTGGTCATCGCTAAGGGGTGGCCATTATGCTCATTACCATAACTGCCCCCAAGAGACAGTCAGGGAGCAAATGATTCCTCCAGTGGAGCTAAAGAATCAGTGCAACACCTTCCTGTCACTAGTTCTAGGCCTTCCCAGACTAAGCCCCTCCTTTCCTCTTCTCCCACTCCCTTCTCCATCACCCTGTTGTACTCCCTTTACTTATCCCTCCTTCCAAACCCAAAATATTGTTGTACATATCTATTTTATTTATATTAATGTCCGTCTCCCCCACTAGATTGTAAACTCACTGTGGGCAGGGAATGTGTTTATTGTTACATGGTACTCTCCCAAGTGCTTAGTACAGTGCTCTGCACACCATAAGTGCTCAATAAATACAATTGACTGCTGCTGCTGCTGCTGCTGCTGATAATAAATGTGGTGCTATTAAGCACTTATAAAGTGACAAGCTCTTGTTCCGAGTGCTGGGATCTTCTTCAGGTGCTGTCGACTCGTTTCCGAACAGTCACCACTCCATGGACACCCCCTCTTCAGAACGTCCCATCTTCTGGCAAAGTTGTTCTGATATGTGCAGTGTGGCTAAGTGGCGAAGCAGCGTGGCTTAGTGGAAAGAGCAAGGACTTGGGAATCAGGGGTCATGAGTTCTAATCCCACTCCGCCACTTGTCAGCTCTTTGACCTTGGGGAAGTCATTAACTTCTCTGTGCCTCAGTTACCTCATCCGTAAAACGGGGATGAAGACTGTGAGCCCCACCTGGGACAACCTGATCACCTTGTATCTACCCCAGTGCTTAGAACAGTGCTGGGCACATAGTAAGCGCTTAACAAATACCAACGTTATTATTATTACCCCAGCGCTTAGAATAGTGCTCGGCACATAGTAAGTGCTTAACAAATACCCACATTATAATTATTATTATTATTATTATAGACTTTTCTTGGTAAAGATACAGAAGTGGTTTACCTTCACCTTCTTCCGCACAGTAAAAACTTGAGTCTCTGCCGTCATCCGCCTTCGACTCTTTCCCCTGCCGCTGCTGCCCGGCAACAGTTAATCAACTTTGTCTGATGCTTCGGCTCAGACCTTTCCATTCCGAGTAGCCCCCTATGGCATAGCTCTAAGCTTCATCGACGTATGCAAACTCTCCTGCCATGATAAGGTGTCGATTCTTAGGAGAGTGCTGGGATAGATACACGATAAGTAGATGGGACATATTTCCTGGCCCACTCGGAGCTCACAGCCTAGGAAGGAGAATGTGTATTTTATCTCCATTTCTCAGATGAGGAAACGGAGGCACAGGGAAGTTAAGTGACTTGTCCAAGGTCACACAGCAGGCAAGTGGCAGCGCCAGGATTAAAACCCAGGACTCTTTCAGAGCTTACAGTATGCCAGGTGCAAAGAGACCATCCATTCATTCAATAATAATAATAATAATAATGTTGGTATTTGTTAAGCGCTTACTATGTGCTGAGCACTGTTCTAAGCGCTGGGGTAGACATAGGGGAATCAGGTTGTCCCACGTGGGGCTCACAGTCTTCATCCCCATTTTACAGATGAGGTAACTCAGGCACAGAGAAGCTAAGTGACTTGCCCACAGTCACACAGCTGACAAGTGGCAGAGCGGGGATTTGAACCCATGACCTCTGACTCCAAAGCCCATGCTCTTTCCACTGAGCCACGCTGCTTCTCCCAAATTCAATCATATTTAAAAATTCATATAAAAATTCAATCATATTTATTGAGCTCTTACTGTGTGCGGAGCACTGTACTAAGCGCTTGGAATATACAATTCGACAACAGAGACAGTCGCTGCTCAACAACAGGCTCACAGTCTAAAAGGAGGACAATCAGCCAGTAGTATTTACCGAGCGCTTCCTGTGTGCAGAGCACTGTATTAAGTGCTTGGGAGAGTATTATTATTGTTAATCGTATTTATTGAGTGCTTACTGTGTGCAAAGCACTATACTAAGTACTTGAGAGAGTTCAATATAACATCAAACACATTCCCTGCCCTCACGAGCTCACGGTCTAGGGGGGAGACAGACATTAATATAAATAGATAAATTACAGATATATACATATTGCTATGGGGAAGGGAGAGAGGATGAATAAAGACGTATGAATGGCGCAGAAAGGAGCGGGAGAAGAGGAGAGGAGGGCTCAGTCAGGGAAGGCTTCCTGGAGGAGATGTGTCTTCAATAAGGCTTTGAAATGGGGGAGAGCAATGATCTGTTGATATGAGGAGAGAGGGCATTCCAGGCCAGAGTTAGGATGTGAAGCAGCGTGGCTCAGTGGAAAGAGCCCGGGTTTGGGAGTCAGAAGTCATGGGTTCAAATCCTGGCTCTGCCACTTGCCAGCTGTGTGACTTTGGGCAAGTCACTTCACTTCTCTGGGCCTCAGTGACCTCATCTGTAAAATGGGGATCAAGTCTGTGAGCCCCACATGGGACAACCTAATCACCTTGTATCCCCCCAGAGTTTAGAACAATGCTTTCCACATAGTAAGCACTTAACAAATGCTATCGTCATCATCATGTGGGTGAGAGGTCGGTGGCCAGATAGAGATAGTACAGTGAGAAGGTTAGCAGCAGCAGAGGAACCAAGTGTGCAGGCTGGGTTGTAGGAGGAGAGTAGCGAGGTGAGGTAGGAAGGGGGGAGGTGGGATGAGCAGGAGCTTCATATGGAATGACAAATGAGGAAAAGAAAAAACAGCACCAGGTGCTGCAAGCTATTTAATACGATAACACAACAAAGGAATACTTTTTGTGTGAACAATGGGGCCGGGGACTATGGATTCCACATTGGCTTTTTCAGCCATACATGTGCTCGTAGGTGAACTTCACCATCCATGGTGTCATCTTCAATAGGGAAGCAGCGTGGCTCAGTGGAAAGAGCTTGGGCTTTGGAGTCAGAGGTCATGGGTTTGACTCCTGGCTCTGCCACTTGTCAGCTGTGTGACTGTGGGCAAGTCACTTAACTTCTCTGTGCCTCAGTTCCCTCGTCTGTAAAATGGGGATTAACTGTGAGCCTCACATGGGACAACCTGATTACCCTGTATCTACCCCAGCGCTTAGAACAGTGCTCGGCATGTAGTAAGCGCTTAACAAATACCAACATTATTATTAATGCAAAGGAAAACTTGATCTCTCTCATTCATTCATTCAATCGTATTTCCTGAGCGTTTACTGTGTGCAGAGCACTATACTAAGCGCTTTGAAAGTACAATTCATACTCTCATACATACATATACACATACTTGAATATACACACACAAATATCTCTCATATGCACATGTGAAAATGAGCATGTGCATGCACTTTCTCTCTCTTTCTCTTTCTATATATTGGTTAGGTGGGTGGGTTAGGGTTAGGTTCCAGGACTCACCTCAGTCTACATTGAGAAATAAGTTTTCAGCAAAAAGAGGTTCACAAAGTCTCCTGCAAACCTATCCGACGCAGAGTTTTTCCATGTCTCATTCAAATCCCTCCCTTAGGTGGCCGATGATGTCCTCCTTGCCAAATCTAATGGCCTCTGCTCCATTCTAACCCTCCTCAATCTCTCAGCTGCCTTGGATTCTGTGGACCACCCCCTTTTCCTGGAAACATTATCCAATTTTGGCTTCAGTGACACTGTCCACTCCTGGTTCTCCTCTCTCTTGGGCTTCTCATTCTCAGCCTCTTTCATGGGCTCCTCCTCTGCCTCCCATCCACTAACTGTGGGGGTCCCTCAAGCCTAAATTCTGGGTTCCCTTCTAGTCTCCATCTACACCCATTTCCTTGGAGAACCCATTCACTCCTATGGCTTCAACTACCACCTCTATATAGTTGATGCCCAAACTTCATTTTTTCAGTCCTGATTATTGGAAAAGCAGCATTGGTATAGCGGATAGACCCCAGGCCTGGGAGTCAGAAGGTAATGGGTTTTAATCCCAGTTCTGCCACTTGTCTGTTGTGTGATCTTGAGCAAGTCATTTTACTTCTTTGAGCCTGTTACTTCATCCGGAAAATGGGAATTGAGACTGTGAGCCCAAAGCAAATACCAAATGGGGTATGATGATGTGAGAGAATTGGATGGGTTCAAAAAAATCGGAGGTTTCTGAGAGGGAACAGATGTGCCGGGAGATGGGTAGGAGAGAAGGCAGGTAAGGAGGTTGTGGTTGGATGATAGAGGGATTTCAGAGCTGGTGGGGGTAGAGATGATGAGATCAAGGGTGTGACCAAGTTGGTGAGTGGAAGAGCCGGGGTGGAGAAGGAGGCCGGTGGGGTTGAGAAGTGATGAAAGTGGGTAGCGGAAAACTTGTCAGGAACACCTATGTGGATACTGAAGTCCCCAAGGATCAATGTAGGGCTGGAGGAAGAGAGAAGGGATATGAGAAAGGGATCGAATTGGTTCAAAAAGTTGGACGTGGAGGCCTGAGGGACCTTGACCGTGACTAGAATCTGGAGTGGGTGGTACAGGCGGATGATGTGGGCTTCAAAGGAAGGGATAGAGAGGAGGGATGGGGGAGGTGGAATGGTGTGAAAGCAGCACTGGGGAGTGAGAAGGAACTCAACTTCTCCCGCTTTCCCAGTGAGTCTTGGGGAGTGGGTGAAGATGAGAGCCCCTCTAGAGAGACTACCAGGGGAGACTGTCTTATAAATACGATTGAATGAATGAATAAATGAATCTGGGGACAGCCAGGATTCAGTGAGGACAAGGAGGAGCAGTGATTGGGTCAGAAACAGGTCAAGGATGAAGGGAAGCTTTCCTGTGACGGAGTGCAGTGCTCTGCATACAGTAAGTGCTCAATAAATTTGAGTGAATGAATTTCAAAAGCTGCATGTGGCTGAAGCAGTTGGGGGGGGGCAGGAGGAGGGCTTGGATGGTAGGGGAATGAGGGGAGGTGGCGGAATAGGTTTATAGGGATGGGGTGGGGGTGGGGGATGGGAAAGTCAGGGGGAAATGTGAGGAGCTTTGGGTGGAAACAAACTCTCTTCCCCTCTTCAAAGCCCTACTGAGAGTTCACCTCCTCCAGGAGGCCTTCCCAGACCGAGCCACCTTTTCTCTCTGCTCCTCCTCCCCTCCCTACCACCCTCTGCTCTTCCCCCTTCCTCTCCCCTCAGCACTGTGCTCATTTGCATATATTAGTTATTACCCTATTTATTTTGTCAATGAGGTGTATATCTCCTTGAGTCTATTTATCTTGATGAGGTTGTCTTGTTTTTGTTTTGTTCTGTTTCGCTTTGCTGTCTCCCCCGTTTAGACTGTGAGCCCGTCATTGAGCAGGGATGGTCTCTGTTGCCGAACTGTACATTCCAAGCGCTTAGTACAGTGCTCTGCACATAGTAAGCGCTCAATAAGTACTATTGAATGAATGCATGAAATAGGAGTTCTGTTTTGGACATTTTAAGTTTGAGGTCTTGGTGGGCCATCGAAGTAGAGATGTCCTGAAGGCGCGGGGGTGGGGGTGGGGTGGGGTGGGGGGGGGGGCGGGGGCGAATGTCAGACCGCAGCGGACAGAGGGCAGGCGAAGAGGAAGGAAGCACTGTCAGTGTCTGTCCTAATTCATTCAATCGTATTTATGGAGCGATTACTGTGTGCAGGGCACTGGACTAAGAGCTTGGAGAGTACAATTCAGCAATAGAGACAAACCCTGCCCGCAGACTAATAATAATAATGTTGGTATTTGTTAAGCGCTTACTATGTTCATTCATTTATTCAATAGTATTTATTGAGCGCTTACTATGTGCAGAGCACTGTACTAAGCGCTTGGGATGAACAAGTCGGCAACAGATAGAGACGGTCCCTGCCGTTTGACGGGCTTACGGTCTAATCGGGGGAGATGGACAGACGAGAACAATGGCAATAAACAGAGTCAAGGGGAAGAACATCTCGTAAAAACCGATGGCAACTAAATAGAATCAAGGCGATGTACAATTCATTAACAAAATAAACAGGGTAATAGAAATATATACAGTTGAGCGGACAAGTACAGTGCTGTGGGGATGGGAAGGGAGAAGTGCCGAGCGCTGTTCTAAGCGCTGGAGTAGACACAGGGGAATCAGGTGGTCCCACGTGGGGCTCAAAATCTGCACCCCCATTTTACAGATGAGGTAACTGAGGCCCCCGAGAAGTTAAGTGACTTGCCCAAGGTCACACAGCTGACAAGTGACCGAGCCGGGATTCGAACCCATGATCTCTGACTTCAAAGCCCGTGCTCTTTCCACTGAGCCACGCTGGACACATAGTCAAATGGGGATGAAGACCGTGAGCCCCACGTGGGACAACCCGACGACTTTGTATGCTCCCCAGCGCTTAGAACAGTGCTTTGCACATAGGAAGCGCTTAACCTATCATTATTATCGTCAATCAGCGCTTGCCAAACACCGTTTTAAAAAGCGCCGAAAAAGCCAAAGCCGCCAGCTCCATCCAAGCCCCGGCCTGTCCCTGCGGGGGTCGGGAAGCTGAACCTCCACGGGGGTCACCCCACTCCAACCGGCGGGGCGGCCTCACAGAGACAAAGAGAAAGAGAGACAAAGGGGGGGGGGAGGGAAAGGAGAGACAAAGAGGGGGCGGGTCCGCCCCCCCCCGGGGGGACGGGGGACGCATGCGCGTTGTGGCTGCGCCGCTGCCCCCCGGAGCGCTGCAGGCCCGGCCCCGGAGCGGAGCGGAGCGGATCGGACCGGACGGCGGGAGAGAAAAAGCTCTTGAGCAAGGAGGCCTCCCCCTCCCCCCATTTTCTCCCTGCACCCCCTTCCTCCTCGTCGTCGTCTTCCCGCCCCTCCCCCGGCTGCAGGCGTCAAGGGTGTCGCTGAGCGCTGCCGCCGCCCCCTCCCGCCGCCCCCTCCCGGCCTCCGGCTCCGGCTCTTCCAGCCTCCCCACCTCCCTCCGGCTCCGGCTCCGGCTCCGACTCCGGCTTTGCTGCAGCTCCAGCTCCGCCGCTTCCTCCCTCCCCACCTTGCTCCCTTCCCCCCTCCGGCTCCATCTCCAGCTCCTCCGCTTGCTGCCTCCCCTCCCGGCTCCGGCTCCGGCTCCGGCTCCGGCGCTTCCAGCCTCCCCTTCTCCCTCGAGATCCGGCTCCGCTCCAGCTTCAGCTCCGGCGCTTGCTCCCTCCCCGCCTCCAGCTCCAGCGCTTCCCCCCTTCCCCCCTCCAGCTGCAGCTGCAGCTCCAGCTCCTCCTCGCTCCAGCTCCATCTCCAGCTCCTCCTCTTGCTGCCTCCCCTCCAGCTGCAGCTCCGGCTCCTCCGCCTGCTGCCTCCCCTCCAGCTGCAGCAGCAGCTCCTCCGCTTGCTGCAGCTGCAGCTCCTCCGCTTGCTGCCTCCCCTCCAGCTGCAGCTGCAGCTCCTGCTCCTCCTCGCTCCAGCTCCTCCGCTTGCTGCCTCCCCTCCAGCTGCAGCTGCAGCTGCAGCTCCTGCTCCTCCCCGCTCCATCTCCATCTCCTCCGCTTGCTGCCTTCCCTCCCCCCTCCAGCTGCAGCTGCAGCTCCTCCTCCTCCTCGCTGCGGCTCCATCTCGGGCTCCCCGGGCGGTGCGGGTGGGTGCCCGGATGGCGGTGGTCGGCCCCCGCTCCGCCTGCCTGGGCGCCCTGGTCCTGCTGCTGGGGTCGGGGCTGCTGCGGGGCGTCCAGCCCGCCCGGACCCCCGACCCCGCCGGGACCCCCGACCCCGACCTCGCCGGGGACAAGGGCAGCGTCATCCCGGCAGAGAGTAGGTCCCACCCACCCCGGCCCCCGGAGGGGCGACGGACGTTGGATGGCGAAATCCTCCTCCTCCTCCTCCTCCTCATCGGGGCCTTTATTAGGCGCCTACTAGGCGCCGGACACTGTACTAAGCGCTGGGGTGGATCCAAGCAAGTGGGGCTGGACACACTTGGGGCTCCCAGGCTCAGTCCCCATTTGAATAATGATGATGATGATGATGTTTGTTAAGCGCTTCCGAGGTGCGAAGCACTATACTAAGCGCTGGCCGGGGATACAAGGTGATCAGGTTGTCCCATGCAGGGCTCAGGGCTCAAGCCACATTTTAATAATGATGCTGATGGTCTTTGTTAAGCGCTTCCGAGGTGCGAAGCACTATACTAAGCGCTGGCCGGGGTTACAAGGTGATCAGGTTGTCCCACGCAGGGCTCACGGGCTCAAGCCACATTTTAATAATGATGCTGTTACCTCATCTTTAAAACGAGGATTAAGACTGTGAGCCCCTCGTGGGACAACCTGATTCCCTTGTGTCTACCCCAGCGCTTAGAACAGTGCTCTGCTCATAGTAAGCGCTTAACAAATACTAACATTATTATTATTGTTATGCTGATGGTGTTTGTTAAGCGCTTATGAGGTGTGAAGCACTATTCTAAGCGCTGGGGAGGATACAAGGTAATAATAATAATGTTGGTATTTGTTAAGCGCTTACTATGTGCCGAGCACTGTTCTAAACGCTGGGGGAGATACAGGGTCATCAGGTTGTCCCACGTGAGGCTCACAGTCTTCACCCCCATTTTGCAGATGAAGTCACTGAGGCACAGAGAAGTGAAGCGACTTGCCCATGGTCACCCAGCTGACAAGTGGCAGGGCTGGGATTCGAACCCATGACCTCGGACTCCCAAGCCCGGGCTCTTTCCACTGAGCCCCTGCTTCTCTATGATCAGGTTATCCCACGTAGGGCTCACAGGCTCAATTGCCATTTTAATGATGATGATGGTATTAGTTAAGCGCTTACTAGGTACGAAGCACTATTCTGAGTGCTGGGATACAAGGGGATCAGATTGTCCCATGTAGGGCTCACAGTCTTCATCCCCATTTTGCAGATGAGGGAACTGAGGCCCAGAGAAGCGAAGTGACTTGCCCAAGGTCACACAGCAGACAAGTGGCAGAGGCAGGTTTAGAACCCATGACTTTCCAATCATCATCATCATCATTATTATTAAGGTGTTTGTTAAGCGCTTACTCACACAGTGCCACCCCACTTCACCTCCACTTTTCCTCAGCCTCCTCCCTCATCTTCCTCAGAGGCTCATACTTGGAGGAGAAGTGGGAATTACCTTCCCTCTGAGGGTATTTAAATTGGAGGGGCAGTTTAAGGCTGGCCTGAGTTAGATGCACCAGCGATGATGATGCTTGCTCACGGTGGAGCTCATTGCTGGCATCGTTTGCTCTGGTGCTCGCCGTGCTCGCCACAATGCATGGGGCCCACAGTGCTCAGCAGCCTCTCTCTGCTCTCTCCTTTCCTAGGCCGCCCATGTGTTGACTGCCACGCCTTTGAATTCATGCAGAGGGCCTTGCAGGACTTGAAGAAGACAGCCTACAATCTTGACAGCCGGGTGAGTGTCTCTGCCCCCCTAAAACAATGCGGGGCGGCCGGGGGAGTGTCTCTGCACCCCGAAAACAACGCGGGCCACCCGCCCTGCCGCAAACCATGCCTATCACCCCTCCTGCACCAAACCATTTAGGGGGTGAGGATTTGGGTGCGTGGGTGATAACGGGAGAGAGGAAAATGGAGAGAGGAGAGGAGAGAGTAATCAGGGAAGGCCTCCTAGAGGAGATGTGACTTTAAAACTGCTCCGAAGGTGGGGAGAGTGAGGTGGCCTGTCAGATGTGAAGAGGGAGGGAGGGAATTCCAGGGCAGGGGGGAGGGTATGGACAAGGGGTGGATGGCCTGGAAGAGGTACAGTCAATCCATGCTATTTATTGAGCACTTACTGCACGCAGAGCCCTGATTCTAGACTGTAAACTCATTATGGGCAGGGAACATGTCTGTTTACTTTTATTTTGTATTCTCCCAAGTGCTTAGTACAGTGCTCTGCATACGGTAAGCGCTCAATAAATTTGATCGAAAGAATGAATCATCTAAATGCTTGGGCAAGTACAGTGAGACAGACTTGGTAGGAGTGATTCCTGTGCACAAGGAGAGAGAAACAAACACTGAAATAGATTAGAGATAGGAGAAATAATAGAGGATAAAAATCTTTACATAAATATTGTGGGGCTGGAGTACTAAGGTGTTCAAAGGGTCCCCAGCCAAGTGCAGAGTCACCACAGAGGGGTGGGTGGATAGGGGAAATAAAGAGCTCAGGCTGAGTAGGCCTCTTGGAGGAGATGTAATTTTAATAAGGCTTTGAAGGCGGGGAGAGTGAATGTCTATGGGCTATGAAGGGGGAGGGCATTCTAGGCCAGAGGCACGACACGGGCTAGAGATCGGTGGCGAGATAGATGAGATGGAGGTGAGTAGGTTGGCATTAGGGGACAGATATGTGCGGGCTGGATGGTGTAGGACATCAGGGAGTTGGGGTAGGAGCGAGGAGAGCTGATAGAGACCTTTAAAGCTGATGGTAAGGAGTTTCTGTTTGTTGTGGAGTTGGACCGGCAGCCGTCTGAGGAGTGGGGAGATCGCTACAGGAAGAGCAGTGTTTGGGGAAAATGATCCGGGCAGCGGAGCCAAGTGTGGAATAAAGCGTGCGGTGCTTCGTTTGCAGACGGAAACTCTGCTCCTGCACACTGAGGAGAGGGCCCTCTGCGACTGCTTTCCGGCCATGCACTGACCGGGCCCGCCGCTGCCCGCTGCAGAGCCCGGCTCCGTGGGCCAGTGTCCATCCCACTACTCGAGCCCGGAAGCCTGCTCTCGCGGCGCTCCCACAAGGAGATGATGTCTTCTCCAAGCAGATGCCGCCTTGGGTGGTCCTGCCTGCTTCCTCGGGCCCAACGTCGCCTGGGGCCCTCGGGCTGGCCTCCGAGCCCGTCTGCCCACCTGCTGTCCTGTGTCCGCTGCGGGCGGAACCCAACCCGGCCACAGTTCCTTTTTTTCCCTTCATTTTCTTTTGTTTAGCATGGAAATAAACTGGGAGGCTCTCTCCTGCTGACGAGGAGAACGAGCAGCAGCCCAGCCTCAGTTCCCATCCCCAGTTCCGCCAAAGTCACCCCCTTCTCCTGACATTTCGTTCCGGTCCCCCTGTCGTGGATGGACTCTCTCCGAATCCCCTTCCCCATCATCCTGTCATCGATGGTCTCTCCCGGTATCCGTTTCCCGCCTCGTCGTGGATGGACTCTCTCCAAAACCCTTCCTCTTGAATGGTTTCCTCTCCCAGTGCTGTGGCTAATCTCTCCCCGTACCCCCTCCTTCGTCATGAGTGGTATCTATCTTCCCCTCCACCCCCACCGCTGACATGGAAGGTCTCTCCCCGTGTCCTCCTCCCTTCCCAATTTTTGGATGGTGATATTCCTTCCCCTCCTCCGTTACGTTGTGGATGGTTTCTCCCCATGTCCCATCTTTCCCCCAACCCCCTTGGATGGTGTCGTCGTCCCTCCCCCAGCTATCACTGTCCTGAATGGTTTCTTCCAATGTCCCCCTTCCCTCCCCTTTCTTGGATGGTGTCATTTCCTCCCGTTCCCCCGCCGCTGTTGTGGATGGTCTCTCCCTTGTCCCCTCCTTCCTCCCCAGCGGGAATGATTCCCCCCCCCCGCCCCGCAATCCCTCATCTGTTTTTCTGTTAAATCTGAGAAAGGGACTGAATATGTCAGCTTTGCAAGGACTGTGAAAAAATGCCGCCTTTGTCCAAAATAGCCCTGTAAATTTGTATGTGTCCCCAGACACCTGCCACTGCCCCCAGACCCACTATCCCCTGTCCAAACGGCTCCTAAGGTTTTCCAGAATGAGAGCTGGCGATTGGAGGCTCCCGATAGAGTTGTGTTTCTCAATTTTCCATTTCCTTGCCTGATGGTCTGCCTGACTGTCACTGACCCGCTCGGCCCCCTGCCTCTTGGGTCCTGGCAACGCTGGGTCTCGCGTGACTAAACCCCAGGACCGTGAGAGCCCCAAGTGAGGTGGGGGGAGCCACAAGGCAGAGCCCGGGCCACCCGGAGGGCTTGTGATCCGCTGCCCTCAACTGTGTCTTGACCAGGCCTTCCCGCGGTCAGGTTCAGGCTGGGGTTGACGGAGGGGTGGAGCTTATTGGGATAGGGGGAGTCTTCTATTCCTGAGCAAAGGTCGACGTTGGCCCCCCAGTCAGTCCATGGTCTGTCTGTCAGGATTTTGATGTCTGTCTCCCCTTTGAAAGTGGAGCTCCTCGAGGGCAGGGAATAAGTCCTGCTTCTTTTGAGCTTCCCAAGCATCCGGGACAGTGTCCTGTCCTCAGCAGGAGCTCAGTAACCATTTTTGCTGCTGCTATTACTCTATTACTGCAACTTATACAGGATGCAAAGCACTCCTACTACTTTGGAGTGCAAAGAACTAAACAAAACTCTTAGGAGATTCTGTATGAAGTGTGGAAGCGGAGATAGAACCAGAAGCAGCCCCAATGTAAAAGGATGAAGTAGCTGAATAAATGACGTTCAGATAAATGTATCAAGGGATCCCGTGCAAGTTATGGGAATGAAATCCTCAAGGATTAAGGATGGGTGTTGGGTTGGTGTAGCTGGGGTGTTGGGGTGAAGTGGGGAGGGTTTCTTGGCGGTGGCTTCAGGAGACTGCAGAAGGGGAGAGCTGTGGTCTGGCAGATTTGAGGAGAGGGGCTTCCAGCGCGGTGGGGGGTGGCTGGGGAAGATTGACGGATGGATGGGTCAGAGGGGGAAAACCAAGAGCGAAGGATGGTGAGAAGGTGAGCAGCTTGGGAGCTGCTCTCTCTGCATCGGGCTGCCTCAAGCCCGACTGAGCGGGGTTGAGCAGCCCCCCTCCCCAACCCACCCCTCACCACAAGACAGTTTTGCCCCTAACCCCTCCAGCTTCACCACGGTTGCCCCCCAGCCCACACCTGACCATCCATCCCAGACCCGGGGGCCCTTGGCACCGTGTCCGTGCTCCCGCACCCCGGCCCCCATGGGCTCCGGGGCCTGTGGGTTTGACATGGAGGCACCGACAGTCCCCACACAGGGGTGACCGGCCACAAGGAGGGACCTTGGACATCTGGCGGGAGACAAAGAGCTGCAGTGGAAACCACAGTTAGAAGAGCCGGTCTGTCCCGGGGGTGGGGACTGGGACAAGGATGGGGCTGGAGGCTGGATGGGACCCAGAGGGTCTGGGCTGGGTTGGGGCTCATGCTGGGCTGGGACTGGTTGTCCCCTGGTTTGAATGCTCCGTCCTGGATCTGAGTGCTTGCCTCGGAACAGCTGTGAACGCAGATCCTGAACTCTGCTCTTCCCACCCTATCAGAGAAGCAGCGTGGCTCAGTGGAAAGAGCCTGGACTTGGGAGTCAGAGGTCATGGGTTTGAATTCTGGCTCTGCCACTTGGCAGCTGTGTGACTGAGCAAGTCACTTAACTTCTCGGTGCCTTAGTTTCCTCATCTGTAAAATGGGAATGAAGACTGTGAGCCCCACATGGGACAAACTGATTATCCTGTATCTACCCCAGCCCTTAGAACAGTGCTCTGCACATAATAAGCGCTTAACAAATACCAACAAATACCATTTTTTTTTTAAAGCATTGTGGACTGAGCACAGGGCGAATCCTTTCATGGCTGCTTGGAAGACAGCTATTGCTTCGGAATCTGATTAGAGCCACTCAATGCAGGAGGTGCTCAATGAATATAATTGACTGAAGCCAGGCAGTCCAGTCCAAGTCTGCACACACTTGGGGTGGCAATCACTTTTCCCTCGATTGAAAGGCAAGAGAGAGTCAGGGGGTCACATCAAACACCAGCCTGTGGGCCGGTCAGGACTGAGGCATAGGACACCCCACAATGCAAGGGAAGTGCTTAGTACAGTACATACAGTAAGCACTCAATAAATACAATTGAGTGAATGAATGAAGCCTTGCCCCCAAAGAGCTTAGAGTCAATGTCCAAGCTGGTTCCATTTTTTTTTAATAATATTTGTTTAGTGCTTACTATGTTCCAGGCACTCTTTTAAGCTCTAGGGTAGATACAAACTAATCAGGTGGGATGCAGCCCACATGTACTGGGTGCTGGACACCCCCCAGACACCCAGCCTCCAAGGAAAGCGTGGCCAATGGGATTAGCTTGTTGGAGTGTTTCCACACACTGCACCCTAAAAATGGAGATTCTGGTGCTGAGGAGCATATGAGCAGGGAGCCCAAGGCAGAGAGAGACAGAGAGACCAACAGAGACTAGAGATAATGGTATTTGAGTGAAAACAGTATTAAATAACACTGTAAGGAAATCAGAGATACTGAGATAACCAGAGAAATGGAGACCCTCAGGGAGACCAAAAGACCAACATAGAGATAGCCAGAAAGATCTGGACACAGAGGGAGACACAGGTAGAGGTGAGGGAGAGACTAGGGAGCCCAGGCTGCTGCCTGGTATCAAAAGGGGGCCCAGACTTGGAGGCTGCTGGTGACCATGGGTTTGGTGGCCATTCTGAGGGGACTGAGTGGGAAGAGGGGCTGAGGATGTGAGGAGGCCACAATTGATTCAATAGTATTTATTGAGCGCTTACTATGTGCAGAACACTGTACTAAGCGCTTGGAATGAACGAGTCGGCAACAGATAGAGACAGTCTCTGGCGTTTGACGGGCTTACAGTCTAATCGGGGGAGACGGACAGACGAGAACAATGGCAATAAATAGAGTCAAGGTTCGGGGTGGGGGGCAGTGGGGATGTCTTCCATCCAAAGCTCGAAGGCTCCGGGGTCAGTTTCTTGGAATCTGGGGACTTGATGGGCCAGGCCCGAGGCCTCCCAGAACCACACCAGCAGTCAGCCCCTGCACGGGTCATCTGCAGACCTAGGTCAGTAGACGGCACAGCTGGGACCAGGAAAGTTCATTGTCTAACCTTGGCTTCAGTGACATGGTCCTCTCCTGGCTCTCCTCCCATCTCTCTGGCTGCTCCTTCTCATTCTTTTTTGTGGGCTCCTCCTCTGCCTCCCATCCCCCGACTGTGGGAGTCCCTCAGGGCCAGTTCTGGTTCTCCTTTTATTCTCCATCTACGCCCACTCCCTTGGAGAACTAATTCTGGCTTCAACTACCATCTCTATGCAGATAATTCCCAAATCTACGTCTCTAGCCCTTCTCCTCTCCTTCTCTGCAGGCTGACATTTCCTCCTGCCTTCAGGACATCTTTACTTTTGCACGGATGTCCTGCGAACACCTCTAACTAAACATGTCCAAAATGGAGCTCTTCATATTCTATTGAATGAATATTTATTGAGCGCTTACTGTATGCAGAGCACTCTACTAAGCGACTTGGGAGAGTAAAATACAAAAGAGTTGGTAGATTCATTCATTCATTCAATAGTATTTATTGAACGTTTACAATGTGCAGAGCACTGTACTAAGCGCTTGGAATGTACAAATCGGTAACAGAGACGGTCCCTGCCCTTTGATGGGCTTACAGTCTAATCGGGGGAGACGGACAGACAAGAACAATGGCAATAAATAGAATCAAGGGGAAGAACATCTCATTAAAACAATAGCAAATAAATAGAATCAGGGTGATGTACATCTCAAAAACAAAATAAATAGGGTGATGAAGATATATACAGTTGAGCGGACGAGTACAGTGCTGAGGGGTTGGGACGGGGGAGGGGGAGGAGCAGAGGGAAAGGGGCGAGAAGAGGGTTTAGCTGCGGAGAGGTGAAGGTGGGGGGTAAAGGGAGCAGAGGGAAAAGGGGAGCTCAGTCTGGGAAGGCCTCTTGGAGGAGGTGAGCTTTAAGTAGGGTTTTGAAGAGGGGAAGAGAATTAGTTTGGCGGAGGTGAGGAGAGAGGGCATTCCAGGACCGCGGGAGGATGTGGCCCCGGGGTCGACAGCGGGATAGGCGAGACCGAGGGACGGTGAGGAGGTGGGTGGCAGAGAAGTGGAGCGTGTGGGGTGGGCAGTAGAAAGACAGAAGGGAGGAGAGGTAGGAAGGGGCATGGTAATGGACAGCCTTGAAGCCTAGAGTGAGAAGTTTTTGTTTTGTGTGGAGGTCGATAGGCAACCACTGGAGGTTTTTAAGAAGGGGAGTGATAGGCCCAGAGCGTTTCTGCAGGAAGATAAGCAGGGCAGCGGAGTGAAGAATAGACTGGAGCGGGGAGAGACAGGAGGAAGGGAGATCAGAGAGAAGGTTGACACAGTAGTCCAGCCGGGATATTATGAGAGCCTGTAGCAGTAAGGTAGCCGTTTGGGTGGAGAGGAAAGGGCGGATCTTGGCGATATTATACAGGTGAGACCGGCAGGTCTTGGTAACGGATAGGATGTGTGGGGTGAACGAGAGAGACGAGTCAAAGATGACACTGAGATTGCGGGCCCGAGAGACGGGAAGGATGGTCGTACCAACCACGGTAATAGGGAAGTCAGGGAGAGGACCAGGCTTGGGAGGGAAGATGAGGAGCATTCCCTGCCTACAATGAATTCACACTCTGGAGGGGGGATAGACATTGATATAAATACATGAATTACAGATATGTACACAAGTGCTGTGGGCTTGAGGGAGGGGTGAATAAAGGAAGTAAATCAGGGCATCGCAGAAGGGTATGGGAACAGGGGAAAGGAGGGCTTAGTCAGGGAAGGCCTCTTGGAGGAGATGTGCCTTCAATAAAGCTTTGAAGGTGGGGAGAATCATTGTCTGACAGATATGAAGAGGGAGGACATTCTAGGCCGGAGGCAGAACGTGAGTGAGCGGTTGGCGGCGAGATAGAAGAAATCGAGGTACAGTGAGTAGGTTGGCTTCAGAGGAGTGAAGTGTGTGGGCTGGGTTGTAGAAGGAGAGCAGCGAGGTGAGGTGATCGAGTGCTTTAAAGCTGATAGTTTCTGTTTGATGCAGAGGTGGTTGGGCAGCCACCGGAGATTCTTGAGGAGGAGGGGAATATGGACTGAATGTTTCTGTGGAAAAACAATCCAGGCAGCAGAGTGAAGTATGGACTGGATTAGAGAGAGTAGAGACTTTGTGTCTCTGTGTGCATAGAGGTCAACAAGGGGGCTGATACAGTAATCAAGGCAGAATAGGACAAGTGTTTGGATTAACTTGGTAGCAACACTTCAGGAAAAAGATATTTGTAGGGGCAGCGTGGAGTATAGATCAAAGATGGGAGAGGCCGGAGGCTGGGAGATCAGCAAGGGGTCTGATGCAAAACTGGAGCTACGGCAAGACCAGGACAGCAGGGCCTAGTGGACAGAACACGGGCCTGGGAGTCAGAAGGATTTGGGTTCTCATCCCAACTGCCCCTTGTGTGCTATGTGACTTGGGCAAGTCACTTAACTTCTCTTGTGCCTCAGTTCCCTCATCTATAAAATGGGGAGTCAGACTGTGAGTCCTGTGAGGGACGGGGACTGTATCCAACCTGCTTATCTTCTATCCACCCCAGCACTGAATGCCTGGCACATAGTGAGCCCTTAAAACATTTCCCTAGGCTTCAGTTACCTCAACTGTAAAATGGGGATTAGTCAATCATATTTATTGAGCACTTACTGTGTGCAGAGCACTGTACTAAGTGCTTGGGAGAGTCCAATATAACAAGAAACAGACACGTTTCCTTCCCACAATGAGTTTACAGTCTAGAAGATTAAGACTGTGAGCCCCATTTGGGACATGGACTGTGTCCAACCAGATTAGCTTGTATCTCATGGGTACAAGCTAGTGGAAGCAGCTCGGTGTAACGGATAGAGCACGGGTTTGGGAGTCAGAAGGTCATGGGTTTTAATCTCAGTTTTGCCACTTGTCTGCTGTGTGACCTTGGGCAAGTCACTTCACTTCTCTTTGCCTCAGTTACCTCATCTGTAAAATGGGGATAGAGACTGAGAGCCCCAGATGGGACAGGGACTGTGTCCAACCTGATTTGCTTGTAACCACCCAGCAATTAGTACAGTGCCTGGTACATAGTAAGCACTTAACAAATACGATATTATTATTATCATCTACCCCACTGCTTAGTCCACTGTCTGGCGCAGATTAAATGCTTAACAAATACCATAAAAAATGGACAGGAGCTGTTTGGGTGGAGAGGATCTGGGAGTTCTTAGTACAGTGCTCTGTACTTAGTAAGTGCTTAATAAATACCACTGATTGATTGACTGATGTGTATCATGAATGCAGGTTCCATGATGTATCATTAGATCCCAGAGCAACTGACTGCCTGACTGACCTTTAGGGACCTCCGTGACCTGCTGGGGAGCCCCCCTCCCCCCACCAGCATGGGACCAGGTAACACCAGTCCCCAGGGGCAGAGAGAAGCCGGGTGGATTGCCCCTGTCCTCCGCCTCATTTAATGCTAGGCCCCCGCCATCAGTCGGGGGTCAGCTGCCCGCAGGGACCATGATCCCTGCTGCCCCCAGGAGCACAGTCTTGTTTCCCCTCTCCTCACCACTGGTTGCCCGTCCACCCCTGTATCAAACAGAAACTCCTCACCACTGACTTTAAAGCAGTCAATCACCCTGCCCCATCCTACCCCACCTCGCTACTCTCCCACTACAACCCAGCCTGCACACTTTCCTCCTCTAATGCTAACCTTCTCACTCTGCCTTGATCTCTTCTATCTCACCGCTGACCTCTCGTCCACGTCCTGCCTCTGATCTGGAATGCCCTCCTTCATATCCAACAGAGGATTACTCCCTCCGCCTTTAAAGCCTTATCGAGGGCACATCTCCTCCAAGAAGCCTTCCCCGACTAAGCCCTCCTTTCCTCTTCTCCCACTCCCTTCTGCGCTGTCCTGACTTGCTCCCCTTTTTCATCTTCCATCCCAGCCGCACAGCACTTACGTACTTATCTGTGATTTATCTATTTCTCTTAATGTCTGTCTCCCCCTCTAGAGTGTAAGCTTGCTGTGGGCAGGGAATGTATCGTTGTACTGTACTCTCCCAAGTGCTCAGTTAAGTGCTCTGCACACCCTAAGTGCTCAATAAATAAGGATTGACTGACTGACAGTGGATTGGAAGTAGGCCTTGGCTCTTGGGTAAGGGTTGGTATAGAGGTGGAGGGGAATGGGGAGCTGGAAGGATGCGGGTCCATGGGGACCCTTGCCCTAGCCTGGCCCTCCCCACCTTGAGCCCGCCCTGTTAGCAAGACGTCTGCCCAGACCCAAGTGGGGCATTTAGCAGGGCAGTAGGGGACTCCAATACCCCTAGATTGAAATGTTCCCCCACTCACCCCTGCCCCAGGCCCCTCCCTTTCCCCCCTCCCCACCACAGCCCCTCAGCACGGACACCAAGAAGCAGCAACAATCAGTTGTACTTATTGAGCACTTACTGTGTGCACAGCACTGTACTAAAGTGCTTGGGTGAGTACAATATAACAATAAAACAGACACATTTTTACCATCTAGAGGCATGGCCTAGTGGAAAGACCATGGGCCAAGGAGTCAGAGGACCGGGGTTCAAATGTCAGCTCTGCCACATGTTTGCTGTGTGATTCATTCAATAGTATTTATTGAGCACTTACTATGTGCAGAGCACTGTACTAAGCACTTGGAATGAACAAGTCGGCAACAGATAGAGACAGTCCCTGCCGTTTGACGGGCTTATGGTATAATCGGGGGAGACGGACAGACAAGAACAATGGCAAAAAATAGAGTCAAGGGGAAGAACATCTCGTAAAAACAATGGCGACTAAATAGAATCGAGGCGATGTACATTTCATTAACAAAATAAATAGGGTAATGAAAATATATACAGTTGAGCAGACGAATACAGTGCTGAGGGGATGGGAAGCAGGCTCTCCATCACCTTGCCCCTTCCTACCTCTCCTCCTTTCTCTCTTTCTACCACCCAACCCGCACGCTCCGCTCCTCCGCCGCCCACCTCCTCACCGTCCCTCGGTCTCACCTATCCCGCCGTCGACCCCCGGGTCACGTCCTCCCGCAGTCCTGGAACGCCCTCCCTCCTCACCTCCGCCAAACTGATTCTCTTCCCCTCTTCAAAACCTTACTTAAAACTCACCTCCTCCAAGAGGCCTTCCCAGACTGAGCTCCTCTTCCCCCTCTACTCCCTCTGCCATCCCCCCTTTACCTCTCCGCAGCTAAACCCTCTTTTTCCCCTTTTCCCTCTGCTCCTCCACCTCTCCCTTCCCATCCCCACAGCACTGTACTCGTCCGCTCAACTGTATATATTTCTGTTACCCTATTTATTTTGTTAATGAATTGTACATCGCCTCGATTCTATTTAGTCGCCATTGTTTTTACGAGATGTTCTTCCCCTCGACTCTATTTATTGCCATCGTTCTCGTCCGTCCATCACCCCCGATTAGACCGTAAGCCCGTCAAACGACAGGGACTGTCTCTATCTGTTGCCGACTTGTTCATCCCAAGCGTTTAGTACAGTGCTCTGCACATAGTAAGCACTCAATAAATACTATTGAATGAATGAATGGGAAGGGGGAGGGGGAAGAGCAGAGGGAAAGGGGGAAAAGAGGGTTTAGCTGCAGAGAGGTGAAGGGGGGGTGGTAGAGGGAGTAGAGGGAGAAGAGGAGCTCGGACTGGGAAGGCCTCTCGGAGGAGGTGAGTTTTAAGTAGGGTTTTGAAGAGGGGAAGAGAATCAGTTTGGCGGAGGTGAGGAGGGAGGGCGTTCCGGGACCGCGGGAGGACGTGGCCCGGGGGTCGACGGCGGGATAGGCGAGACCGAGGGACGGTGAGGAGGTGGGCGTCAGAGGAGCGGTGCATGCGGGGTGGGCAGTAGAAAGAGAGAAGGGAGGAGAGGTAGCAAGGGGAATCTGTAAAATGGGGACTATTATTGTTATTATTATTAACACTTAGCATAACACTTAACGAATACCATAATAATAATAATAATAATAATAATAATGGGATTTGTTAAGTGCTTACTATGTTCTGATCACCGTTCTAAGTACTGGGGTAGACACAGTGTAATCAGGTTAACTCACATGGGGCTCACGGTCTTAATCCCCATTTTCAGATGAGGTAACTGAAGCACAGAGAAGTGAAGTGGCTGGCCCAAGGTCACACAGCAGACAAGTGGCGGAGGTGGGATTAGAATCCTACTCCCTCCTAATAATAATGATAATAATAATTGTGGTATTTGTTAAGCATTCACTATGTTCTAAGTACTGTTCTAAGCATTGGTGTAGATATGAGGTAATCAGTTCAGAGACAGTCCCTGTCCCCACATGGGCAGGTCACTGAACTTCTCTTGTGCCTCAGTTCCCTCATCTGTAAAATGGGGATTGAGACTGTGAGTCTTGTGTGGGACGGGGACCGAATTCCAACCTCATTATCTTGTATCCACCCCAGCGCTGAGTGCCTGGCACATAGTGAGCACTTAAAACAAATTAAAATGGGGATTGAGACTGTGAGTCCTGTGCGGGAAGGGGATCGTATCCAACCTCATTATCTTGTAACCACCCCGGAGCCGAGTGCCTGGCATATAAAACAAATGGCGAAGCAGCGTGGCTCAGTGGAAAGAGCATGGGCTTTGGAGTCAGAGATCATGGGTTCGAATCCCTGCTCTGCCACTTGTCAGCTGTGTGACTTTGGGCAAGTCACTTAACTTCTCTGTGACTCAGTTCCTTCAAAATGGGGATGAAGATTGTGAGCCCCACGTGGGACAACCTGATTCCCTTGTGTCTACCCCAGCGCTCAGAACAGTGCTCTGCACATAGTAAGCGTGTAACAAATACCAGCATTATTATTAAATGCCAAAATCACCATCATCATCGTCATCATCACCGTTATATGAAGTGTCGGAGTGGACGGTAGGGAGAGATTCCCACCCTCCGGACACTGTGGGACCCCCGGGACCCCCCACCCCGGGACCCCCCATCCCTGGATGATCAAGGCGGGGGGGGGAGGGGCGGGCCAGAGCCCTCCCAGCGGGAGCCCGGTCCGCCGCGCCCTCTCGTGGCCACAAGTGCAACTGCACCCAAATACCCACTACTCCTGGTAGTAACAGTTAGTAATAATTAATAATAATAATAATAATGTTGGTATTTGTTAAGCGCTTACTATGTGCAGAGCACTGTTCTAAACGCTGGGGTAAACACAGGGGAATCAGGTTGTCCCACGTGGGGCTCACAGTCTTAATCCCCATTTTACAGATGAGGGAACTGAGGCACAGAGAAGTGAAGTGACTTGCCCACAGTCCCACAGCCGACAAGTGGCAGAGCCGGGATTCGAACTCATGAGCCCTGACTCCAAAGCCCGTGCTCTTTCCACTGCGCCACGCTGCTTCTCATCATCATCATTATCATCATCATAATAATTATGTTGGTATTTGTTAAGCACTTTATGTGCACAGCACTGTTCTAAGCGCTGGGGGAGATACAGGGTCATCAGGTTGTCCCACGTGAGGCTCACAGTCTTCATCCCCATTTTACAGATGAGGGAACTGAGGCACAGAGAAGTGAAGTGACTTGCCCACAGTCACATAGCTGACAAGTGGCAGAGCCGGGATTGAAACCCATGATCTCTGACTCCCAAGCCCGGGCTCTTGCCACTGAGCTATGCTGCTTCTCACTGAGCCACGCTGCTTCTCATAATTATCATAATTGCTCTTAAACACGGGACTTACTAATCGTTTGATCGATTCATTCATTATTTCAGTAGTATTTATCAAGCACTTACTATGTGCAGAGCACTGGACTAAACGCCTTGGAATGGACAATATCGAAAGCACTTTTCCAATGATCCAGGAGCAGGGATTCCCAGCAAGTGGTAGCGACCCCAACTTAATAACAATAATAATGATAATAATGGTATTTGCTCATTCATTCATTCATTCGTATTTTTTGAGCGCTTACTATGTGCACAGCACTGGACTAAGCGCTTGGAATGTACAATTCGGCAACAGAGAGAGACAATCCCCTACCCAACGATGGGCTCACATCTAAAAGGGGGAGACAGACAACAAAACAAAACAAGTAGCCTGGTGTCAATATTAGCCTGGCATCAATATCATCAAGATAAATAGAATCATAGATATATACATATCATTAACAAAATAGAGTAATAAATAATATATACAAATATGCACAAGTGCTGTGGGGAGGGGAAGGGGGGAAGAGCAAGTGGGGAGTAAGGGGAATGGGGAGGGGAGGAGGAGCAGAAAGAAAGGTGGGGCTCAGTCTGGGAAGGCCTCCTGGAGGAGACGAGCTCTCAGTAGGGCTTTGAAGAGGGGAAGAGAGTTAGTTTAGTGGATGTGAGGAGGGAGGGCATTCCAGATCATTGGTAGGACATGGGCCAGGGGTTGACAGTGGGACAGGCGAGAGCCACTTGTCAGCTGTGTGACTGTAGGCAAGTCACAACTTCTCTGTGCCTCAGTTACCTCATCTGTAAAATGGGGATTAAGACTGTGAGCCTAACGTGGGACAACCTGATTACCCTGTATCTACCCCAGCGCTTAGAACAGTCAAATACCAACATTATTATTATTATTATTATTAACAAGGCCCAGTGAGGAGGTGAGCAGCAGAGGAGTGGAGTGTGCAGGGTGGGCTGTAGAAGGAGAGAAGGGAGGTGAGGTAGGAGGGGGCCAGGGAATGAGAGCTTTGAAGCCTAGAGTGAGGAGTTTTTGTTTCATGCGAAGATTGATAGGCAACCACTGGAGTTTTTTGAGGAGGGGACAGACATGCCCAGGGCATTTCTGTAGAAAGATGATACGGGTAGTGGAATGAAGAATAGACTGGAGCAGGGAGAGACAGTAGGATGGGAGATCAGAGAGGAGGCTGATGCAATAATCCAGTCGGGATATTATGAGAGCTATATACCAGCACCATAGTCATTTGGATGGAGAGGAAAGAGTGGATCTTGGCGATGTTGTGAAGGTGAGACCGGCAGGTTTTGGTGATGGATTGGATGTGTGGGGTGAATGAGAGAGCAGAGTCAAGGTTGACACCAAGGTTGCGGGTCTGTGAGACGGGAAGGATGGTTGTGCCGTCCACAGTGACAGGGAAGTCAGGGAGAGGAAAAGGTTTGGGAGGGAAGATAAGGAGCTCAGTCTTGGACAGGTTGCAGGCGGACCTCCAGGTGGAGACATCCCGAAGGCAGGAGTAGATACGAGCCTGGAGGGAGGGGGAGAGAACAGGGGAGGAGATGGAGATTTGGGTGTCATCTGCGTAGAGATGATAATTGAAGCCATGGGAACAATGAGTTCACCAAGGGAGTGAGTATAGCTGGAGAACAGCAGGGGGCCAAGAACTGATCCTTGAGGAACCCCGACAGTTAGTGGATGGGAGGGGGAGGAGAAACCCGCGAAGGAGACAGAGAATGAACAGCCAGAAAGATAAGAGAAGAACCGGGAGATGATGAAGTCCATGAAGCCAAGGTTAGATAAAGTGTGGAGGAGAAGGGGCTGGTTGACAGTGTCATAGGCAGCTGAGAGGTCGAGGAGGATTAGCATAGAGTAAGAGCCATTGGATTTGGCAAGAAGGAGTCACTGGTGACCTTTGAGAGGGCAGTCTCAGTGGAGGGGAGGGGACGGAAGCCAGATTGGAGGGGTCCAGGAGAGAGTTGGAGTTGAGGAATTCAAGGCAGCGAGGGTAGACGACTCGTTCTAGGAGTTTGGAAAGGAAGGGTAGGAGGGAGATAGGATGATAACTGGAAGGGGAAGTGGGGTCGAGAGAGAGTTTTCTTAGGATGGGGAGACATGAGCATGTTTGAAGGCAGAGGGGAAGAAGCCATTGGAGAGTGAGCGGTTAAAGTTGGAAGTAAAGGAGGGGAGGAGGGAAGGGGCGATAGTTTTTATGAGCGGGAATGAGGTCCGAAGCACAGGTGGAGGGGTGGCACTTGCGAGGAGAGAGGAGACCTCCTCTGAAGATACTGCTGGGAAGGATGGAAAAGTAGGGAGAGGAGAGGTTTGAGAGTGTGGGGGATGGAGAAGGGGGAGGGGCGACTTTGGGGAACTCAGACCTTATGGTGCTAATTTTCATAATGAAGTAGGTGGCCAGATCATTGTGGGTGAGGGATGGAGGAGGGGGAGGAACAGGGGGCCTGAGGAGAGAGTTAAATGTCTGGAACAGTTGGTGGAGGTGATGGACATGGGTGTCAATGAGGGAAGAAAAATAGATTTGTCTGGCAGAAGAGAGGGCAGAGTTAAGGCAGGAAAGGATGAATTTCAAGTGAACAAGATTGGCTTGGTGCTTAGATTTTGGCCAGCTGCATTTATCAGCTCGAGCATAAGAGTGAAGGAGGTGGACAGAGGGAGTGATCTATGTGCAAGGCATTGTACTAGGCGCTGGGGTAGATACAAGCAAACTGGACATAATCCCTGTCCCACGTGGGGCTCACAGTCTCAATTCCTATTTTACAGATAGGGAACTGGGGCCCAGAGAAGTAAAATGACTTGCCCAAGGTCACACAGCAGGTAAGTGGCAGAGCCAGGATTAGAACCCATGATCTTCTGACTCCCAGTCCCGTGGTCTATCCATTATGCCATGCTGCTTCTCCAGTGAAAAGAATCCCATTTTATCCCAGACTCCAGGGTGCAGGGCAGTTCTGCCCGGACCGGTCAGGGCAGAGAAGGCCACCCACGCCCCTGCCCATCGCTTCCCCGGCCCCATGGCTCCCAAGGCCCAGATGGCAGACAACAGACTTGCTTCTCTCCTCCGTCCAGCCCCCACTGCTGGGCTTGGGAGCCATGCAGGGGCATGAAAGAGGAAGCAGCATGGTGTAGTGGATCAAGCACAGTCCTGGGAACAAGAAGGACCTGGGTTCTAATCCCAGCTCCATCACTTACCTGCTGTGTGACCTTGGCAAATCACTTCACTCTCTGGGCCTCAGTTATGTCATCCGTAAAATGGGGATTAAGATCATGAGTCTCACTTGGAACAGGGACTGTGTCCAACCTGACAACCTTGTATCTACCCCACCACTTAGAACAGTGCTTGGCACATGGTAAGTGCTTAACAAATACCACTATTAATAATTATGGTATTTGTTAAGCGCTTACTATGTGCAGAGCACTGTTCTAAGTGCTGGGATAGATACAGGGTAATCAGATTGTCCTACATGGGGCTCACATTTTTTAAACCCCATTTTTACAGATGAGGTAAATGAGGCACAGAGAAATTAAGTGACTTGCCCATGGTCACACAGCAGGCAAATGGCAGAGCCTGGAGTAGAACCCATAACCTCTGACTCTCAAGCCTGGGCTCTTTCCACTAAGCCACGCTGCTTTATTTTTATTATTATTATTATTATTAAGGGCGGGGGACAGCCCTGGACATCAGTTAACAATCATGTGAGGGCCCATTAGGGCAGTCTGCTCAGGGCTTTGGTCAGGGGCTTTCTTTCTGGGCACATAGGGCACGAGACCTTGGGAAGGATGAGTCCTAAGCATGGGGAGAGAGAGCATCAGGGCTCTCTGGCAGAGGGGGATAGTGGCAGGAGGAGGTGAGGAGATACAACCCCCAGGACATCTAGGATTCCTAGAAGCCATAGGGAGCATCATTCTTCAGTCACATCTTCTCTCTCTCTTCACAAAGTCGATCAGTAGTATTTATAAAAAGCTTACTGTGTGCAGACCACTATACTAAGCCCTGGGAGAGAACAAGAGAGTATGTAGACACAGTCCCTGTCCTCTAGGAACTTACAGTCCAAGCGTTGCAATAAATGCTAGGCAGAAGGAAGCTTCAGGGAGATCAGAGTGGGTGGGGAGTGACCAAGATCTTGGGGGAAGCCCATATGCTGCAGTGGAGGTAGTGGGGCTATAGAGTGGGAAGCTGAGAGGTTAATTAGGGAAGGCCTCCTGGAGGAGATGTAATTTTAGAGAACTTTGCAGATGGGGAGCCCAGTGGTGGGCAGAGTGGCTTGTTGTCTTTGCCACCAAACAGGGTAAGTCATCTCCATGCCAGGAGAAAAGGTGGCAATCAATCAATCAATGGTATTTATTGAGCACTTACTGAGTGCAGAGCACTGTACTAAGCGCTTGGGAGAATATAATATAACAGAGTTGGTAGTCACATTCCCTGCCCACAACGAGCTTATAGTCTAGAGGGAAGACTGTGGCAGATGTTAACGTAATTGTCACTGGGGTCCTGCCTGGGGAGGGGGATACTGTGGGTGGGGGATCCTGCTGGGTTGGGAGCACCCCATAGTCTGTCCTTTGATCATCATTTCCAGTGGTCCACACCCCACCTAAAACAGAACTCATTTTCCCTCCTATACCCACTCCTTCCCATAATTTTTCCATTTCAGTTGACAACTGAAGGAGGTCTAGTGGAGAGATCCCAGGTCTGGGAGTCAGGAGAGTACAATAAATCAGAGTACATACAATATAACAGAGTGGGCAGACACACTCCCTGCCCACAAGAAGCTAAGAGTCCCTAGCAGAAGACAGACATTAAATGAACAGTGGGTCTGTATGTAAGGGATGTGGGGATGACAGTGGGGTGAACAAAGGGGACAAATTCAAGTGCAAGGGCGATGCAGAAGGAAGAGGGAGTAGGGGAAATGAGGGCTCTATCAGGGAAGGCCTCTTGGAGGAGATGGGATTTTAATCAGCTTTTGAAAGTGGGGAGAGTGTCTGTTGGATATGAAGGGGAAAGGGTTCCAGGTCAGAGGCAGGCTAGGGCGGGGAAGGGTCATTGGAGAGACAGAGGAGTTCGAGGTACTGTGAATAGATTGGCGTTGAAGTAGTAAAGTGTCAGCCATCATCAGCCATCATCAGCCATTGTCAGTCATGGCCATGGCACAGCTGGAGGGGTTGGAGGGCACTGTTGTCTAGTGGGAAGAGCCTGGGGCTGGGAGCCAGGAGACCTGGGTTCTGATTCCAGCTCTGCTCCTGATTTGCTGTGTGACCTTGGGCAAGGCATTTGCCCTCTCTGGGCCTCATTTGTAAAATGGAGACTCTGAGCCCCAAAGGGGACAGAGACTGTGTCCAATCTGATTACCCACTATCTACCCCAGCACTTAGCACAGTACTAAATCTATATTGTAAATGGTGAACAATTACCATCACCAAATTGTGCTGATTGTCCAGTTGGAGTTCTGTGGGGCACAGCCCTCCCTCCACCGACCTCTGAACTGCACCATGCCCCCCTGGCCTGCCCACCCAGGGCCCCGGGGGCAGATCTGAGACATGACCGCAGCAGCACTGCCGCATCCTCATCCTCCCCTGTCATTCATTCTTTCAATAGTATTTATTGAGCGCTTACTATGTGCAGAGCACTGTACTAAGCGCTTGGAATGAACAAGTCGGCAACAGATACAGTCCCTGCCGTTTGACGGGCTTACAGTCTAATCGGGGGATAACAGTCTAATCGGGGGATAACAGTCTAATCGGGGGAGATCCTGTCCCCACGAGCATCCCCCAGGGCCGGAACCGTCAATTCCTGTCAGGTCTCGGAGGTGGCGGCAGGCCAACTTACTCCCTTTACCTCTATCTCACCACTGGACTCAGGTCCACAATTTGTCTCCGGCCTGGAACAGGACTCCTTCTTCATGTTGTAGTAATAATAATAATGTATTTATTATGTATTTCCTAAGTGCAAGGCACTGTACTAAGGGCTGGGGTGTATACAAGCAAATTAGGTTGGACACAGTCCTTGTCCCATGTGGGGCTCACAATCTTAGTCCTCATTTTACAGATGTGGTAACTGAGGCACAGAGAAGAGAAATGACTTACCCAAGGTCACACAGCAGACAAGTGGTGAAGCTGGAATTAGAACCCAGGACCTTCTGACTCCCAGGCCCATGCTCTATCCACTAGGGCTACGCTGCATCTCCAGGATCTAACAGACCTCCACTCCCCTCACCTTCAAAGCCCTATTGAAGGCACATCTTCTCCATGAGGCTTTCCCCAACTGAGCCCTCATTTCCTCTTCTCCCACACCCTTCTGCACTGCTCTTGCACATGGACTTGCATCTTTTGTTCACTCCTCCCTCAGCCCCTCAGGACTTACATCCATATCCATCATTTATTTATTTCTATTAATGTCTGTCTCTTCTTCTCTTAACTGTAAGCTCACTGTGGGCAGGGAACGGGCCTACCTTCTCTGTTATATTGTGCTCTCCCAAGTGCTTAGTACACTGCTGTGCATCCAGTAAGCGCTCAATAAATATGATTTATTGATTGGTCCCAGGGTGGCAGGCCTGCCAGGGTGGAAGAGGCCAGCTGTGGCTGGACTGATGCCTGGAGCCTGGTCTCAGGTAGCTGGAGGAGCTCTCTGTGGGCCTGTGGGCCGCTGGCTGGGGGAGGGCTGGGAACTGCCGGCTGACCCTCAGGTCTACCCACCCCACCTCTCTACAGCCCCCAACCCACTCAACCTCACGGTCTATCACAGACAACAGTGTCCGTTTGTGCTCAGAGACCAGACTTCCCTGGGAGAGGCCACGGCCCCATTCATTCTTTCATTCATTCAATCATATTTATTGAGTGCTTATTGTGTGCAGACTCCTGTCCTAAACGCCTGGAAAGTACAATTTAGCAATAAAGAGAGACAATCCCTGCCTCCACCGGGCTCACAGTCTAGAAGGGGGCTTTATCGAAACAAGTAAAACAAGAAAAACAAACGTCAATATAGATAAATAGAATTATAGATATATACACGTCAAAGTAAGTAAACAGGCATCAATATAAATAAACAGAATTGAAGCTATACAGGCCTCAGTATAAACAAACAGAATTGTAGCTATATGCATATAGCCGTGGGGTGGGGACAGGGGGTTTGAGCAAAGGGAGAGAGTCGAGGTGACGCAGAGGGGAGGAGGAACTGAGGAAAGGGGGGCTTAATCTGGGAAAGCCTCTTGGAGGGGGTGAGCCTTCAATAGGGCTTTGAAGGAGGGAAGAGTGATTGATCGGTAGATTTGAGGAGGAAGGGCGTTGCAGGCCAGAGGTAGAAAGTGGGCCAGGGGTCGATGGTGGAACAGGTCTGACCCAGCCAGGATGTCTGGTTCGGCTGTCTCTAGCCCCAGGGAGCAGGGTTGGCACTGAGTTCAGCTCTCCCTGCCCTGCCCTACCCTGCTCTGCCCTGGGGAGCTGGCATGGGCCTCTGCTGTTGCCTGTAAACATTTCTGTTTAAAAAGAGTGTTCCTGCAACATGGAGGAGCCTGGGGCTCATTTGGGCTGGGGAAGGACATTTTGTTGGGATAGAAAGATAATTTTCTCCCTGTTCTTCCCTCTCTTGCTCTTGCCATTGCCTCCTATACCTCCACCTCATCTATCTCACCACCTACCTCTTGCCCACATCCTGCCTCTGGCCTGGAATGCCCTCCCTCCTCATATGCGGCTCTCCCCTCTTCAAAGCCTTGTTGATTAATAATAATTGTAGTATTTGTCAAGTCCTTATTATGTGCCAGACACTGTACTAAGCACTGGGGTGGTTACAAGCAAATCGGGTTGGATACAGTCCCTGTCCCACGTGAGGCTCATAGTCTCAATCCCCATTTTACAGACAAGGTAACTGAGGCACAGAAAAAGAAGTGATTTGTACAAGGTCACCCAGCAGACAAGTTGTGGAGCTGGGATTAGAACCCATGACCTTCTGGCTCCCGGCCCATTACACCATGCTGCGTCTCAGATGAAACAAGGCACAGTCCCCTGGGGATGTGGAGTGGAGGAAGAGAAGGAGAAAGAAAAGGAAGAGGAAAAGAAGGAGGATGAGGAAGAGTCAGTCAATCATATTTATTGAGCAATTACTGTGTGCAGAGCACTGTATTAAGCCCTTGTCAGAGTACATTTTTAACAATATAGCAAACACATTCCCTGCCCACAATGAGCTTACTGTCTAGAGGGGAGACAGAACTAGATACAGATAAATTACAAATATGTACATAAGTGCTGTGGAGGTGGTGGAGGGATGAATAAAGGGAGAAAATCAGGGCAATGCAGAAGGGAGTTGAAGAAAAGGAAAAGAGGGTTTAGTCAGGGAGGGCCTCCTGGAGGAGATGTACTTTCAATAAGGCTTTGGAGGTGGGGAGGGTCAGATATGAAGAAGGAGGGCTTTCCAGACCAAAGGCAGGATGTGGGCAAGAGGTTCATGGCGAGATAGACAAGATGGAGGGGTGCAGGAGGCAGTGGCAAGAGCAAGAGAGGGGACAACATGGAGAAAATTTTATTTTTATCCCAAACAAAATGTCCTTCCCCAGAGCTGTCACTCTCTTCCTTGGAATGAAAAGATCATGAGAAAGACCTGGATTGCAAAACTCTTGTTTGGGTACATGACTGTGCTGGGCATCTACTATGGGCAGGGCACTGTGCTGGGTGACTACTGTGAGCGGGACGCTGTGTTGGGCATCTACTGTGGGTGGGGTGCCATATTAGGTGCCAGGGCTAGAGGCCAGAGCAGCAAGCCCTGCCCTTGAAGCATTTCTGGTTGACTGCCACCCTCCTCCCTGCACATTGAGTCTCCATCGGGCTGTTTTTCTTGGCCGTGGTGTCCTGCCGCTGGCGTTCTGGTCACTAGGAGGGCTGTGGAAGCTTTGGGTTGTCGGGTGCCAGGTTGGGGACTGTAGTCCTGTTGTGGGCTGGATACTCACTGTAAACATGGATGGAGACACTGTCATCTCTGAGGAGAGAGCCGCCGTTGGCCACACTTTGAAGGGAGAAACCTATGTTGTCACCTAAACAACCTTCAATATCCACAGGGACATTCCTGACAGCCTGTTCTGTCTGCTTCCTCTCATTCCTCAACTCCACTGACCTCCTGCTCCACCCCACTTAACTTATTCACTAACTTGGACACACGCTCCATCTCATCATCTCTGGTAACTATACAACCTCTACCCTTACCGACTCTGAAATCTCTCTTTCCGACCACAATCTCCTCACTTGCCTTCTCTCCCACACCTCAATCTGTAAATCAGTCCTGTTCTCACCACACAGATGTCCGATCTTTTGACCTCATTTTCTCTTTTCTCTCTCCCTTCTTCACTGCCCTGATTTGCTCCCTTTATTCACCCCTCCCTCAGCCCCGAAGCACAAGTCAGGGCTCTTTCCACTAAACCACGTTGCTTCTCTGGAAAGAGTCCGTGCCTGAGAGTCAGAGGACCTGGGCTCTAACCCTGGCTTTCTCACTTGTCTGCTGTATGACCTTGGGCAAGTCATTTAACTTCTCTGTGCTTCAGTTCCTTCATTGACAAAATGAGAATTCAATACCTGTTCTCCCTCTTGTTTAGACTGGAAGTCCCATGTGGAACCTGATTATCTTGCAACTATCCCAGCACTTAGTACAGTGCTTGGCACATAGTAAGTGCCTAACAAATATTATTATTATTATTTTTATTATTTTAAAAAATCCTCCCTTGGGCCTCATGGTTCCCTCCCGTTATCACTCCAGCTCCCTCCCACCATTCTTCTCCGAACTCCATGAGTGAATTGTCCATACCCACTGCCCTCATTTCTTCTCCTTCCCTTCTCTCCTTGAGCCTTCTCAACCAATCAATCAAACATTGGTATTTATTGAATGCTTACTGTATGCCTAGTACTACACTAAACATTTGAGAGAGTACATACAATAGAAGACAGGTGGGAGACATGTTTCCTGCCCACAGTGAGCTTACAGTTGGAGTAAAGACAGTCATTAATATAAAGAAATAAACTGTGGATATGTATGTAAGTGTGTGAGGTTGTTTAAAGACTACAGATCTAAGTGAATAGGAGATGCAGAAGGGGAAGGGAGTAGTGGAAAAGAAGACTTCATTGGGGAAGGCCTCTTGGGGCAGGTGTGATTTTAATAAGGTTTTAAAGGTGGGAAGAGTGGTAGTCTGTCGTATACGGAGGAGGAGGGAGTTCTAGGACAGAGGCAGGACATGGCTGAGAGATTGGCGACGAGATAGGCGAGATGAAGATACAGAAAGAAGGTTGGCATTAGAGGAGCAAGGTGTGCTGGTTGGGTTGTAGTAGGAGCTCAGTGAGGTAAGGGAGGAGAGGCAAGGTGACTGAGTGCCTTAAAGATGATTAATGAAATCTGTTTTCCTCCATGGGAATGACCCTCTCTAAGATCGCCATTGATTTCCTTCTTGCAAGAGCCAATGGCCTCTACTCCACCCTGATCAGCTCCTCCACCCCTCAGCTGCCTTCGACACAGTCGACCTCCTCCTTCTCCTGGAAATATCCATTAGATTCTCACTCACATCCCGCCTCAGGCCTGGATCACCCCTTTCTCTTCATATCCCGACGGGCAATTACTCTCTCCACCTTCAAAGCCTTATTTAAGGTACATCTCCTCCAAGAGGCCTTCCCTGACTAAGCTCTCATTTCCTCTTTTTCCACTCCCTTCTGCATCACCCTGATTTGCTCCCCATAGCAGTGATTACATATCCACAATTTATTTATTTGTATTAATGTCTGCCTCTCCTCTACACTGTAAGCTCATTGTGGGCAGGGAATGTGTCATATTGTTGTTTTCTACTCTCCCAAGAACTTAGTACAGTGCCTTGAACACAGTAAGCACTCAGTAAATATGATTGTTTGATCGCTCCCTTCATTAACCTCCCCCTCAGCTCCACAGCACAGAGAAGCAGTGTGGCTCAGTGGAAAGAGCACGGGCTTTGGAGTCAGGGCTCATGAGTTCGAATCCCAGCTCTGCCACTTGTCAGCTGTGTGACTGTGGGCAAGTCACTTAACTTCTCTGTGCCTCAGTTCCCTCATCTGTAAAATGGGGATTAAGACTGTGAGCCCCACGTGGGACAACCTGATTCCCCTATGTCTACCCCAGCGCTTAGAACAGTGCTCGGCACATAGTAAGCGCTTAACAAATACCAACATTATTATTATTAAGTTCATAGCTGTAATTTATGTACTTATATTAACATCTGTCTCCCCCTCTAGACTGTGAGCTCATTGTGGGCTGGGAATATATACACCAACTTGGTTATATTATACTCTCCCAAGCGCTTGGTACGGTGCTCTGTCCACAGTAAGCACACAGTCACACAGTAAGCACTCAATCAATATGACTGATTGATCGAATGGTGACTTCACTGTCCTCTTCTGGTTCTCCTCCCTATCTCTCTGGCCACTCATTCTCAGTCTCTTTCATGGGCTCCTCCTCTGCCTCCTACCCCCTAACCGTGGGAGTCCCTCAAGGCTCAGTTCTGGGTGCCCGACTATTTTCCATCTCCACCCACTCCCTTGGAGAACTCATTCACTCCCATGGCTTCAACTACCATCTCTGTGCAGATGATTCCCAAATCTACATCTCCAGCTCTGATCTCTCCCTTTCTCTGCAGTCTCATATTTCCTCCTGCCTTCAAGACATCCCTACTTGGATACCCCGCCAAAGTCTCAAATTTAATATGTCCAAAACAGAACTCCTTTTCTTCCCACCCAAACTCTGTCCTCCCCCGACTTTCCCATCATTACAGACAGAACCAATCGATCTGTATTTATTGAGCACTTAGTGTGAAGAATACTGTATTAAGTAAGAGGGGTGGGGCTAAGGGAGGGGTGAATAAAAGGTGCAAATCCAGCTGCAAGGGTGATGCAGAAGGAATCAGGAGACAAGAAATCAATCAATCATTTATATTTGTTGAGTGCTTGCTGTGTGCAGGGCACTGTATTAAACACTGGGGAGAGTACAACAAAACAATATCACAGGCAAATTCCCTGTCCATAATGAGAATACAGCCTAGAGGGAAATGAGGGCTTAATTGGGGAAAACCTCTTCGAGGAGATATACCTTTAATAAGGCTCTGAAGATGGGGAAAGTGATTGTCAGATATGAAGAAGGAGGGTGTTCCAGGCCAGAGGCTAGATGTGGGCAAGAGGTTGGCGACAAGATAGATGAGATCGAGGTTCAGTGATCAGGTTGGCATAAGAGGAGTGAAGTGTGAGGGATGAATTGTGATAGAAAATCAGGGAGGTAAGATAGGAGGGGGTTTGAGTGTTTTAAAGCCGACGGAAAAGAGTTTCTGTTGGATGTAGAGGTGGATGGGCAACCACTGGAGTTTCTTGAGGAGCGGGGGAACATGGATTGAATGGTTTTGTATAAAAATGATCCAGGCAGCATAGTGAAGTTTGAACTGGAGTGGGAAGAGAAAGGACGCAAGGAGGTCAATAAGGAAGCTGATGCAGTAATCAAGGCGGGATAGGATAAGTGCTTGGATTAACGTCGGTATTTGTTAAGCGCTTACTATGTGCAGAGCACTGTTCTAAGCACTGGGGTAGATACAGGGCAATCAGGTGTCCCACATGAGGCTCACAGTCTTAGTCCCATTTTACAGATGAGGGAACTGAGGCACAGAGAAGTTAAGTGACTTGCCCAGTCACACAGCTGACAAGTGGCAGAGCCAGGATTCGAACCCATGACCTCTGACTCCCAAGCCCGGGCTCTTTCCACTGAGCCACGCTGATTACTGTGGTAGCAGTTTGGATGGGGAGGAAAGGGCTGATTTTAGCGATATTGTGAAGGTTGAATAGACAGGATTTGGTGACAGATTGAATGAGAGAGATGAGTCGAGGATAACGCAGTGTCAATGGGCTAGTGAGACAGGGAGGATGGTGGTGCTGTCTACAGTGATGGGAAAATAATAGGGAGGAGAGGGTTTGGAAGTTCTGTTTTGGACATGTTAAGTTTGAGGTGATGGGAGGATATCCAAGTAGAGTTGCCCTGAAGGCAGGAAGAAATAATAATAATAATAATGTTGGTATTTGTTAAGCGCTTACTATGTGCAAAGTACTGTTCTAAGCGCTAGGGGATACAAGGTGATCAGGTTGTCCCACATGGGGCTCACAGTTTTAATCCCCATTTTACAGATGAGGTAACTGAGGCACAGAGAAATAAAGTGGCTTGCCCAAAGCCACACAGCTGGCAAGCAGTGGAACAGGGATTAGAACCCATGACCTCTGACTCCCAAGCCCGGGTTCTTTCCACTGAGCCATGCTGCATACTGCAGAGCAGAAAGATCAGGACTGGAGATGTAGATTTGAAGCAGCATGGCCCAGTGGAAAGAGCACGGGCCTGGAAGTCAGAGGACATGGATTCTAATTCCAGCTCCACCACATGTCTGCTGATTGACCTTGGACAAGTCATTTCACTTCTCCATGTCTCAGTTACCTCAACTGTAAAAGGGGGGTTAAGACTGAGAGCCCCATGTGGGACAGCGACTGTGTCTGACCTGATTACCTTGTATCTACCCCAGTGCTTAGAATAGTGCTTGGCACATAGTAAGCACTTAACAAATACCACAATTATTATTATTATTCTTATTATTTAGACTTGGGAATCATCTGTGTAGACACGGTGGTTGAGACTGTGGGAGAGAATGAGTTCTCCAAGGGAGTGGGTGTAGATGGAAAATAGAAGGGGGTCTTGAACTGAGCCTAAAGGGACTCCCACAGTTAGAGGGTGGGAGGCAGTGGAGGAACCTGTGAAGGGGAATAAGAAGCAGAAGTCAGAGAGATAGGAGGAAGAACCAGGAGAGGACAGTATCAGTGAAGTCAAGGTTGAAAAATGTTTCCAGGACAAGGGGGTGGCTGACAGTGTCGAAGGCAGCTGAGAGGTCAAGGAGGATTAGGATGGAATGGAAGCCACTGGGTTTAACAAGAAGGAGGTCATTTGTGACCGTAGAGAGGGCTGTTTTGTGGAGTGAAGGGGGCAGAAGCCAGATTTTAGCGGGTCCAGGAGAGAAATGGAGGCAGTGGTTGTAGACAACTCACTCAAGGAGTTTGGAGAGAAATGGTAGGAAGGAGTTAGGATGGTAACTGGAGGGAGCCATGGGGTCAAAGGAGGGTTTTTTTAAGAGGGGGAGACATGAGCATGTTTGAAAGCCATGGATTAGAAGCCATTGGAGAGTGAACAGTTGAAGATGGTGGTCAAGGAGGGAAGAAGGGAGGAGCAAGTACCTCGATAAGGTTCAAAGGGATGGGTCGGAGGCACAGGCGGAGGGGGTGGATTTTGAGAGGTGATGTGAGATCTCCACTTGATATATTGCTGGTAAAGATGGGAGAGTCAAAGAAGGGGCAGGAGGAGGGAGGGACTGGAGAGAAGCAGGGGAGATTTTAGGAAGATCATGCCTGATAGTTTCTATTTTCTCAATAAAGTACATTGCCAGGTCATCAAGGACAAGAGATTCGAGGGTGCGGCAGGACAGGGGATTTGAGGTGGAGTTAAACATCTGAAACAAGAATGAGTCAATAAGGATGGAGAAATATTGTTACTGGGCAGAGGAGAGGGCAGAGTTAAAGTAGACAAGGATGAATTTTAGGTGGACAAAGTCGGCCTCATATCTGGATTTCCACCAGCAGTGCTCTGTGGCTCGTGTACAGAAGTGAAGAAGGAGGACTGTGGAGGTGAACCAGGTCTTTGAGTTAATTGTATGAGATCAGCCAAGGGTTAGGTGAGCAAGTGGGTCAAGTTCAGTAGAGAGGGTGGTGTTGAGGTAGTCAGTTTAGTCGTCTAGGGAAGGTAGTTTTGATAAGCAGTCCACTGGGGTGCTTATTGAGTGCTTAAGTTTGCAGGGCACTCTACTTAGCACTTGGGAGAGTACAATACAACAGAATTGGTAGAAACGTTCCCTGTCCTCAAGGAGCTTACTGTCTAGAGAGGGAGACAGACATTAAAATCATTTACAGATATGTATGTAAGTGTTGTGGAACTGAAAGAGGGATGAATATTGAATAAAAAAATAAAAATAAATAAATGTTGGTATTTGTTAAGCGCTTACTATGTGCCAAGCACTGTTCTAAGCGCTGGGATAGATACAAGGTGATCAGGTGGTCCCACGTGGGGCTCACAGTCCTCATCCCCATTTTACAGATGAGGGAACTGAGGCACAGAGAAGTGAAGTGACTTGCCCAAGGTCACACAGCTGACAAGTGGAGGAGCTGGGATTCGAACCCATGACCCCTGACTCCCAAGCCCATGCTCTTTCCACTGAGCCACACTGCTTCTCTGAATGCTTATTGAATGCTTAAGCAGTACAGATCAAGTGCGTAGGTGATGCAGAAAGAAGAGGGAATAGGGGAAATAAGGACTTGGAGGAGATGTAATCTAAATAAGAATTTGAAGGTGGAGAGAGTATTGGTCTGTCATATATGAAGGGGGAAGGAGTCAGAGGACCTGGGTTCTAATCCCAAATCCACCATTTTACCACTGTATGACCTCGAGCAAGTCACTTAACTTCTCTGTGCCTCAGTTACTTCATCTGTAAAATGGGGATGAAGACTGTGAGTCCCATGTGCCCCATGGACTGTGTCCGACCTGATTAGCTTGCATTTATCTCAGTGCTTAATACAGACTGGAACAGAGGAAGTGCTTAACAAATACCATTAAAAATAAAAAATAAATTCAGAGTTCAAAAAGCCTAATGGCAAAGGAGATGGATACAGGCTTCAAGGTGCAGCCACGCAGTATGTAAAGTTATACCAACCCTTACCCTCCACCCACCTCTCCCCACCTTTAAAGGGATACTCAGCAAGTTAGTTAAAGGCAAAGCTGAGAACAGGGCATAGTTCTCCCATCTGTTCACTAAGGTTCTCTGAAGCTTCTAAAGTTGAGGCAGATAGGTCGGAGGTATCCAAACACATAATTTATAACCCAACTGACCCTTCTGTATCGTTTAAATTGTTGGGTGAGGGCCCGGGGGAAACAACACTATCATCTCCTAATGGCAACTTGGTTACTGTTCTAGGAAGATTTTAAGGAGATAAATTTTGGTGAAATGTTCAGAGCCCGCAAAGAGCATCGGTAGAAAGTCCAAGTATTCTTCAACCCTAAAACCTGGAAGGAGGTCTTTAACGAGGCTAGGGCTTTGGGGTCCAAGAAACAGAGTGGGAAAAGCCCCTCCTGGGGGAACTGGTGCCCAACAAGTATTTACGTGCCTGAGCACAAACCAACATTTTTAATTAAATGAGAGTACAACTGTGGGTAACCCCTCTAGACTGTAAACTCAATGCAGTCAGGGAACATGTCTATCAATCTTATTTTATTGTACTCTCCCAAGTGTGTAGTACAGTGTTCTGCACATGGTAAGTGCTCAGTATGTACGATTGATTGATTTTTTAAATAGTATTCGTTAAGTGCTTACTATGTGTCAAACATCATTTTAAGTCCTGGGATAGGTATGTTAGTTAAGTTGGACACAGTCCCTGTCCTGCATGGGGCTCACAGTCTAAATAAGGGGGAGAACAGGTATGTAATCCCCATTTTACCTTTGTGGAAACTGAGGCAAAGAGAAGTTAAGTTACTTGCCCAAAGGCACACAGCAAGCAATTGGCAGAGCCGGGATTAGCTCTGCCATCAGGCTCAGGGTGAGCCTGCCGGTCTCACCTTTATAATATCGCCAAGATGTGCCCTTTCCTCTCCACCCAAACAGCTATCTTACTCGTACAGGCTCTCATAATATCCCGGCTGGATTATTGTGTCAGCCTTTTCTCTGATCTCCCTTCCTCCTGTCTCTCCCCGGTCCAGTCTATTCTTCATTCCGCTGCCCGGCTCATCTTCCTGCAGAAATGCTCTGGGCATGTCACTCTCCAGTGGTTGCCTATCAATGTCCGCACGTAACAAAACTTCTCACTCTGGGCTTCAAGGCTCTCCATCACCTTGCCCCCTCCTACCTCTCCTCCCTTCTCTCTTTCTACTAACCACCCCATAGGCTCTGCTCCTCTGCCGCTCACCTCCTCACCATCCCCCGTTCTCGCCTATCCCGCCGTTGACCCCTGGCCCACATCCTCCTGCCATCCTGGAATGCCCTCCCTCCTCACGTCCACCAAACTCACTCTCTTCCCCTCTTCAAAGCCCTACTGAGAGCTCACCTCCTCCAAGAGGCCTTCCCAGACTGAGCTTCCCCTTTTCCCTCTGCTCCCTCTGCTGCCTCTCTGCCTCCCTCTTCACCTCCCCTCAGCTAAGCCCCCTTTTCCTCCCCTTTCCCTCTGCTCCTCCCCTTCTCCCTTCCCCTCCCCTCAGCACTGTGCTCGTCCGCTCATGTGTATATATTTTTATTAGCCTATTTATTTTGTTAATGAGATGTACATCCCCTTGATTCTATTTATTGCTATTGTTTTAATGAGATGTACATCCCCTTGATTCTATTTATTGCTACTGTTTTTGTCTGTCTCCCCCAATTAGACTGTAAGCCCGTCAATGGGCAGGGATTGTCTCTATCTGTTGCTGATTTGTACATTCCAAGCGCTTAGTACAGTGCTCTGCAAATAGTAAGCACTCAATAAATACTACTGAATGAATGAATGAATGAATTAGAACCTAAGTCCTCTGACTTCCAGGCCAGTGGTCTTTCCACTAGGCCACACTGCTTCCCCAGTGATTGACTGATTGATAGATCGCAAGCTCTCTGTGGGCAAGGAACATATCTACCAACTCTGCTGAATTTTACTCTCCCAAGTGCTCTGTACAATGCTCGGTACAAAGTAAGTAATCAATAAATACCATTTTTATGGTACCGGTTAAGGGCTTACAATGTGTCAAGCACTGTTCTAAGCACTGAGCTATACAAGCTAATAATAATAATAATTATGGTACTTGTTAAGCACTTACTATGTGCCAAGCACTAAGGTAGATACAAATTAATTGGTTGGACACAATCCCTGTCCTACATGCAGTTCACTCTTAAACCCCATTTTACAGATGAGGTAACTGAGGCCCAGAGAAGTGAAGTGACATGCCCAAGGTAACAGCAGATGTGGAAGAGCCAGGATTAGAACCTAGGTCCTTCTGACTCCCAGGTACGGTGAGTAGGTTGGCATTAGAGGAGTGAAGTGTTTGGGCTGACTTGTAGTATGAATAATAATAATCATAATAATCATAGTATTTGTTAAGCACTTACTATGTGCCAGACACCGTACTAAGTGTTTGGGTGGATACAAGCAAATTGGGTTGGACACAGTCCCTGTCTTACGTGGAGCTCACAGTCTCAATCCTCAATTTATAGATGAGGTAACTGAGGCACAGAGAAGTGAAGTGACTTGCCCAAGGTCACACAGCAGACAAGTGGCAGGGCCAGGATTAGAACCCATGATAATGTTGGTATTTGTTAAGCGCTTACTATGTGTAGAGCACTATTCTAAGATCTGGGATAGACAGAGGGGAATCAGGTTGTCCCACATGAGGCTCACAGTTAATCCCCATTTTACAGATGAGGTAACTGAGGCAGAGAGAAATTAAGTGACTTGCCCACAGTCACACAGCTGACAAGTGGCAGAGCCGGGATTCGAACCCATGATCTCTGACTCCAAAGCCCGTGCTCTTTCCACTCAGCCACGCTGCTTCTCAATGATAATGATATTGGTATTTGTTAAGTGCTTACTATGTGCCGAGCACTGTTCTAAGTGCTGGGGTAGATAGAGGGTAATCAGGTTGTCCCACATGAGGCTCACAGTTAATCCCCATTTTCAGATGAGGTAACTGAGGCAGAGAGAAATTAAGTGACTTGCCCACAGTCACACAGCTGACAAGTGGCAGATCCAGGACTCGAACCCATGACCTTCTGACTTCCAGGAACATACTCTATCCACTATCTATGCTGCTGCAGACCCCATCCTTGTCCCACATGGGGTTCACAGTCTAAGTAAGAGGGAGTAGGACTTAGTACTCAATTTATGGTTGAGGAAACTGAGGTACAGAGGAGTGAAGTGACTTTCCAAAAGTCACAGGGCAGACAAGTCGGGACTAGAACCCAGGTCGTCTTATGTCCAGCCCTGTGCTCTTTCCACTAGGTCACACTGCCTCCCACTGATTGATTGGATTGGGGAGGGACACAGATTGGCTTTGGAAGACACTGAAACGCAAAGCAGTGTGCTCAGCATGGCTCTAGAACCCTCTGAAATGGTTTGTCATTAGTTTATTTCTCCTTTGAATCAATCAATGGTATTTTTTAATTATTTTTTTAATGGTATTTTTTAGGCTTGTACCATGTGCCAGCCAAATAAGCGCTGGGGTTGATACAAGCTAATCAGGTTGGACAAAATCCATGTCCTACATGAAGTTCACAGTCTTAATCCCCATTTTACAGATGAGGAAACTGAAGCACGGAGCAGTTAAGTGACTTGCCCAAAGTCACACAGCAAACAGATGGCAGAGATGGATTTAGGACCCAGATTCTTCTGACTCCCAGGCCCATGATCTATCCGCTAGGCCACGCTGCGTCTCTAAAGGAGTTGAGGCCTGAGGGTGGACTCCCTAAACATCCCTAAAGTGAGAAGGAAAGTTGGTTGCTTCAGGAATAAGGGAGTGAAAGGCAGTGGCATGAGGCACTAAACTAAGTGGTGGGAAAAAGTACTCTGATGAAAATTAGACCAGGTCCCTGGTCTTTTAGAGGCTTATCATTTAATAACAGTTAACATAGTAAAATAATAGCATCAAACAGAAACTCCTCACCAGTGACTTTAAAGTCCTCAATCAGCTCTCCCTCTCCGATCTTACTTTGCTGATTTCCTATTATAATCCAGGACACTCACTTCACTCCTCCAACACCAACCTACTCACTGGATGTCCATCTCATCTTTCTCCCTTATGCACTTGGGTCTGCACCCCTTAAGCACTTTTGATATTCACCCCATCTCCACCCCCGCAGCACTTATGTCCATTTCCTTATACTCTGCCTCTTTCCCTATCTGTAACTTATTTTAATATCTGTCTCCCCTGATAGACAGGGATCATGTCTACCAACTCTCCCAAGTACTTAGCACGGGGCTCAGCACACAATAAGTGCTCAATAAATACCATTGATTGGTGATGGACACAGGGAAGGTGAAACCAAAAGAGAGAAAACAAATGAAAGGACCAAGATGAGAATAAATCCTGGAGAAGTTAGAGTTTCATGGTCCCAGACATAGGTTGTGGTGTCCAATCACAACAGCCGCTGCCACAAAAGCCCCCACAAAAAGATCTAAAACTTCCGAAGGCCTTGGCCTGAGACGTGGTCCGCGCCTTGACACGGGGTTAGGGGTCCCATGTCTAGGGGAGTGGTGGCTGCAGGAAGTCTCCTGGATGGTGGGATTAAGGTCTCCAGAGGTTCCTTAATAGATACTGTAATTACCCCTGAGCAGGTTCCTCAGGGCTGGCTTAATAAATACTGTAATCATCACTGGGCAGATTCTCCAAGCTCTCTGGGGCAGGATCTATTCCTCAAAGACAAGTGAGCATACCTCCTCAGAGTGGCTGAGAAATAAACCACCCAGATGGCTCTGAGGTGTTTTGCTGATGCCAAACTGCACCCTGAATGCCTAAGGGCACAAGTGGGGATGGTGCCTAAGAGTCACTAGAGCTGAATGGGGCTGGGGCAAACTTCTGTGGTTTTTTTGCCCTGTTGTTGGTGGAAAGAAGGTGGGGCCTGGAGCCAGAAACCTGGGGTTCTACTCCCAAGTGTGCCACTAACCAGCTCAGTGACTGAATAAATCACTTAACCTCTCCGGGCTTCAGCGTCCTCATCTGTAAATGGGGATAAGATTTCAACTCTCCCTCCCTCACAGAATGTGAGTGCTGTGTGGGACACTCAATCCCCTTGCTCCCTCCTCCCTCACCTCGTTGCTCTCTTACTCCAACCCAGCCAACACACTTCTCTCCTCTAATGCTAACCTTCTCACTGTACCTCAATCTCATCTATCTCACCCCCGACCACCCATCCACATCCTACCTCTGGCCTGGAGCTCCTCAAATCTGACAATTACTCTCCTCTGCTTCAAAGCCTTAATGAAGGCACATCTCCTCCAAGGGCCCTTCCCAGACTTAGCTCCTCCTTATCTATAATATCATCGAGAATTTATTTATTTATATTAATGTCTGTCTCCCCCTCTAGACCGTAGCTCGTTGTGAGCAGGGAATGAGTCTGTTTATTGTTATATTGTACTCTTCCAAGCAGCTAGTGCTTTAATGCAGTAACCACTCAATACATATGATTGAATGAATGAATGAATGAATGAATGAATGACAGGCATTGTGTCCAATCTGATTATGTTGTATCTACCCCAGGGTTCAGCACAGTGCTTGGCACAGGTGAATTCCTAAACACCACAACTACCTTATTTCCCAATCTATCCCCAGCCTGTCCTGCTGCGGGTATAGGAAGCGTGGACCAAGCAAATGCCACGATGCCCAGCTCAGCTCAGCCAAGTCCACACTACAGAGTGAAACTGGGGTCACAAAGGTAGGGGACCACCCCCCTCACCCCCACCCCCAATATTTCCTCACCTCCCTGTGCAGAACTGTGGATCACAGTTAGTAGGACTTCTCTCCTGGATGCAGCTCGAGGTGTAGGATGAGGGCCTCCATTATTTTCCTCTTCCTCTCCTCCAATTCTGTCCTACTATCTGGCTTCCACCTCCTTTGCTCCATGGAAATTGACATCTCTAAAATCATCAGTGAGCTCTTTCTTGCCAAGTCCAATAAATCCAGTTAGTTACAGATATGTGCATTAGTGCTATGGGGCTGAGGGTGGGACGAATAGCCTGCGAGCCCATTGTTGGGTAGGGATTGTCTCTGTTGCCGAATTGTACTTTTCAAGTGCTTAGTACAGTGCTCTGCACACAGTAAGCACTCATTGAATACGATTGAATGAATGTATGAATATTAAGCACCTAAAGGGGACAGTCCATGTGCATAAGCAATGCAGAAGGGTGGACAAATACAGGAAATAAGGGCTTAGTTGGGGAAGCCTTTTTGGCGGAGTCATGATTTTAATAAGGGTTTGAAGTTGGAGAGAGTAGTGGTCTATTGGGTATGGAGAAGGAGGGAGTTCCAAGTCAGAGGGGGACTTAAGCAAGGGGTTTGTGGTGAGATAGATGAGAAAGGGGTTCAGTGAATAGGTTGGTGTTATAGAAGCGGAGTGTACGGATTGGGTTGTAGTAAGAAAATTGGTAAGGTAAAGTAAGAGGGAGTGAGCTTATTGTGTGATTTAAAGCCTGTGGTAAGGAGTTTCTGTTTGAGGCCGAGGTTGGTGGGTAACCACTGGAGGTTCTTGAGAAGTGGGGAGATGTGAAATGAATTTTTTTTTTAAAAATGATCCAGGTAGCAGAAGGAAATATCGACTGGAGCAGTAAGGAAAATGGGCAAGCTGGACCAGTCATTCATTCAATCGCATTTATTGAGCTCTTACTGTGTACAGAGCACAGTGCTAAATGCTTGGAAAGTACAATTCAGCAACAAATAGAGACAATCCCTACCCAAAACTGGGCTCACAGTCTAGAAGGGGAGAGATAGACATCAAAACAAGTAAAGAGGCATCCATAGCATTAATATGAATAAATAGAATTATAGATATATATATACATCATTAATAAAATAAATAGAATAATAAATATATACATATATACACAAGTGCTGTGGAGTGGGGAGAGGGGTAGAGCAGAGGGAGCGAGTTGGGGCGATGGGGAGGGGAGGAGGAGCAGAGGAAAAGGGGGGGCTTAGTCTGGTAAGGCCTCCTGAAGGAGGTGAGCTCTCAGTAGGGCTTTGAAGGGGGAAGTGTGTTAGTTTGGCACATGTGAGGAGAGAGGGCATTCCAGGCCAGAGGTAAGGACATAGGTCAGGGGTCGACGGCAGGATAGGCGAGAAGGAGAGAAGCAGCGTGGCTTCTCAGTGGAAAGCCACGCTTTCCAGTGGCTCAGTGGAAAGAGCACGGGCTTTGGAGTCAGGGCTCATGAGTTCGAATCCCAGCTCTGCCACTTGTCGGCTGTGTGACTGTGGGCAAGTCACTTAACTTCTCTGTGCCTCAGTTCCCTCATCTGTAAAATGGGGATTAAGACTGTGAGCCCCACGTGGGACAACCTGATTCCCCTATGTCCACCCCAGTGCTTAGAACAGTGCTCGGCACATAGTAAGCGCTTAACAAATACCAACATTATTATTATTAAGGAGGCCCAGTGAGAAAGGTTAGCGGCACCAGAGGAGTGGAGTGTGTGGGTTGGGCTGTAGAAGGTGAGAAGAGAGGTGAGGTAGGAGGGCGCAAGGTGATGGAGAGCTCTAAAGCCAATAATGAGGAGCTTTTGCTTGATACAGATGTTGATAGGCAACCACTGGAGATTTTTGAGGAGGGAGTGACATGCCCAGAGAGTTTCTGTAGATTATTTAATTGCATTAATATGGAACCTTTATGACAAACAGGAGGCTACAATGAGAACAGAATATAGAAAAACAGATTGGTTTCCCATCAGTAAGGGTGTAAGACAAGGATGTATTTTATCACCTTATTTGCTCATCCTTTGCACTGAATACCTAATGAGAGAAGCCGGATTGGATGAAGACAAACGGGGAGTAAAGACTGTAGGAAGGAATATCAACAACCTTTGTTCTGCTGATGATACAACCCTACTAGCAGAAAGTGAAGAAGATTTGAAGGGCTTATTATTAAAAGTCAAGGAACAGAGCAAAAAGATGGGCCTAATTTGTATGTCAGGAAAACAAAGATCATGACAACAGGAAGTTTTCACACATTTGTGGTGGATGGAGAGAAGATTGAAATAGTTGACCATTTTTCTCTCCTGGGATCGATAAGCAATAATAATAATAATGTCGGTATTTTTTAAGCGCTTACTATGTGCAGAGCACCGTTCTAAGCGCTGGGTTAGATATAGGGTAATCAGGTTGTCCCACGTGAGGCTCACAATCTTCATCCCCATTTTACAGATGAGGTAATTGAGGCCCAGAGAAGTTAAGTGACTTGCCCACAGTCACACAGCTGACAAGTGGCAGAGCCGGGATTCGAACCCATGACCTCTGACTCCCTAACCCGGGCTCTTTCCACTGAGCCATACTGCTTCTCCAATAAAGGAATAAAATAATAAAGGAACTAGTAGCCAAGAAATACATCAAAGATTAATTTTAACCTTCTTTCCACCAACAGTTGGGCAAAAAGTCCCCAGCAGTTAGCTCTACTGACTCTTAACAATGTTGGTATTTGTTAAGCGCTTACTATGTGCAGAGCACTGTTCTAAGCGCTGGGGTAGATACAGGGTCATCAGGTTGTCCCACATGAGGCTCACAGTCTTCATCCCCATTTTACAGATGAGGTAACTGAGGCCCCGAGAAGTTAAGTGACTTGCCCACAGTCACACAGCTGACAAGTGGCAGAGCTGGGACTCTTAGGCACGATCTCCTCCTTTCTGCCCTTAATAATCATAATAATGATAATAATTATGGTATTTGTGAAGTGCTTACTATGTTCCAGGCATGGTACTAAGCACTGGGGTGGATACAAGCAAATCAAGTTGGACACAGCCCCTGTCCAACGTGGGGCTCATCATCTCAAGCCTCATTTTACAGATGAGGGAACTGAGGCCCAGAGAAGTGAGTTGATTTGCTCAAGGTCACAGTCCCGACAAGTGGCGGAGACAGGATTAGAACCCATGACCTTCTGACTTCCAGGCCTGGGCTTGGTAGGGTGACCAATAATTGGAGTGGGTTGTAGAGGAGGATCATGTGGGTTTCAAAGGAAGAGAAAGAGAGGGGTGGCGGAGGTGGGATGTGCAAGAGCTGCATGGGGGTGGGGAGGACGAGAAGGAAGTCCACTTTTCCCCCTTTCCCAGTAGTCTTGGGGAGAGACAGAAGACAAGATCCTTTGAATCCCTTTCCTCAGCCCCCCAGCCCCAGGTGAGAGCGGCAGGGGAGACAGTGTCATCTGAGGAGAGCCAAGTTCCAGTAATGACAAGAAGGAGCAGTGCCTGGGTCAGAAACCCAAGGATGAAGGGATGCTTTTCCATGATCTAACAGGGGTTCCACAGGTCGCACTCGGCTGAGTGTGCAGGGGACAGGGCATTAGGGGAAGGGGATTGAAGGAGGGGGTTGGGTGAGAGCAGCATGACTCAGTGGATAGGGCACAGGCCTGGGAGTCAGAAGGTCATGGGTTCTAATCCTGACCACCACTTGTCTGCTGTTTGACCTTAGGCAAGTTCCTTCACTTCTCTGTGCCTCAGTTCCCTCATCTGTAAAATGGGGATTGAGACTGTGAGCCCCATATAATAATAATCATAATAATGATGGCATTTGTTAATGCTTACTATGTGCCAAGCACTGTTCTAAGCACTGGAGTAGATACAAGGTAATCAGGTTGTCCCATGTGGGACTCACAGTCTTAATCCCAATTTTCCAGACGAGGTAACTGAAGCACAGAGAAGTGAAGCGACTTGCCCAAGGTCACACAGCAGACACACAGCAGACAAGTCGCAGAGTCGGAATTGGAACCCATAACCTCTGACTCCCAAGCCCATGCTCTTTCCATTGAGCTACACTGCTCCTCCTTATGGACAGGGACATATGTGCATAAGTCAAGACTGTGCCCAACCTGATTTGCTTGTATCCACCCCAGTGCTTAATACAGGGCCTGACACATAATAAGTGCTTAACAAATACTATGATTATTATTACTATAATACCAATTATTATAATTATATTATTATTCATATAATATAATAATGATTATTATGGTAGTTAGCTGAGGGGGGCTGACATGGGAGGAGGAGGAGGCGGAGGAAGTATGGCACTGGCCCATTGTTGGGCAGGGATTGTCTATCTATTGCTGAATTATACATTCCAAGCGCTTAATACAGTGCTCTGCACACAGTAAATGCTCAGTAAGTACGATGGAATGAGTGAATGAAAAGGATTACAGGGATGGGCAGGGTGGGGGGGTGGGGGGATGGCACGAGAGATGAGGAAGGGTTGGATGGAAGTGAGCTGAGAGGGGGCCAGCATGGTGGGAAAGGGATGGAGTGAGGAGTGCCCTCTAGACTGTGAGCCCGTTGTGAGCAGGGAATGTCACTCTTTACTGTTGTAATAATAATAATGATGATGGCATTTGTTAAGCGCTTGCTATGTGCAAAGCACTATTCTAATCGCTGGGGAGGATACAAGGTCATCAGGTTGTCCCACGTGGGGCTCTCAGTCTTCATCCCCATTTTACAGATGGGGTAACTGAGGCACAGAGAAGTTAAGTGACTTGCCCAAGGTTACCCAGCTGACAAGTGACGGAGTCTGGATTTGAACCTATGACCTCTGACTCCCCAGTCCGGGCTCTTTCCACTGTACTTCCCCCAGCACTTAATACGGCGCCTTGCACACAGTATGTGCTCAATAAATACGATTGAATGAATATGGACGGGGCGACTAGAGGGCGGGGACTGAGAGGCTACGGGGAAGATATTTTCGTTACCCTATTTATTTTGTTAATGAATTGTACATCGCCTTGATTCTATTTAGTTGCCATTGTTTTTACGAGATGTTCTTCCCCTTGACGCTGTTTAGTGCCATTGTTCTTGTCTGTCCGTCTCCCCCGATTAGACTGTAAGCCCGTCAAACGGCAGGGACTGTCTCTATCTGTTGCCGACTTGTTCATCCCAAGCGCTTAGTACAGTGCTCTGCACATAGTAAGCGCTCAATAAATACTATTGAATGAATGAAAGATAGGGCTTTCACGAAACAGTGTGGAGCTGCAGGAAGCCTTCCCTGATTAACCTCTCATTTCACCACCCTCCATTCCTTCTCTTCTGTGTCGCTTATGCATTTTCATTTATCCAGTTCATTCAATCATATTTCTTGAGCGTTTATTGTGTGCAGAGCACCGTACTCAGCCCTTGGAAAGTACAATTCAGCAATAAAGAGAGACAATCCCTGGCCACGACGGGTTTACAGTCTAGAAGCGGGGAGACAGCAAAACAAGTCAACAGGCATCAATACAAATAAATAGAATTATAGATATATACACATCAATACCCCCAAAACGTTTGACACCCCTAACTCCAGAGCACTTTTGTCTACCTCCTTATACTCCGCCACTTCCCCGGTCTGTCATTTGTCTCATTGTCTGTCTCCCCGACTTGACTTCTAAACTCCTTGTGGGCAGGGAACAAGTCTACCAAACCTATGGTCTCTCCCATTCATTCATTCAATCGTATTTATTATTATTATTAATTAATCGCTTACTACATACCAGGCACTGTTCTAAGCGCTGGGGTAGAGACAAGATATTCGGGTTGGACAAAATCCCTGTCCCACATAGGGTTCACAGTCTTAATCCCCATTTTACAGATGAGGGAACTGAGGCCCAGAGAAGCGAAGTGACTTGTCCAAGGTCACCCAGCAGACAAGCGGTGGAGTCGGAATTAGAACCCGTGCTCTATCCACTAGGCCAAGCTGCTTGAGTGTTTACTGTGTGCAAAACACTGTACTAAGCGCTTGGGAGAGAACAATACAACAACAAACAGTCCCATTCCTGCCCACAAAGAGCTCACAGTCTAGAGGGAGGGACAGACGTTAACAGAAAAGCAGCATAGCCCAGTGGCAAGAGCCCGGGCTTGGGAGTCAGAGGACATGGGTTCTAAATCCGGCTCTGCCACTTGTCTGCTGTGTGACTTTGGGCAAGCCACGTCACTTCTCTGGGCTTCAGTGAACTCATCTGTAAAATGGGACTTAAGACTCTGAGACCCTTGTGGGACAACCTGATTACCTTGTATAATAATAATGTTGGTATTTGTTAAGTGCTTACTATATGCACTTAAGCACTAAGCGCTGGGGGAGATACAGGGAAATGAGGTTGTCCCACATGAGGCTCACAGTCTTCATCCCCATTTTACAGATGAGGTCACTGAGGCCCAGAGAAGTGAAGTGACTTGCCCACAGTCACACAGCTGACAAGTGGCAGAGCCAGGATTCGAACCCATGGCCTCTGACTCCCAAGCCCGGGCTCTTTCCACTGAGCCATCTTAGAACAGTGCTTAGAACAGTGCTTGGCACATAGTAAGCCTTTAACATATACCATAATTAGTATTTTTATTAATATAAATAGATAAATAGATCAATTACAGATATATACAAAGATATATACATATGTGCCGTGGGGATGGGAGGGAGGATGAATAAAGGAGTAAGAGCGGCGCCGAAGGGAGTGTGGGAGAAGAGAAGAGGAGGGCTTAGTCAGGGAAGGCTTCTTGGAGGAGGTGTAGAACAGTGCTTAGAACAGTGCTTGGCACATAGTAAGCGTTTAACATATACCATAATTAGTATTTTTATTAATATAAATAGATAAATAGATCAATTACAGATATATACAAAGATATATACATATGTGCCGTGGGGATGGGAGGGAGGATGAATAAAGGAGTAAGAGCGGCGCCGAAGGGAGTGTGGGAGAAGAGAAGAGGAGGGCTTAGTCAGGGAAGGCTTCTTGGAGGAGGTGTAGAACAGTGCTTAGAACAGTGCTTGGCACATAGTAAGCGTTTAACATATACCATAATTAGTATTTTTATTAATATAAATAGATAAATAGATCAATTACAGATATATACAAAGATATATACATATGTGCCGTGGGGATGGGAGGGAGGATGAATAAAGGAGTAAGAGCGGCGCCGAAGGGAGTGGGAGAAGAGAAGAGGAGGGCTTAGTCAGGGAAGGCTTCTTGGAGGCGGTGTGCCTCCCCCAGCGCTTCGTCCAGTGCTCTGCACGCAGTAAGCGATGGATAAACTTCCACCGACTGATTGAAGGACCGACTGATCGATGCATCAGCGCTTAGAACATAGTAAGCGCTTAACAAATCCCATCCCTATTATAAAGCTGTCCGCGCTCTCCCGGGGCCCCGCTGCCTCGTAGCCACCGAAAGGCGGGAGCGGAGGGGCGCAGGGTGCAGCGCAGTGTGTAGCGCAGTGTGTGTGCACCCGGAGGACCCCCCCGGGTACCTGCACTGAAGTCGCCAGGCGCATGCGCGTCGGGGGGGGCGGAGGGGGCAGGGGTCCAGCCCAGGCCGGCCGGTCCCAGCCAGGACGGACCGGACCTGGGGAGGTTTGCCCCCGTCGGCCTGGGAGGCCAGTGGTCATGGGTTCTAATCCCGCCTCCGCCACTTGTCCGCTGTGTGACTTTAGGCCAGTCACTTCACTTCTCTGTGCCTCAGTGGCCTCATCTGTAAAATGGGGATTAACTGTGAGCCTCCCGTGGGACAACCTGGTTACCCTGTAATAATAATAATAATGTTGGTATTTGTTAAGCGCTTACTATGTGCCGAACACTGTTCTAAGCGCTGGGGTAGACACAGGGGAATCAGGTTGTCCCACTTGGGGCTCACAATCTTCATCCCCGTTTTACAGATGAGGTCACTGAGGCCCAGAGAAGTGAAGTGACTTGCCCAAAGTCACACAGCTGACAAGTGGCCGAGCAGGGATTCGAACCCATGACCTCTGACTCCAAAGCCCATGCTCTTATAATGTTGGTATTTGTTAAGCGCTTACTATGTGCAGAGCACTCTTCTAAGCGCTGGGGTAGACACAGGGGAATCAGGTTGTCCCACGTGGGGCTCACAGTCTTAATCCCCATTTTCCAGATGAGGGAACTGAGGCACGGAGAAGTTAAGTGACTTGCCCACAGTCACACAGCTGACAACTGGCAGAGCTGGGATTCAAACTCATCACCTCTGACTCCAAAGCTCCTGCTCTTTCCGCTGAGCCGCGCTGCTTCTCTGTATCTACCCCAGCGCTTAGAGCAGTGCTCTGCACATAGTAAGTGCTTAACAAATACCAACATCACTATTATTATTATTGTCTGGGCCTCAGTGACCTCATCTGGAAACTGGGAACTGACACTATGGGCCCTGCTTGTACTGATAATGATAATGGTGGTATTTGCTAAGCACGTACTATGTGTCAAGCACTGTTCTAAGCGCTGGGAGAGATACAAGGTGATTAGTTTGTCCCAGGTGGGGCTCACAGTCTTCATCCCCATTGAACATAGGAGGGAACTGAGGCTCAGAGAAGTCAAGTCGCTTGCCCAAAATCACACAGCTGGCAAGTGGCGGAGTGGGGATTAATAATAATAATGATGGCATTTCTTAAGCACTTACTATGTGCAAAACACTGTTCTAAGCGCTGGGGGAAATCCCAGGTAATCAGGTTGTCCCACGTGGGGCTCACAGTCTTCATGCCCATTTTACAGATGAGGGAACTGAGGCCCAAAGAAGTCAAGTGACTTGCCCAAAGTCACATAACTGGCAAGTGGTAGAGTGGGGATTAGAACCCATGACCTCTGATACCCAAGCCCGTGCTCTTTTGCCATCCCAGCACATAGTACAGTGCCAGGCACATAGTAAAGTGCTTAACAAATATTATTGTTATTATTATTATCCCGAATCCGGGGCCGCGGGTGGGAGTGGGCAATGGGGGGAGGGCGAGCTGGTCCTGCGGGCTTTTTGCCAATTGCTTCGACCCATTTAAGGGGCCTGATTCCCTCGGGGGACCCACTCCTCGCCCCTCAACCCCACCCCCGAACTTGGCGACCCCGAGGGTATCTCTCCCGTTGGACTGTCCCCAACGCTTAGTACAGTGCTCGGCACGCTGGAGCCTGTCAGATGCTCGAGGGCGGGGATAGGGTCTTCTGGAAAGATCCCGAGCTTGGGAGTCAGAGGTCGTGGTTTCAAATCCTGGCTCCTCCACTTGTCAGCTGGGTGACTTTGAGCAAGTCACTTCACCTCTCTGTGCCTCAGTTACCTCATCTGGAAAATGAGGATTGAGACTGTGAGCCCCACGTGGGGCAACATGATAACCTTGTATCTACTTCAGCGCTTAGAACAGTGCTTGGAACATAGTAAGTGCTTAACAAATACCATTATCAGAAGCAGCCTGGCCTAGTGGCAAGAGCACGGGCTTGGGAGTCAGAGGGCCTGGGTTCTAATCCTGCTCCTCCCCTAGTCAGCTGTGTGACTTTGGGCAAGTCACCTCACTTCTCTGTGGCTCAGTTACCTCATCTGTAAAATGAGGATAAAGACTGTGAGTCCCGCGTGGGACAACCCGATTACCGTGTATCTACTCCAGTGCTTAGAACAGTGCTTGGCATATAGTAAGCACTTAACAAATGCCATAATTATTATTATTATTATTAGATACAGCTGTTCTAAGCGCTGAGGTGGAGTTAAGTGGTGCTTAACAAATGTTATTATTAATTATTATTATTATTATGGTATTTGTTAAGGGCTTACTATGTGCCAAGCCTGTTCTAAACACTGTTCTAAGATACAAGGTAATCAGGTTGTCCCACGGGGAGCTCACAGTCTTAATCCCCATTTTACAAATGAGTTAACTGAGGCACAGAGACTGTAAACTCGTCAAACGGCAGGGACTGTCTCTATCTGTTGCCGACTTATTCATCCCAAGCGCTTAGTACAGTGCTCTGCACATAGTAAGCGCTCAATAAATACTATTGAATGAATGAATAGCTTGCCCAAAGTCACACAGCTGACAAGTGGTGGGGTCGGAATTAGAACCCATGTCCTCTGACTCCTAAGCCCGGGCTCTTTCCACTGAGTCACGCGGCTTCTCTGTTGGACTCTCCCCAATGGTTACTACAGTGCTCGGCACACAATAGACTGCTGCTCGAGCACTATTTATTTATATTGATGCTTGTTTACTTGTTTTGATGTATATATATATATATATATACATATGTCTATATATTTATACTGATGCCTATTTTCTTGTTTTGATGTCTGTCTCCCCCCTTCTAGACTGTAAACCCGGTGTGGGCACGGATTGTCTCTCTTTATTGATGATTTGTACTTTCCAAACGCTTAGTTCAGTGCTCTACATACAGAAAGAGCTCAATAAATACAATTCAATGAATAAATGAATGCTCGAGGGCAGGGATAGGGTCTTCTAGCTGTTGGGTTGTCCTCAGCGGTTAGTAGAGTGCTTGGCACTCAGTAGATTATCCGCTCCTCGAGGGCAGGGATCGAGTTTACTGTTTAAGCTCTCCTTTTCTCTTCTCCCTCTCTCTTCTGCGCCACCCTGTCTTGCTTCCTTCATTCATCCCCCGCTCCCAACCCCAAAGCCCCTATGTCCCTTTCTGTCATTTATTGATTTCTATTAATGTCTGTCTCCCCCTCGAGAGGGTAAACTCGCTGTGGGCAGGGAATGTGTCTGTTATTTTTCTATTGCCCTCTCCCAGGCGCTTAGTACAGTGCTTTGCACACAGTAAGCACTTATAATAATAATAATAATAATGTTGGTATTTGTTAAGCGCTTACTATGTGCCGAGCACTGTTCTAAGCGCTGGGGTAGACATAGGGGAATCAGGTTGTCCCACGTGGGGCTCACAGTCTTCATCCCCATTTTACAGATGAGGGAACTGAGGCGCAGAGAAGTGAAGTGACTTGCCCACAGTCACACAGCCGACAAGTGGCAGAGCTGGGATTCGAACTCATGAGCCCTGACTCCAAAGCCCGTGCTCTTTCCACTGAGCCACGCTGCTTCTATGTATATCTGTTATTTTATTTATTTATATCGATGCCCATTTACTTATATTATCTGTCTCTCCCTGTCTAATAATAATAATGATGGTATTTGTTAAGCCCTTACTATGTGCCAAGCACTGTTCTAAGCACTGGGATAGTTACAAGGTTATCGGGTTGTCCCACTTGGGGCTCACAATCTTAATCCCCATTTTCCAGATGAGGTAAATGAGGCACAGAGAAGTGAAGTGACTTGCCCAAAGTCACACAGCTGACAAGTGGAGGAGTCGGAATTAAGTCCACGACCTCTGACTCCCAAGCCCGGGCTCTTTCCACTAAGCCACGCTGCTTCTCTTAGACTGTCCATTCCAAGTGCTTAGTACAGTGCTCTGCACAGAGTAAGCGCTCAATAAATATGATTGAATGAAATGAATGAATGGATGATGATGGTATTTGTTAAGCGCTCACTATAAGCCAAGCCCTGTTCCAAGAGCTGATGAAAGTGCTCAATAAATACGATCGAATGAAGGAATGAAAAGAATACCATGAATACCATGTATTGTATGAAAGGAGAGAAGGTTAGGACTCCCCTGGAGAAGGATGGAAGGGGTCCTAGTGGCCTCTACAGCACATTCCAAGTGCTTAGTATAGTGCACTGCACATATTACACGTGGCTCAGTGGAAAGAGCACGGGCTTCGGAGTCAGGGGGCATGGGTTCGAATCCCGACTCTGCCGCTTGTCAGCTGTGTGACTGTGGGCGAGTCACTTCACTTCTCTGTGCCTCAGTGACCTCATCTGTAAAATGGGGATTAAGACTGTGAGCCCCACCTGGGACAACCTGATTCCCCTGTGTCTACCCCAGCGCTTAGAACAGTGCTCTGCACATAGTAAGCGCTTAACAAATACCAACATATATTAAGCGCTCAATAAATACGATTGAATGAATATATGGATAAGGCATTGCCACCTACTTCGTGGCATCTAACCAAGTTATTGTGTTTTTGTTTTTTTTTCTGGGGAAGCAGCATGATGTAGTGGACAGGCTTGGGAGTCAGAAGGTCACGGGTTCTAATCCCGGCTCTGCCACGCGTCTGCTGTGTGACCTAGGACAAGTCACTTCACTTCCCTGGGCCTTAGTTTCCTGAGGATCGAGACTATGTGCCCCACCTAGGACAGGGACTGTGCCCAACCCGATGTGCTTGTATCCACCCCAGCACTTAATACAGTGCTTGGCACACAGCGTTTAACAAATACCATAATTGTTATTATTATTCCTACCATCTGCTGGACCGTCCCCAGCAGTGAGTGCAGTGTTGTACACTCAGTAGACTGTTCTCTCCTCAAGGGCGGGGATTGGGTCTTCCCACTGAAGTGCACTCTCCCCAGGGATTAATGCTGCGCAAATGCCACTGATTGATTGATCGATTGATAAGAGCAAAAGCCGAGACGTGCGCCGGCGGAGACCCTTACATATACGTTCCGCCCGCTCCTCCACGGGGCCTGGGAGCCTGGCGTACATCGGTCACTTCAGGGGAGGGGAAGAAGGACAGCAAAGGAGGAGGGAGGATTACTTGTTTTGAAGGGTATGTATCTATAATTCTATTTATTTATATTACTGCCCTTATTTGTTTTGATGTCTGTCTCCCCCCCCCTTCCAGACTATAAGCCCGGTGTGGGCAGGGATTGTCTCTATTGATAATGATGGCATTTGTTAAGCGCTTACTATGCCAAGCACTGTTCTGTATTTATTGCTATATTACACTCTCCCAAACGCTTAGTAAGGTGCTCTGCACACAGTAAGCGCTCAATAAATACCATTGAATGAATGAATGAGGATCGAAGAGAGAGGAGGGAAGATCGAAGAGCACACCTCCTCCACGAGGCCTTCCCAGACCGAGCCCTCCTTTTCCTCCGCTCCTCCTCCCCTCCCCTTCGCCCCGACTCCCTCCCCCTGCTCTACCCCCTTCCCCTCCCCACAGCACTTGAGTATATAGGTGCAGATTTATTATTCTATTTATTTATATTAATGATGTGTATATATCTATAATTCTCTTTATTTATATTGATGCTATTGATGCCTGTCTACTTGTTTTGTTGGGTTGTCTGTCTCCCCCCTTCTAGAATGTGAGCCCGTTGTGGGGTAGGGATTGTCTCTCTTTGTTACCGAATTGTAATAATAATAATAATAATTGTGGTATTTGTTAAACGCTTGTCTCACGCAGCAGACAAGTGACGGATCCGGATTAGAACCCACGCCCTCTGACTCCCAAGCCCGTGCTCTTTCCACTAAGCCACGCTGCTTCCCTGATTGTACTTTCCAAGCGCTTAGTACAATGCTCTGCACACAGTAAGTGTCCAATAAATACGACTGACTGAATGAGGAGGGAGGAGGGAGCGGTCGATGACTCCGTCCCGGCAGGTGACTCACTCTCTCATTCCGGACAAAGGCGCTCCCAGGTCGGGTTTGGTTTTCGGAGCCATCGGGCGAGCAAGGTGCGTGGGATGGACCTAAAAGAGGAAGACAGCCAAACCAGGACCCCCGGGGATTTGCTTTGAAAAGTCTGCCTTGTGACCTTGGGCAAGTTCATTCATTCAAAAGTATTTATTAAGCGCTCACTATGCACCGTGCACTGTACTAAGCGCTTGGGAAAGTACAATGCACTGTAAGCCCTTGGGAAAGTACAATGCAACAATAAAGAGTGAAAAACCCTGCCCACAACGAGCTCACAGTCTTGAAAGAAGCAGCTAGGCTTAGTGGAAAGAGCCCGGGTTTGGGAGTCAGAGGCCATGGGTTCTAATCCCGGCTCCGCCATTTATCAGCTGTGTGATTTTGGGCAAGTCACAACTTTTCTGTGCCTCAGTTACATCTTCTGTAAAATGGGGATTAAGACTGTGAGGCCCACGTGGGACAACCTGATTACCCTGTGTCTACCCCAGTGCTTAGAACAGTGCTTAGCACATAGAAAGCGCTTAACAAATTCCATCATTTTTGGATAGGAAGAGGGGAGACAGACATCAATACAAATAAATGAAAGGCAGATGTATACATAAGGGCTGTGGGGCGGGGAGAGGGGGGAAGAGCCAAGGGAGCCAGTCAGGGTGACGCAGAAGGGAGTGGGAGATGGGGAAAAGTGGGGCTTAGTCTGGGAAGGCCTCTGGGAGGAGATGGGCCTTCAGTAAGGCTTTGAAGGGGTGAGAATCATTGTGCTTCAGTTCCCTCATCTGTAAAATGGCGATTGAGATTGTGAGCCCCAAATGGGACATGGAGTGTGTCCAATCAGATTAGCTTGTGTCTATCCCAGTGCTCAGTACAGTGCCTGGCACATAGTAAGCGTTTAACAAATAATATTAAAAAAAGTCACGGACAGTCAATCTGAGGCATCCCCAAGGAGGGAAAGAGCAGAGTGTGTGTGGGGGGATGGTGGGGGGAGGAGGAAGGCGGAGAGGTTGCCAGTCAATAGATCAATTAATCACCCAATAGTATTAATGGAGCTCCTGCTGTGGACAGGGCGGGTCCCTCTGCCTACAGGAAACCAGATGCCACTTCCTGGAAACTGGAGAGAAGGTCCTAAACCACACCAATCCCTCTTCCTCCTTCCTTCTCTCTTATAATTGTGGTACTGGTTAACCGTTTTCTCTGGGCCAAGCACTGGGTTAGGATACAAGATAAACAGTTGGGACACAGTCCCTCGACCCATATGGGGCTCACAGTCTAAGTAGAAGGGAGAACAGGTATTTAATCCCTATTTTTTAGGTGAAGTAATAATAATAATGATGATGATAGTATTTGTTAAGTGCTTATTTAGTGCCCGGCACTGTACTAAGCACTGGGGTGGATACAAGCAAATCGAGGTGGACACAGTCCCGTCCCATGTGGGGCTCACAGTCTCAATCCCCATTTTACAGATGTGGTAATTGAGGCCCAGAGAAGTGAAGTGACTTGCCCACAGTCACACAGCAGACAAGTGGCAGAGCCCGGATTAGAAGCCGTGACCTTTTGACTGCCAGGCTCGGTCTCTATGCACTACGCCATGCTGCTTCTCGAGGTAGCCGAGGTATGGAGAAGTTAAGTAACTTGCCTAAGGTCACATAGGAGGGAAGCCGGGATTAGGACCCAGGTCCCCCGACTCCCAGACACGTGCTTTTTCCTCGGGCTCGCTGCAGCTGGACGTCCCCCAAAATGTGCGCACATACCAGGGACCAACTCATCTCCTAAGGGGCTTTAGACTGTGAGCCCCACGTGGGACGAGGACCGTGCTCAACCCGATCTGTTTGTATCCATCCCAGCGCTTAGTACAGTGCCTGTCACATAGTCAGCACCTAACAAATACCACAGTTATTATTATCCGGTTACCGAAAGGGGCCTGCGATTCCCAGCCCTAAAGGAGTAATAAGGCTCCACGTTAAAAGGAACAATAAATACCCCAACGCCCCCAAAGTTTTCTTTTCCCTGGAGCCATCTGCTCCTTCCGAACTATAGGAAGGCCAGCGATTTTTCGATTGCAGCATGGGATGGGATTCTCCGGAAAGCTTTAAAGGGCGGTTTGGGGGTTAGGCGGGGGGAAGGATGGAAGGCCTGAGACCCCCTCGCCTCTCCCGATGGATGGCAAACACCGCTCTGCAAAATGTCGCGTATCGATTCTGCGCCCCGGTGCTTCCTGCTGCCCCCTTATTCGAAGGAAACCCCCCCCTCCCCAACAACCCCCCACTGATTCTCTCCCCGACCCCCAGCCCTCTCTCCAAGGAGATTGGCCCATCCCAGCATGGCGTTGGGGCTTCCAGGCGGCCGAGAGGGCTCGGATGCTCAGGGAAGGAGACGGACCCAGACACACACACTCTGACGCACCGAGAGCAAGGAAATGCTGTAGTAATTTGCAAACCCAACGCCGAGCCGAGGTGTCTCCCCCACCCCTCCCCGCCCCCATCCCTTCAGATCACATGGTGACCCTTCGCAGCCGACGCTGGCGGGGCGCTAGGACCCAGCGCCGGCCCGGGCCCCGCGATTGCACCGGCTCTGCTGCATTATAAATACTTCTCCAAAATGCACCGGACCCTCTTTATGGCCTTCCGTCTGGTCCCGCCCGATCCTCCCTCCTAGGAAACCCTCTCGCTCATTTTTCTTTTTTTTTTTTCCCTTTTCCCTCCCCCTCCCACCCCTCCCCACCCTCCCCCGCCTCGTCGATTCGCATCCCGGGCCTCCATTCATTTTATTTTATTTTTTTTTCTCACCCTGCCTTCCCCCCCTTTCTCGGCCAGTTGCATGCATTGTCTCTCTCCCAAAATGGTTTGCGAGACTAAAATCGTGGCGGAGGACCATGAGGCCATTCCCGGATCCAAAAAAGATTCCATAATCGTCTCCACCTCCCAGATGTGGCCGTCGCTCTCGGGCGGCCCGGCCTCCGGCCTCCCGGCCTCCGGCGTCGGGGCCGAGGAGGAGCTCAAGAAAGAGCCCCTTTACATCCGCGAATTCCACCCCAAGGAACAGGACGTCGCCTGCCGCATCTTCTATGACGGCATAATGGAGAGGGTCCCCAACACCGCCTTTAGGGGGCTCAAACAGCAGCCCCTCGCTCAGTTGATGTACGTGCTGTTGGCATGTAAGTAGCCAGTCCCCGTGTCCGTCCGTCCGTCCGTCCGTCCGTCCGTCCGTCCAACCCCTCCTTTCCACCGGGGTCGGTCCTTCGGCCCGAAAATACCCGCTGGTCACTCGGGACTCTCTACCCTCCCTCCTGTCTCCCCTGGCCGTCTCTCTGCCCTCTCCATCTCCACTGTCTCTTCTGCCGTCTCTGTCGGTCCCCTGCATGTCTCTCTGCCCCTCTCCATCTCCACTGTCTCTCCTGCATCTCTCTCTGCCCCTCTCCATCTCTGCGTCTCCACTGTCTCTCCTGCGTCTCTGTCGGGCCCCTCCGTCTCTTTCTGCCCCTCTCCATCTCCACTGTCCCTCCTGCATCTCTCTCTGCCCCCTCCATCTCCACTGTCTCCCCTGCGTCTCTGTCGGGCCCCTCCGTCTCTTTCTGCCCCTCTCCATCTCCTCTGTGTCTCTGTCGGTCCCCTCCATGTCTCTCTGCCCCCCTCCATCTCGACTGTCTCTCCTGCGTCTCTCTCTGCCCCCTCCATCTCCACTGTCTCTCCTGCGTCTCTGTCGGGCGCCTCCGTCTCTCTCTGCCCCTCTCCATCTCCACTGTCTCTCCTGCGTCTCTGTCGGTCCCTTGCATGTGTCTCTGCCCCCTCCATCTCGACTGTCTCTCCTGCGTCTCTCTCTGCCCCCTCCATCTCCACTGTCTCTCCTGCGTCTCTGTCGGGCCCCTCCGTCTCTCTCTGCCCCTCTCCATCTCCACTGTCTCTCCTGCGTCTCTGTCGGTCCCTTGCATGTGTCTCTGCCCCCTCCATCTCGACTGTCTCTCCTGCGTCTCTCTCTGCCCCCTCCATCTCCACTGTCTCTCCTGCGTCTCTGTCAGGCCCCTCCGTCTCTTTCTGCCCCTCTCCATCTCTCTGTCTCCACTGTCTCTCCTGCGTCTCTGTCGGTCCCCTCTATCTCTTTCTGCCCCTCTCCATCTCTGTCTCTCCTGCGCCTCTGTCGGTCCCCTGCGTGTCTCTCTGCCCCCTCCATCTCTCCTGTCTCTGTCGGTCCCCTCCATCTCTGTCTCTGCCGTGTCTCTCTGTCGGTCCCCTCCCTGTCTCTCTGCCCTCCTCCATCTCTCCGCCTCTGTCTCTCCTGCGTCTCTGTAGGTGCCCTCCGTGTCTCTGTGGCCCCTCCATCTGTCCCGCGCCTCCCTGTCGGTGCCCTGGGTGCCCCCCTCTGCCCCCTCCACCTCTCCGGGCCTCTGCCTGGCCGCGCTCCTCGGGCCTCCTCCGCCGCGCCGCCCTCCGTCGTGCGCCGGGCCTTCCTCCGCCGCCAGCATCTTGCCCGCCATCCCGGGGTGGGGGGCGGGGGCGGCCCCTCGGGGCGTCCAGTACGCTTCCGACCCATCAGATAAAAAGGACACCGTGATGAGCTCCTTCCAGGTCGTGCATCCCCTCCCCAGCATTTCACATTTTGGGAGGACCTGCAGCCACATCCTCGGGGAGGGGGGTCGTTGTTAAGGAATTCTTTTTTTTGGGGGGTGGGGAGGATTTAGGGTTAGGGGCTTGTGGGGAGGAGAGGCAGGGGGATTGCCCTTCGGAGCTCTCCAGAGCTGCAGGCCAGCGCCCCTGGGCCGCGGACGAGCCTCGTCACCCCGGCGGCTGCAGCTGCTGCAGCTCTGCTGCAGCTCTGCCGCTGGTCCTGCTGCAGCTGCGGCGGGGCCCGGGGTCGCGGGGGTCCCCAAATTCCTGAAGCGGTGCCCCTCCCCCCACCCCTCCGTCCTCCGGTCCCCTCCCCTGCCCCGCCTCCAGCCCCCCCAGCCGCTGCCACGATGCAGCTCCCCGCCTTGCAGCTCCCCTGCAGCAGCTCCCCTGCAACCCCGAGCCGACAGCCCGAGCCCGGGCTGTAGCGGCGCTGCTGCGGCTCCCCTGCAGCCCGTCGCCGGGCCCGCCACCCTGGGCCGCAGCCGCACCAATGCAGCTCCCCTGCGGCCACCCTGGGCCGCAGCTGCAGCGCCGCAGCTCCCCCGCAACCCGCCGCCGGGCCCACAGGACCCCGAATGAGGGTCCAGGGCCCCTAATGCGGGGGTCACCGCCCCGACCCCGCAGCGGCCACCGGCCCATCGGTCCATCAATCACTGTCAATCAGGGGCCTGTACTCAGCCCTAACGGTGCGCAGGGCCCTGTACTAAGCGCTTGGGTAACTACAGTGCAGTGGAATTTGTAGAGGCCATCTCGGCCCACGACGAAGGGCCAGTCTAGAGGGGTTATTGCAATCGGTGGTGGGTCCCCCTGCCCTTGCCTGTCTCAGGATGAAATGGGTCGGGGGCAGGGGGCAGGTGGGGGACGTGCCCACTGACTCTGCTGTACTATAATAATAAGGATGGTATTTGTTAAGCACTTACTATGTGCCAGGCACCGTGGACACAAGCAAATCGGGTTAGATACAGTCCCTTGTCCCATGAGGGGCTCACAGTCTCCATCCCCATTTGACAGAGGAGGGAACTGAGGCCCAGAGAAGTGAAGTGACTCGCCCAAGGTCACATAGCAGACGAGTGGCGGAGCCAGGATTAGAACCCGTGACCTTCTGGCTCCCAGGCCCGTGCTCTGTCCGCTACCCCGTGCCGCTTCTCAAGCGCTTAGTACAGTGCCCTAAAAACAGTAAGTGCTCTATAAATGCCATTGTTGTTGATGATGATGATGATGTTGAATGTGCGGCCTCGTCCCACTGCTGCTGCCGGGGGTGAGGTCAGCCAGGGCTGGGTAGGGGGCACAGGGGATGGGAGTCCGAGCCCTCTCTGCCCACAGCCCCATCCCTGGAAGCTTGCCCTCTCCCTTCCCTACGCCCCCATTCTTCCTCTCTCAAACCTCTTTTCATCATTCCAGGCGGAAGGGATGGGGCAGGGATGGGGCGGGGGATGGACAGACCAGCCACTCCTGCACCCCCAGACCATCACCGGGCCAAGGAAGACCCCTGTCCTGGGACGGAGATGGAGTCAAAGCCGTGCAGAAACCCACCCCCATCTTAAATAACCCGCAGTTGTGTACTTTCCCGAGGGGTCCCACATTGCATTGCATCCAGCAGGTGCTCAGCGCAGTGCACTGCACCCATAGGCTCTTAGTACACTTCATTGTGCCCCATAGGTGCTTAGTTCAGTGCATTGCACCTTGTAGGCACCTGTACCATCGCTACTGGGGGCCTGAGACAAATTTAGCCACTGGAGTCCCTGACTAGGTTACCTGGTGGCAGAGATTTGTGTCTCATTTTCAGGGATTCAGAGCTGTGGACAGTTGTCGGTCGGGTTGTAATGAAGATGATAATAATGATAATAATCACAACAACGATAATAGGAATAATAATAATGATGGTGGTATCTGATAAGTGCTTTTGATGTGCCAAGCACTGTACTAAGCGCTGAGGTAGGTACCAGTTCATCACAGTCTAAGTAGGAAGGAGAACAGGTACTGAATCTCCATTTTGCAGATGAGGGAACTGAGGGGCAAAGAAGTGAAGTGATTTGCCCAAGGCCAAACAGCAGCCAAGAGGCGGAGTGGGATCCTATCATCCCGGCAAAACCTTCTACCTCCCCTCCCCCTCCTCCTGGCCCCCCACCTGGGGCTCTGAATTCTACAGCTAGTTGACTCACCCTTTTTTTTAATTTTAATTTATTTTTCTCCCCTTCGGGTTTTCAACGTTAAGATGATTTAATTTGAAAAAGTATATTCCGAGGCAGAAATGCATTTGATGTTGATTTTATTTTGAACCTATGTAACACTGTTTTTTCTTACTGTTTGTCATTTCCTCTTAAGTGTGATGTCTTGAATTGCATATGATGTCTGTGATATTTTGGGGTTTTGCATTCCGAAATCAACACTGAATTCTCTTTTCTGACAGGTATCGTTTATTTCTCTTCCTTATCTCCATAGTATTGTGCTTTGTTGTGACCAAGTCCTTGCTGCTGACCTGCTGTGTGCCCGTGTTTCTGATGGGCATGAGGTACTACTACAGTAGAAAAGTTATCCTCACGTATCTCAATTGCGCCCTGCACACGGACATGTCTGATATTGAGCAATATTACATGAAACCACCAGGTGAGTATCATTTCCACTCAGGCGTTTTCTCCCAGTTCTGCTGCCGCACAAAGCCGTAGCAAAGCCAAAACACCGATGGCATTCAGATCCCTCCCTCTTGGTCTCCGTGCGGCCGGCCGTGAGGGGGCTCATCTGTCCTCCCTCGGCATGCCCGGGGCCCAGGGGGTCAGCCTGACCAGTCGTGTCCCTCAGGGTCCCGGGGATGGGGGTGGGGTCCGGGCCTGGTCACTCCCGGGGCCGGCCCTCAGACTGTCCCTTAGGGGTGAGAGCCCGGGGAATCAGGCTGGACGGGCTGAGGGTTGGAGAAGCAGCTGTTCCCGGCCCTCAGGGTTCTCCCCTTTCCCTACCGAGGAGAGGGGAGGAGGAGGAGGAAGGCAGTTGGAAGCTTCCTCATTAACCTTTTCCCCTTGGGTGTTAGCTACTGTGTGTCGGCTCTTGGAGAGTGGCCAGCCCAGCTCAATGTTGGGAAAAAGTTTGGGACACTCCCTGTCCTGATTGTTATAAAGCCAAGGAGGAAATGCTGGAATTATAATGTAGGAATAATGACGGTGGTATTAAGTGCTTACTCAATGAGCTACGTCCTGGGGTAGACCGTTGATGATCAGATTAGACACCCAATCCCTGTCCCACATGGGGCTCCCGGGCCCATCAGGGAGGAAGAGCGGGTGTGATACCCATTGGACCGCTGAGGCAGTTGAAGACCAGAGTGGTTAAGTGATTTGCCCAAAGTCATAAACACGGGCCTGGGGGTCAGAGGACCTGGGTTCTAATCCGGGATCCACCACTTGTCTGCTGGGTGACCTCGAGCAAGTCACTTCACTTCTCTGAGCCTCAGTTACCTCATCTGCCGAATGGGGATTCAATAGCTGTCGTCCCTCCGTCTGAGCCTGGGAGTCCCAGGTGGGACCTGATTATCATGTATCTACCCCAGCGCTTAGTATAGTGCTTAGCACATAGTAAGCGCTTAACAAATACCACAGGTAGCATGCAGCAGGCCAGGGGTAGAGCTGGGGCTAGAACTGGCCTTTCAGACTCGCAGCCATGGGTGCTTTCTGCTAGACCTTGCTGCCTCTCTACTGCAGGAAGGTGGCATATTAGTGCCACCTGGGCATCGGGCTGGTAGGGACTTTTCACAGTACCCGTGTCTGAAGCAGGGATTTTAATAATAATGATGATAATGATAAAAATAATACCAATAAAATATAATAATTATCATACCCATTAAGTCCTTATTATGTGCCGGGGGAGGTACAGGACGATCAGATCAGGCACAGTCCCAGTCTCACATGGGGCTGGCAGATGGTATTTATTGAGCACTTACAGTGTGCAGAGCACTGCATTAAGCACTGGGGAGAGTACAGTATAACAGAGTTGGTAGACACTTTCCTTGCCCACAAGGAGCTGACCGTCCAGAGGGGGAGACAGACATTAATAGAGATAAATAAATTAAGGCTATGTTCATACGTGCTGTGCGGTAAGAAGGGTAAGTGCAGTCTAAGAGGGAGGACAGGCATTTAATTCCCATTTTACAGATGAAGAGAATGAGGCACAGAGAAATTACGTGACTTGCCTAAGGTCACACTGCCGGCACCCAGCATTAGTCAGGATTAGAACCCAAGGGTCCAGTCGGGGGTCTACAGGAATGGGAGCTGCTTCTCAGCTCCAAAACAGGAAGCTCTGTGTCCATGGGCCGAGGTTTGGAGTGGCAGCAGGATCGGGAGGGGGAGGGGAAGGATGCGGGAAGCCTCCCGCCCCCAGAGAGGCACTGACTCACCCGAAGGTGTGGGGGGCCAAGGCTACGCTTCTCCCCCGTAGCGTTTGTTCCCTCTTTTCTTCACAGCCCAGTCGGTCACCTTTCTGAGAGCTGGGGCTGGTTAGTAGTAACTGATCAATCAATCAATTAATGGGATTTATTGAGCGCTTACACTGTTAAGCACTTGGGAGACTACACTGTAGCAGAGTTGGTCGAGACAGGCCCTGTCCGCAAGGAAGGGGACAGACATTACAATAAATAACGGATACGTGCGTAAGTGCTGTGGGACAGAGGGTGGGGGTAAATATCAAGTCCTTGAAGGGTCCAGATCCAAACAAGGGCAACACAGAAGGGAGAGGGAGGAGGGGAAATGAAGGCTTAGTCAGGGAAGGCCTCTTGGAGGAGGTGTGCTTTTAATAGGGCTGTGAAGATAGGGAGAGTGGTGGTGTGTCTGATATAAAGGGGGAGGGAATTCCAGGCCAGCAGGAGGACGTGCGGAAGAGGTTGGCAGCGAGATAGGCGAGATCGAGGTACCGTGAGTAGGTGGGCAGTAGAGGAGCAAAGCGTGCGGGCTGGGTTGTAGTAGGAGATCAGGGAGGTAAGGTAAAAGGGAACGGAGAGAGCCGATTGAGTGCTTTAAAGCAGAAGGTAAGGAATTTCTGGGGGGTGCAGGAGGAGGGGGCAGGAAACGACTGGAGGTTCTTGAGGAGAGGGGAGATGTGGATTCAACATTGTTTTAGAAAAGAGATGCCAACAGTAGAATGAAATATGGCCTGGAGAGGGGAGAGACAGGAGGCTGGGAGGTCAGTGAGGAAATGCGATATCATAAGTGTTTGGACTAGGCTAGTAGCAGTTTGGATGGAGAGGAAAGGATGGATTTTAGCGATGTCGTGAAGGTAGAACCAAAAGGATTTGGTGACAGATTGAATAAGAGAGATGAGTAGCAGATAATGCCGAAGTTGTGAGGCAGGGAGGTTAATGGTGTTGTCTACAGTGATAGGAAAACAAACGAGAGGGCAGGGTTTGGGAGGGAAGGTGAGGAGTTAAGGTTTGGATATGGTAAGTTTGAGGTATCAGGGAGAAATCAAGGTAGAGATATCCTGAAGGCAGGGGGAAATGTAGACTGCAGAGAAGGAGAGAAAGTGCTGGAGAGGTTGATTTGGGAATCGTCCGCATAGAGATAGTAGTTAAAGCCGTGGGTCCAAATTCTCCAAGGGAGTGGGTGTAAAAAAAGAATAGAAGGGGACTCAGAACTGAGTCGAGGGATCGCCCACTGTCAGAGGGTGGGAGGCAGAGGAAGAGCCAGAAAAAGAAATGAGAAGTAGCGGTCAGAGAGACAGGAGGAGAATCAAGAGAGCACAGGGTCAGCAAAGCCCAGGTGGGACAGTGTTTCCAAGAGACAGGAGTGGTTGACAGTGCCAGAAACAGCTGAGAGGTCAAGGAGGATTAGTATGGAGTAGAGTTTGTCAGATTTGTCAGGAAGGAAGTTATTGGTGACCTTAGAGTGGGCTGTTCCTGTGGAGTGAAGGGGTCGGAAGCCACAGTGGAGGGGGTCAAAGAAAGAATTGGAGGAGAGGAAGTGGAGACAATGGGCCTAGGCAACTTGCTCAAGGGGTTTAAAGAGGAATGCTGGAGGGAAATGAAGCGATAGTTGGAGGGAGCTGTGGGGTCAAGGGAGGGGTTGTTGTTTTTTTTTTTATAGAGGATACATGAGTGTGTTTGAAAGCAGTGAGGAAGGAGCCATTGGAAAGTGAATGGTTGAAGATGGCAGTCAGGAAAGGAAGAAAGGAAAGGGCAAATGTTTTGTTAAAATGTGAAGGGTGGTAGGTTGAGACCGTGAACCCCATGATTTGCTCAAAGCCACCCAAGTGCTTAGTACAATGCCTGGCACATAGTAAGTGCTTAACAAATGCCACAATTATTTATTTAAGAGGAAGTGGGAGAATTTTCTCTTGATGTACTGCCGGGAAAGATGAGAGAGTCAAAAAGTGGTCAGGAGGAGTGAGTCATTGGAGAGAAGCAGGGGAGATTTTTAGGGAGGTAAAAATAATTATGGTATTTGTTAAGCGCTTACAATGTGCCAAGCACTATTCTAAGCACTGGGGTAGATACAAGGTCATCAGGTTGTCCCACCTGGGGCTCACGATCTTAATCCCCATTTTACAGATGAGGTAACTAAGGCACTGAGAAGTTGAGCGACTTGCCCAAGGTCACACAGTGACAAGTGGCGGAGCTGGGATTAGAACCCACATCGTCTGAATCCCAAGCCCATGCTCTTTCCACTAAACCACGCTGGAGATCTCACCTGATGGTTTCAATTTCATTGATAAAGTATGTGGCCAGGTCATTAGGGACAAGGGGTGAGGGCGTGCAGAACAGGGGGTTTGAGGAAGGAGTTAAAAGTCTGAAACAGCTGGTGTGGGCAGTGGGTATGGGAGTCATTAAGGATGGGGAAATAATGTCGCTCGGCAGAGGAGAGGGCAGAATTAAAGCAGATGAGGATGAGTTTGAGGTGAACGAGTTTGGCTTGATGTGTGGATTTCTGCCAGTAGTGTTCTGCAGTTCATGCATAGGAGCGGAAGAAGCGCACTATGGAGGTGATCCAGAGCTGTGGGTTAGTGGTATGAGGTTGGGGGAAGGAGAGGGAAGCCAGGGAATGGAGTTCAGTGATATATATATATTTTTTAAATGGTATTTGTTAAGTGTTTACTATGTGCGAGGTACGGTACTAAGGCCTGGGTAGATTGAAGCTAATCAGGTTGGACCCAATCCCTGTCCTACATGGGGCTCACAGTCAATGTAGGAGGGAGAAGAACAGGTATTGAATCCTCATTTGATAAATGAGGAAACTGAGACACAGTGAAGTTAGGTGACTTGCCCGAGGTCACACAGCAGACAAGTGGTGGAGCTGAGATTAGAAGCCAGGTTCTTCTGACTCCCAGGCCCATGAGCTATCTACTAGTTCACGCTGCTTCTAGTGTTTGAAGTGTTTAAGTGTTTAATCTGTGCCAAACACTGTAATAAGAAGCAGTGTGACCTAGTGGATAGAACAAGGGCCTGGGAGCCAGAGGACCTGGGTTCTAATCCCAGCTCCGTCACGTGTCTGCTGTATGACCTTGAGCAAGTCACTTACCTTCTCTGTGCCTCAGTGACCTCATCTGTAAAATGAGGCTCCAATATCTGTTCTTCTTCCAACTTAGATTGTGAGCCTTTTGTGGGACAGGGTCTGTGTCTGACCTGATTATCCCGATCTTCCCCAGTGCTTAGAACAGTACTTGACACATGATAAGTGCTTAACAAATATCACATTATTATTGAGTAGTTACAAGATAATCATGTCTTTCACCCAGTCCCTGTCCCACATGGGGCTCGCAGTCAATGTAGGAGGGAGAATGGGTACTGAATCCCTATTTCCAGATGAGGAAACTGAGGTCCCGTGAAGTTAAATGTTGCCCAAGGTCATATAGCGGATAGGTGGGGGAGCCTGGATTGGAACCGAGGTACTCTGGGTTTCCACAAAGCTGTGCCACTTTTCAGTTGTTTGACTAGCATTGCTGCCATGCTGTGCTGAACGTTTTTGAGCAGCAGTGATACATTGAGGACCCTTTGTAGTGCTTTCTTTCCAGTGTATATATATATAGCTGTAGTTGTCCGTCGGACTCAAAGAAGGCATCTCTGACGGTGATGGTCACCTAGGAGTGCCTGTGTAGCTGAAAAAGCCGATGTGGGAACCATAGTTCCTGCCATATTATGTACACATTATGTTGTGCTATTGTGCTTAGTGTTTGCTGCATCCGGCGGTGTTTTCTTTTTAGCCTTCTTATCTCTTGCTCTTTATGAAGCTTTTGTTCAAAGAGAAGCTGCTCCCTTCTCTATGGCTGCACGTCAGCCTGGCCTGTCCTCAGCGAGGGATTGCCGGTGTTCAGCTAGGGTGCAGCATTATCTTAGGTTGAGTTTTACTGTGTCCTTAAAACGCTTCCTCTGCCGTCCTGGCTTTCGTTTTTCCAATTTCAGCTCTACCCGCAGGAGCTATTTGAGTCCTTCTGCTGTTGTTCATTCTCCTCATGGGTCCCATCCTGTGTAGCTGTGTTCAGGTGAGCAGAGCTTCTGTGCTGAGAGACCGTCGATGTTCCGGAACTTCACGGACCGGCGTCTTGCCTCGCCGTTCGCCATCGAGCCTGGCCTGTCGGCGACACCGGGGGCACGGCTCGAGGAGCTGGACATGGCGGCTGTGGGAGTTCCAGGCCTCGCGGTGGTTGGAGGAGGGGAGGTAGATGACACCCCAGCTCCACAGACCTTCAGTCTGGTCTGGGATCTGATACCACATTGTTGCCACACTCCTTTTGACCGTCTCCTAGAGGATGTGCCGCCTTCTTCACTCAATCCATCGATCGTATTTATTGAGCACTTAGTGTGTGCGGGGCTCTGTACTAAGCGCTTGGGAGAGTACAACACAACAATATAACAGGCACATTCCCTGCCCGTGATGAGCTAACAGTCTAGAGGGGGAGACATTCATATAAATATGAGACATGTGATGCAGGGCTGGGTGACACAGAAGGGAGTGGGAAAAGAAGAAAGGCGGGTTTAGTCAGGGAAGGCCCCTTGGAGGAGATGGGCCTTCAGCAAAGCTTTGAAGGTGGGTAGAGTAACCGTCTGTCGGATTTGAGGAGGGAGGGCGTTCCAGGCCAGAGGCAGGATGTGGGTGAGAGGTCAGTGGCGGGAAAGACGAGATCGAGGTACAGACAGAAGGTTGGCATTAGAGGAATGAAGTGTGTGGGCTGGGTTGAAGTAGGAGAGTAGCGAGGTGAGGTAGGAGGGGGCAAGGTGATGGGCTGCTTTAAAGCCCATGGTGAGGAGTTTCTGGTTGATGTGGGTTTGGTTTTCTTCTTCCCTATCATTGTGATGTTGCTGCCGAGGAGACAGGCTTCCGGGAGAGCATTTAACTTTGGATTGCTATTCTAACATCTAAATTGTTATAATTTAATTAAGAGAAGCAGCACGGTTTAGTGGATAGAGCATGGGCCTGGGAGTCAGAAGGCCCTGGGTTCTATTGCCAGTTCTGCCACTTGTCTGCTGGGTGACCTTGGGTGAGTCACTTCACTTCTCTGTGCCTCAGTTCCCTCATCTGTAAAATGGGGATAAAGACTGTGAGCCCCATGTGGGACTTGGACTAGGTCCAACCTGATTAGCTTGTATCTACCCCAGATCTTAGAGTAGTGCCTGGCGCATAGTAAGAGCTTAACAAATGCCATTAAAAATGTACCAAATACTGCACTAAGTGCTAGGGTAGAGACAAGGTAATCAGGTCAGATACAGTCCCTGTCCCAAATGGGCCTCATAGTCTAAGTAGGAAAGAGAACAGGTATTGAATCCCCATTTTACAAATGATGAGATTCAGGCCCTGAGAATTTAAGCGACTTTCCCAAATCACATGGCTAAGCAAGAGGCAGAACCAGGATTAGAACTCTGGTCTTCTGACTCCCAGGCCCAGGCTCTTTCCACTGATGACACTATTTCCCCAACCTTAGTGTCTGTGACACAGTTCTCTCCTGCCTCTCTGGTCCCTCCTTCAAAGTCTGTTTCACTGGCTGTTCCTCTGCCTCCCACCCAGTAACTCTTGGTGCCTCTCAAAGCTCTATTCTGGGTCCCCTGCCATTCTCAAATTACACTCACTCCTTTGAGCACTGGGGTAGATACAAGCTAATCAGGTTGGACCGAGTCCATGTCCCACACCGGGTGCAGTCTTATCCCCATTTTACACCTGAGGTAATGGAGGCACAGTGAAGTGAAGTGACTCGCTCAAGGCCACACAGCAGACAGGTGGCTGAGCCGGAATTAAAGCTCAGGTCTTTCTGGCTCCCAGACCCATGCTCTATCCACTAGACTGCACGGCTTCTCTGCTCCCATGAGGAACTGATCTGTTTCCAAGGTTTTTATTACCTCCTCTCTGTGGATGACTTCCAAATTTGCCTCACTGGTTCTGCCCTTGCTGCTACTCTGCAATCTCAGTTTCTCCTGCCTTCAGGTCATCCAATCATGGAAATCCCTCCACACCTCAAACTCAACATGTCCCGAACTGAACTTCTCGTCTTCCCTCCCAAATCCTCTCCTCTCCGGTTACTGTTGATAACACCACCTTCTTCCCCAGCTCATAAACCCGTAACCTTGGCATTATCCTCGATTCTTCTCATTCTTTCAACCCTCATATCCAGTCTCTCGCCAAATCCTCTCAGTTCTTTCCTTGCAACATTTCCAGACTCCTCCCCTTCTTCTTTCTAAATTGCGATTATTCTGTTCCAGGCACTCTTTTATAGTATTTGTTAAGCTCTTACTACGTGTCCAGTGGGGAAGATACAAGTTAATTAGGTTGGACCCAGTCCCTGTCCCACAATGGGGTCACAGTCTAAGTAGGAGGGAGTAGGATTTAAGTAGGAGTAGGAAACTGAGGCATTGAGAAGTGAAGTGATGTGCCCAGGGTCACACAGCAAGCAAGTGACAGAGCTGGGATTAGGACCAAAGTCCTCTGACTGCCAGTCCTGGGCTCCTTCCACATAGGCCACGCTGCTTCTCTTGTTATATTGAGTGCTATATATTTAAAATAAATTAAATATGTTATATAATACAATATATAATAAATACACACAACATAGAACAATATATTATTATATGAAATATATAATATATTAAATATATAAATTTTAAATATATTTATTGAGCACTTACTCTGTGCAGAGCACTGTACTAAGCACTTAGTTATATCCTGGATTGACCTCTGCCCGCCTCAGCCTCCTTGGTGACCTCCCTGCCTCCAGGCTCTCTGCTGCTTGGATCATTTTTCTAAAATGCCCTATTGCACGTCTCCCTACTCCTCTCAAACTTCCAATAGTTGTCTTTATCTCCTAAACCGAAAATTCATTGTGAGCAGAGAACGAGACTAGAAACTCTGTTGTAATGTATCTCCCAAGCGCTTAGGATAATAATAATGGTGGTATTTGTTAAGCGCTTACTATGTGCAAAGCACTGTTCTAAGCGCTGGGGGGATACAAGGTGATCAGGTTGTCCCACATGGGGCTCACAGTTTTCATCCCCATTTTACAGATGAGGGAACTGGGGCACAGAGAAGTTAAGTGACTTGCCCAAAGTCACACAGCTGACAAGCGGCAGAGTCGGGATTCGAACCCATGACCTCAGACTCCCAAGCCCGGGCTCTTTCCACTGAGCCACGCTGCTTCTCTCAATAGTGCTTTGCACATAGTAAGTGCTCAATAAATAGCATTGATTGATTGAATTCCCAAACTTAAATTCTTCACCATCTGCTTTAAGATTCAATCTTCTTCCCTCTTCTCATTTATCCACTGTTCCGTGTACAAAACCCCAATTTATACACTTCACTCCTCTCAAGTCAACCTACTCACTATGCCTCATTCTCATCTCTCCTGCCACCAACCTCTTTTTTCATCCTTTTCCTTTGGCCTGGAACTCCCTCCCTCTTCACTTCCTCCCTCCTTCTCCTCATTCCTCCAGACTTAAAAGCTCATTCTACCAACTCTGTTGTATCATCCTCTCTCAAAAGGTTAGTACAGTGCCCTGGACACAGAGTAATTCTCCGAATACATCACCTCGGTTTTCTTTAGCCTTACCATCAGCCCGGAGCATCTGGCTGATTTGGCAATGTGGTTCAGTATCAATTGACTATTTTTGGGTGGGTGGGGACCTCTGTCAATCAATCAATGGTATTTATTGAGCATTACTGTGTGCAGAGCACTGTACTAAGCGCTTGGGAGAGTACAATATAAGCAGTTGTTTGAGTACAGGGATCCTTGAATAACTGACTGTTCCTAGGACTTCAGATGGTGCTGGAAGCGAGTTGAGAGGGAGGAGTTCCCCAGAGGTGCAGAAGTGCCGTCTAACCCCCGCCCCTGGTCTGTTGTTGCGTCCTCCAGCGTGGCTGAGCAGAAGAGGTGGCAGAGGGGCAGGCCCACTCCACATCCCTGCTTGGTTCCCTGCGTGCCGGGGTCGAGCTCAGCCAGGGCCCAGCCGGGACCCCTCCGCTCTGCCCTGGCTGGTCAGCCCCAGCTGGTCAGCAGGGACCCCTCTGTTCTGCCCCGGACAGCCAGGCCCTCAGGAAACTGTGTCAAGATCTCTGTCCATGGGCTCGGCAGGGCCGCCCGACTTGCTTAGCAGTTTCAGGAACCTAGCTCCTTTCAAGGATCAAGTGCTCCTGATCTGATTGTAATAATGTTAGTACTTGTTAAGTGCTTACTATGTGCAGAGCGCTGGGGTAGATACACGTAATCAGATTCTCCTACGTGAGGCTCACAGTCTTAATCCCCATTTTACAGATGAGGGAACTGAGGCACAGAGAAGTTAAGTGACTTGCCCACGGTCACACAGCTGACAAGCTGTGGGGTGGATTGCATCCACCCCAGCATTTAGTACAGTGCCTGGCACATAGTAAGCTCTTAACAAATACCATAATTATTATTATAAGGTTTGTGAAAACTGGGTGGTGGTCTCGGTCAGTCCTCTGTTCTCCTGAATCTGATGTGCAGGACAGATCTTGTTTTCTATGGTCTGACACTGTCCTCTCTTGGTTCTCCCACTCCTCTGCCCACTGTGTCTCGGTCTCTTTCGCCGGCTCCTGCTCCGTCCTCCATCCCCTAACCCTGACCCCTCCTATTCTCTGTTACACCCACTCCCTTGGGGATTTTATCCACTTTTATGGCTTTAATTTACCACCTCTGTGCAGGTGACTTGCAAATCTACCTCTCTGGCCCTAGTCGTAATAATAATTATTATTGTGGCATTAAGCACTTAATTCATGCCAGGTGCTGTACTAAGTACTGGGGTGGATATTTATAATAACTGTAGTATTTGTTAAGCGCTTACTATATGCCAGGCACTGTACTAAGTGCTGGGGTGGATACAAGCAAATTGAGCTGGACATGGTCCCTGTCCCACATGGGGCTCACAATTTCAATCCCCATTTTACAGATTAGTGAATTGACTAATTCACAGAGAAGTGAATTGACTTGCCTAAGGTCACACAGCCGAAAAGTGGCAGAGCTGGGATTAGAACCTATGACCTTTTGACTCCTAGGCCCGTGCTCTATCCACTAAGCCATGCCCCATCTAAGTGTTAAGTGCTTACTATGTGCAGGCACTGTACTAAGTCCCGGAGTGGATACAATCAAATTGCGTTGGACACAGTCCCTTTCCCACATGGAACACACAGTCTTAATCCCCATTTTACAGATACAGTAACTGAGGCACAGAGAAATGAAGTGATTTGCCCAAGGTCAAATGGCAGGCAAATGGCAGAGCTGGGATTAGAAATCTGACTCCCAGGCCTGTGCTCTTTCCACCAAGCCTTATTAACTATATTATTATTATTATATTTGTTAAGCGCTAAGAGCAAGCACTGTTCTAAGCCCTGGGGTAAATAGAAGTTAATCAGGTCGGTTACAATCCCTGTCCCATATGGAGCTCAGAGTCTAAGATGGGGAGAGAGCCCCATTTTTCTGGTGAGGAAACTGAGGCACAGAGAAGCAAAGCGACTTGCCCAAGAGCACAAAGCAAGTAATTGGCAAAGCTGGGATGAGAAACCAGGTGCTCTGACTCCCAGTCCCTCTGCTAAGCTGCAATAATTGCTGCGATCTGGTGTTTCACCTTTCTGGTGATGGTGATGACGGTGCCATCTGTGAGCTCCTGTGGCATTTCCTCAGTGGTTGTTTGTTGAGGAAGAGTTTGTGCCGGTGCTTAAGCAGGGTGCCCCCTCCATGTTTGAAGATCTCAGCAGATAGGCCACTGGGTCTAGGTCCTCTGCCATGTTTCATGGCTCTGACAAGTTTGGACAAGTGCTATATGTTCATGTTTAAGAAGGTTGCGTATATTTTGCGGAGTTTCGTCTTCAGTAGTAGAAGTGTCTTGAAGAAGAAGTTGAAATGTTCTTGCCATCCCAGTAGGGATTCCTTCCTTCCTTGTCTGGGATGAGTCTGGAACCATCGTTGTTGTGCACAGCCATCGTGATGGCTCTGCCACTTTTCAGCTGTGTGACTGTAGGCAAGTCACTTAACTTCTCTGTGCCTCCGTTTCCTCATCTGTAAAATGGGGATTAACTGTGAGCCTCTCGTGGGACAACCTGATGACCCTGTATCTACCCCAGCACTTTAGTGCTTAGCAAATACCAACATTATTATTATTATGTACAGGGCCATCTCTCTTTAGAGAAGTGAGGAAGTTATTGTTTTGGGGATGGTCTGTGTAGCCTGTGTTCTCTTCCTCTTTGGCATGCCATAATAATGGAAGTATTTGTTAAGTGCTTAAGATGTGTCAGACACTGTTCCGTAGCCTAGTGGCTAGAGCACAGGCTTGGGACTCAGAAGGCTGTGGCTTCTAATCCAGGCTCCACCACTTGGCTGCTGTGTGACCTTGGGCAGGTCACTTCACTTCTCTGGGCCTCAGTTACCTCATCTGTAAAATGGTGAATGAAACTGTGAGCCCCATTTGGGGCAGGGACTGTATCCAACCTAATTTGCTCGTTGCTCTTTCCCCCTCCCAGCCCCAAAGCACTTATGTACACATCTGTACCTTTACCGATTTGTACTGGTGTCTGTCTGCCCCCGTCTACACTGGGAGCTTGTTGTGGAAAGGAAGTGTCACTGTTTATTGTTGTATTGTACTTTCCCAAGCATTTACTACAGTGCTCTGCACACGGTAAGTGCTCAATAAATGCAATTGAATGAATGAATGAAGGAATGAATTTGCTTGTATCCACCCCAGTGCTTAGTACAGTGGCTGGGTCACAGTAAGCACTTAGCGAATACCATTTTTTTTTCTAAAGTGCTAGGGTAGACACAAGACAAGCAGGTCGGACACAGGAGAGTCCAAGTAAGAGGGTGACCAGATAATGAATCCCCATTTTACAGCCAGTCAGTCAATCATATTTATTGAGTGTTTACCTTGTGCTAAGCACTGTACTGAGCGCTTGGGGGAATACAGTATAACAATATAACTGGCACATTCCCTCCCATAACAAGCTCTCACTCTAGAAAGCTTAGATGAGGAAACTGAGGCACAGAGAAGGTAATAGAACTGCCCCAAGGTCACGCAGCTGGGAAGCGGCAGAGCCAGGATTAGAACCCAAGTCTTCTGACTGCCAGACCCGTGCTCTTTCAGCTAGGCCACGTTGCTTCTACATCACCCGTCGCATATATTCTCAATTTGGTTTACAAGTCACGGTGCAGGTTTCAGAAAGCTCCGTTCTTGTCTGTGTTCTCATGGGCCGCAAGGCTCTGTTGGGGCAATTGATGTTGCTCAGCGAGTAGACCTTTTATTTCCTAATTGTTCCCATGGAACCTGTCTTGTTTCCTGCTTTCAGCTGGGCCCAGAGTATCCACGGCTTCCCCGAATATTCATTTGTTCATTCAGTCGGATTTATTGAGAGTTTATTGTGTGCAAAGCACTGAACTAAAGGCTTGAGAGAGTACACTATAACAATAAACAGACACATTCCCTGCCCACAACGAGCTTACAGTCAGTCTAGAGAGGGAGGCAGACATTCATACAAATAAACAAATTACGGCTATGTACGTAAGTGCGGTAGGGCTGGGAGGGGGGTTGAGTAAAGGGAGCAAGTTAGGGTGACGCAGAAGGGAGTGGGAAGAGAGAAAAGGAGGGTTTAGTCAGGGAAGACCTCTTGGAGGAGATGTGCCTTCAGTAAGAGGTCAGAGGTCATGGGTTCTAATCCCGGCTCCGCCACTTATCAGCTGGCTGATTTGGGGCAAGTCACTTCACTTCCCTGTGTATCTGTGAAATGGGGATTAAGACTGTGAGCTCCACTTGGGACAACCTGATTACCTTATATCTACCCCAGTACTTAGAACAGTGCTTGGCACATAGTAAGCACTTAACAAATACCAACGTTATTATTATTATTATTGTTATTATTAAGTCTTTGAAGGAAAGTCATTGTCTATCAGATATGAGGAGGGAGTGTGTTCCAGGATTACAGCACTATGGGCCAATGCCCATTCCCTGGGGGTAATGGGGCCTGCACGCAGTTTGATTTTCTCTTTTCAGCTATGCTGTCTTCAATCAGTCATTTTTACAGAGTGCTTACTGTGTGCAGAGCACTGTCCTAAGCTCTGGAGTGATGTTACTGCAGAACTGCATGTAGGGAGGTTTTTATCCTCTAGGACTAGCACTGTTCAGGTGTTTGGGGGGTTTGCCTGATTAAAAGCACATCTCCTCCTAGAGGCCTTCCGTTACCTAGTGGTATTTAAGTGCTTACTATGTGTCAGTCACTGTGTCAAAGTGCTGAAATAGATGAAAGTTAATCAGGTTGGACACAGACCCTGTCCCACATGAGTCTTACAGTTTAAGTAGGAGGGAGAATAGGTATTGACTTACACCTCATTTTATCTTCTCCCACTCTCTTCTGTGTCACCTATGCACTTTGTGTCCTTTATCCATCTGTGTACCCTTTTTCTGTGTACCCTTTATCCATCCTTCTCTCAGCCTCACAGCACTTAACATCCATGTCCATCATTTATGTACCTATGTTAATGTCTGCCTCTCCCTCTCAACTATAAGGTCGTTATGGTCAGGGAATCTGTCCCCCAACACTGTTACGTTGTACTCTCCCAAGTGCTTAGTACAGTGCTCTGCAGAGAGTAATTATGATTGACTGATTGAGTGATTGATTTGCAGGCCAGTTTTTTGCAGTGTTTTTAAGGGCAATGTGAGCTAGGAGCATTTGAGACTATGGTCGGTCCAACTTTCTGCTCCTCGCCTGGCCGCTGTGGTCTGAACACCCTCCAGGCCCTTCTGCTGCACTGGGTTGTAACTGTCAAATGCCACTGTTTAAATTTGGGATCATACACACCACATAGGCAGGCCGGCTTTACTTAGCAACTCTAAGTATATGCATTTATGTTCACATGTCACCGTCGTCCTGAGATAAGGAGGCAAAAGGGAAAACAGTTCCAGGTGATGAAAGCAAACAGGACTCTGTGAGTGTGTGTTTGTATGCGTGTTTGTGTGTGTCTGGAATTCTCTGGAACAGTCACTCATCCTATCCCAACTGGATTACTGCCTCAGTCTCCTTGCTGACCTCCCAACCTCCTGCCTCTCCCCACTCCAGTCCAAACTTCACTCCACTGCCCTGATCATCTTTCTACAGAAACGTTCAGGACATATCACTTCCCTCAAAAATCTCCATTGGTCGCCTATCCACCTCCGTATCAAACAAAAACTCCTCACCATTGGCTTTAAAGGAGTCCATCAACTTGCCCCTCCTACCTTACTTCACTTCTCTCCCTCTACAACCCAGCCCTCATACTTCGCTCCGCTGGTGCTAACCTTCTCACTGGGCCTCCGTCTCACCTGTCGTACTTCCAAACCCTGGCCCACATCCTGCCTCTGTCCTGGAACGCCCTCCTTCCTCAAATCCCACAGACAATGACTCTCCCCTCTTTCAAAACCTTACTGAAGGCCCATCTCCTCTGAGAGGCCTTTCCAGACTAAGCCCCACTTTTACCTCATCTCCCACTCCCTTCTGCGTTGCCCTGACTTGCTTCCTTTGCACTTCCCCGCCTCCCAGCCCACAGCACTTATGTTTATATCTGTAATTTTATTTATTCTTATTGATGTCTGTTTATTTGTATTAATGTGTGTCTCCCCTGCTCTGTACTGTGAGCTCGTTGCAGGCAGGGGTGGTCACTTTTTAATTGTTGTATTGTACTTTCCCAAGCACTTAGTACAGTGCTCTGCACACAGTAAGCATTTAGTAAATATGGTTAAATGAATTAACTGGTTGGCACTCTGGGTCCCTTTAGGCTGTATACTTGTTGTGGGCAGGGAACATGCCTACCGACTCTGTTATATTGTACTCTCCCAAGCACTTAGGACAGTGATCTGCACCCAGTAAATACTATTGATTGATTGATGGAATGATTGATCCTGCATTGGTCTTTTCAGGCACACATGCTCTGACAGGTGAATTTAGCATCAGTGACATCATCTTGGAGTGCAAAGGACAACCCTCTCAATCAATCCATCAGTCAGTGGTATTTATTGATAAGGGAGAAACGGGCGTGTTTGAAAGCAGAGGGGAAGAAGCCATTGGCGAGCCAACGGTTGAAGATGCCTGTTAGGGAGGGAAGAAGGGAGGGAGCAAGAGTTTTGAAAAGGTGTGAGGGAATGGAGTCCAATGCACAATTGGAGAGGAGATAAGACATCTCCTCTAGAGAAACCGCTGGGAAGGATGGGAGAGCTGAAGAGGGGGCTGGAAGGGGGGAGGGACTGAGGAAGGGCAGAGGCGATTTTAGGGAGCTCACACCTGATGGTGTCACAGAAGTCCTGATATAGCAGTAAAAGGAAAGTAGGATTGGTGTGATGTGAAATTAATTGCAGAAGGCCTCCTGGAGGAGATATGATTTCAGAAGGGCTTTGATGAAGGGGAGAGCATGTGGATGTGAGGATGTGTGGATGTCTGAGAGGGGAGGGACTTCCGGGCAGTAGAGAGGGTGTGAACGAGGGGTCTTGGGTGAGAGAGAAGAGAGCATGTGGATGTGAGGATGATGTGTGGATGGATGTGAGGAGGGAGGGACTTCCAGGTGGTAGAGAGGGTGTAGCGAGGGGCCTTTGGTGTGAGAGAGGAGAGCAAGGCCCAGGGATTTGGTTGTCCTGAGAATCAGTCAGTCAATTGTATTTCTTGAATGCTTACTGTGTGCAGAGCACTGTACTAAGCACCGGCGAGAGTACAATATAACAATATAAAAGACATATTCCCTGCCCACAGCCAATTTACAGCTTAGAGGGAGCAAAGTGTGTGGGCTGGGGTGTGTTCAGGGAGGAGTGAGGGTAATTAGGGGCGAGTAACAGATTTCAGAGTCAAAATTTAATATTTTTTGACCCCAGCAAATGTGCATTATGTTGCATAGGTCCTTGGCCCCCAACAAGGAAGCTGTTTTGGGGGCTTGGGTTTCAGATGAAATTGGCTAGCAATTTTACGTATTCTCAGCAGCTTTTTAGCTATTGGCGGGTACACAAGAATTTCTCTGTGCCTCTTCTCAAACCCCCCCACCAAAAAAAAAAAATCCCAACAAACAAAACCCCATGACTATAAAAAGCTGAGAGTTGCTTCCAGTTCTCACTGCAGCACATTCCAGATGGTGAGAACGTATTTTAAAGCTTCTGTACCAAAAGAAAATCTACAAAAATGTTCAGCCTTCTCTTTTTTCCCCACTCATAAGTCCATTTTTGGGTTTTCAGTCTGAAGCTCTCTCTCTGTGCTCATTTCTGGCCAGTCCCAACACCTATCAACCATTCTGTCCATCCATCCATTAATCAATCACTCAATTTTATTGACTGAGGGTATACTGTGTTGAAAGCACTATTTTGAGCGCTTGGGAATAAATAGAGATACTGACAAGGAACTCACGGTCTAGCAGGGGAGAAAGCCACCAAAAAAAATCAGAGACAGGTGGAAGAGGTGAGTGGCTGGATCTGTAGGTGAGCAAACAGGGTGAGAACAGAAGTGCAACTGAGATGTGGGAATCAGAGAGTTCGCAAGGGTGTGGTTGACCCCAAGTGCTTAGGAAGAAGTTAGCATGAGGCAGGCAAGAGGAAAACTCATACTTAACATGGCTAAAACAGATTTTCTTACCTTTCCACCCAAACCCTGCCCTCCTCCTGATTTCCCCTCACTGTAGACGGCACCACCATGCTCCCTCTCTCACAAGCCCGTAACCTTGGTGTCACCCTTGACTTATTTGACTCATCTCTTTCATTCAGCCCACATATTCACAACCTATTCGACCTTCGCAACATCTCTAAAATCCGCCCTTTCCTCTCCATCCACAGTGCTACCACGTTAATCCAATCACTTATCCTATCTCAACTTGATTACTGTATTAGCCTCCTTGCTGACCTTCCAGCCAGTCTCTTCCCACTCCAGGCCATACTTCACCCTACCACCTGGGTCATTTTTCTACATTTCTACATTTCTTCAAGAACTTCCAATGGTTGCCCATCCTCCTCCACATCAAATAGAAACTCCTCACCATTGGCTTTAAAGCACCTTGCCCCCTCCTACCTCACCTCACTAATCTCCTACTACAACCCAGCCCACACACTTTGTTCCTCTAATGCCAACCTTCTCACTGTACTTTGATCTAGTCTATCTCGTTGCTGGCCTCTCGTCCATGTCCTGCCTCCTCAAATCCGACAGACGATGACTCTCCTCCCTCCTCAAAGCCTTATTGAAAGCACATCTCTTCCAAGAGGCCTTCCCTGACTAAGCCCTCTTTCCTCTTCTTCCTCTGGTGCATCGCCCTTTCTCCCTTTATTCACCCCCCTCCCAGTCCCACAGTACTTATATACATATCTGTCATTTATTTATTTATATTACAATCTGTCTCCCCCTCTAGACTGTAAGCTTGTTGTGGGCAGGGGCTGTGTTTTAGATTATGCTCTCCCAAGCGCTTAGTACAGTGCTCTGCACAGTAATTGCTGAATAAATATGATTAACAGAAATGGATGAAGGTGGATAGAGCCCCAGACACGGCCTAAGAGGATGGAAGCCAAGAGAAGCATAGTAGAAAGAGCATGGACTTGGAAGTCAAAGGACCTGGGTTCTAATCCTAGCTCTGCCACTCATCTCTTGTGTGACCTTGGGGAAGCCACTTCACTTCTGTGCCTCAGTTCCCTCATCTGTTAAAAATAGGAACTAAGTCCTTCTCTCTCCTACCTAGACTGTGAGCTCCATGTGGGACAAGGATTATGTCCAACCTGATAACCTTATGTCTGTCCCAGCACTTCGAACAGTGCTTGGCACATGCTAAGCACCTAACAAATAACATAATAATAATTATTATTATCATTTAGGGGTCCTCGAACAGTCTCTGGCTTAGAGCAGTGGCCTGAGGACTGTGTGCACTGGCTGGGAGGGGGGAGTGTGTGTGTGTGTGTGTGTGTGCTTGGGGCAGGGGTGCAGCCCATCTTACCCCTCTGCCACCTCTGTGCCCCGGTAATCCGGCAACTGCTCTGTCACCCCTCCTTCCTGTCTTCTCAATGCCTCTTTCTTACAGAAGCTCTGTTCTTTTCCAAACAGCTCTCATACTTGCCCTCACAATAACCCAGGTAGGCAGGGAGAGAGACAGGGATTTTGCACCCTATTTTACAGATTAGAAAACTGAGGCCCAGAGAGGGTAAGCCACTATCCCAAGGTCATCTGACAGGCAAGGATGGATCTGAAACTCGAACCCAGGTCTTCTGACTCTGCCATGGTATTCACACCCTCAGAACGCAACCCCCTGCAGTCCCCCCTGGCAAAATCTGAGGTCAAGCTCTTTGGTAAATTGTCCAAATAATTCAGGGCAGAGATTACTTCTGAAGGGGAGGCATTTTGTTGTCTTGAGAGAGCCAGCTGATAGAAGGTAGGGGGTGGTGTGGACCCTTTAATATTGGGCTGATCTGTGGGTGGAGACCAGCTTGGATGGGTTTGGGTATAAGTGGTTGTGGGCAGGGATTGTCTCTCGCAGTTGCTAAATTGTACTTTCCAAGTAGTACGGTGCTTAGTACGGTGCTGTGCACACAGTAAGTGCTCAATAAATATGATTTAATGATTGAATGAATCTCTTCCTATGGGGTTGGTCACCCTTCTCTTGAAAAGTGGAAGAATGTTCTTGCTCTCTCCAGGAGATGTGAAGAAAGCAATCTTCTCCTTTAGGGCCTGCATCCATATCTTGGCTGGTAATAATAATGATGGTATTTGTTACTATGTTACTATGTTTAAAGCACTGTTCTAAGCAGTGGGGGGATACAAGGTGATCAGGTTGTCCCACGTGGGGCTCACAGTCTTCATCCCCATTTTACAGATGAGGTAACTGAGGCCCAGAGAAGTGAAGTGACTTGCCCAAAGTCACACAGCTGACAAGTGGCGGAGTGGGGATTAGAACCCATGACCTCTGACTCCCAAGCCCGGGCTCTTTCCACTGAGCCATGCTGCTTCTCCACATTGATGAGGCAGCTGGTTGGGCCCCTGGGGGGAGAGAGATTCCCTGCTAATTGACCTCCCGCTGAGAGACCCAGACCCCCGCCGCACCCCCGCCCCGTCCCTTACCAGCTCCGCCAAGGGCACCACCCTTATCCAGAAGCCAGAGGCCTCACGGGGCCCCATTGGCCCTAGAACCCCATGCCCTCCTCCTCGCTGAACCCTCGGAGCAGGAGCTGTCTCAGCTTCTCAGGGCCGGATGGCTGGGCTGCTCTTCTGGGATCATCTCCCCTGCCTCGGCCGGTGGTGTTCCAGGGTTGTACAGCACTGTAGACCTGGGCCTGGTAAGTGTCCTCACTCAGCCAGTCAGTCAGTTGTATTTATTGAGTGCTTACCTTGTGCAGAGCACTGTACCAACTACTTAGGAGACTGCCCATAAGGAGTTTAATAATAATAATGGTGGTATTTGTTAAGCGCTCACTCTGTGCAAACACTGTTCTAAGCACTGGGGGAATACAAGGTGATCAGTTTGTCCCACATGGGGCTCACAGTTTTAATCCCTCTTTTACAGATGAAGTAACTGAGGCACAGAGAAGTTAAGTGACTTGTCCAAAGTCACACAGCTGGCAAGCGGCGGAGCCGGGATTAGAACCCATGACTTCTGACTCCCAAGCCCGGGCTCTTTCCACTGAGCCATGCTGTTTCTGTAGCTTACAGTCTACAGTCCTACAAGACCCCACCAACCTTGGCTCCTGAACACTCCTGTACTTTGTAGTCATCAATCAATTAATCAGTGGCAGCAGAATGCAAGGATGTGGACAAAAGTGCTGTGGGGAGGAGAGGTGGGGGGGAATATCAAAGTGTTTAGGGGATTCGTAGGCGACACAGAAGGGCGGGTGAATAAAGGGAGAAGATGAGAGGTTAGATGGGGAAGGCTTTCTGAAGAAGATGTGACTTTGGTAGGACTTTGAAGATGGAGAGAGTGGGGCTCTGTCAATAATCATGGTACTTGTTAAGTCCTTACTATGTGCCAGTCACTGTTCTAAGCCCTGGGGTTGGTAGAAGTTAATCAAGTTGGACACAGTCCCTGGCCCACATTGGGCTCACAGTCTAAGTAGGAGGAGTAGGATTTAATCCCCATTTTATAGATGAGATAATTGGGGCACTGAGAAGTTGGTATTTGTTAAGTGCTTACTATGTGCCGAGCACTGTTCTAAGTGCTGGGGAAGACACAGGGGAATCAGGTTGTCCCACGTGGGGCTCACAGTCTTAATCCCCATTTTATAGAGGAGGTAACTGAGGCACCGAGAAGTTGTGACTTGCCCAAAGTCACACAGCTGACAAGTGGCCGAGCCGGGATTTGAACCCATGACCTCTGACTCCAAAGCCCGTGCTCTTACCACTGAGCCCCGCTGCTTCTCCTTGCCCAAGGTCACACATCAGGCAGGTGGCGGAATCAGGATTAGAACCCAGGTCTTCTCCCCCAGTTAGACTGTAAGCCCGTCAATGGGCAGGGATTGTGTCTATCTGTTGCTCAACTGTACATTCCAAGCGCTTAGTATTCATTCATTCATTCAATAGTATTTATCGAGCCCTTACTATGTGCAGAGCGCTGTACTAAGCGCTTGGAATGTACAAATCGGTAACAGATACAGTTCCTGCCCTTTGACGGGCTTACAGTCTAATTGGGGGAGACAGACAAAAACAATAGCAAACATAAACAATAGCAAAGTGCTCTGCACAGAGTAAGTGCTCAATAAATACTATTGAATGAATGAATGAATTCTGATTCCCAGGCCCGTGCCCTTTCCATTGGGCCATGCTGTTTCTCTACGTGAAAGAGGAGGGAGTTCCAGGATGGGGGCAAGGGGTTGGTTGCAAGAGAGATGAAATCGAGGCACAGTGAGTATGTTGGTGTTAGAGGAGTGAAATGTACAGGCTTTTGTAGTGGGAAATCAGCGAGGTAAGGTAGGAGAGGGAGAGCTGACTGAGTGCCTTAAAGCCAGTCATGAGGAGTTTCTGTTTAATGAGGAGATGGCTGGGCAGCCATAGAGGTGTTTGAGGAGTGGGGAGATGTGAACTGAATGGTTTGGACAGCGGAGGGAAGCACAGACTGGAGAGGTGAAGCCTGGAAGCAGGGAGGTCAGCGAGGGGGGCCGATGCAGTAAAGGCGGGATAGGATAAGTGCTTGGACTAATGTGATAGCAGTTTGGATGGAGAGGAGAGGGTGGATTTTAGCGGTCATGAAGGTTTAACCAACAGGATTTAGTGACAGATTGAATATGTGGGTTGAATGAGAGAGATGAGTTGAGGATAACGCCAAGGTTACGGGGCTTGTTAGACGGGTAGGTTGGTGGTGCCATCTACAGTGACGGGAAAGTCGGGGAGGTTGGGGTTTGGGTGGGAAGATAAGGAGCTCTGCTTTGGATATGTTGAGCTTGAGGTGACGGGGGGACAACCAAGCCGAGATGTCCTGAAGGCAGGAGGAAATGCGAGACTGCAGAGAAGGAGAAAGGTTAGAGCTGGAGATTTAGGTTTGGGAATCATCCACAGAGAGATGGTAGTTGAAGCCATGGGAGCGAATGATTTCTCCAAGGGAGTGGGTGGAGATGGAAAATAGAAGAGGACTCCAAACTGAGTTCCACAGCACATAGGCTACATAATAGCCATAATTTGCGTGGCTCAGTGGAAAGAGCCCGGGCTTGGGTGTCAGAGGTCATGGGTTCGAATTCCAACTCTGCCACTTGTCAGCTGTGTGACTGTGGGCAAGTCAGTTAACTTCTCTGTGCCTCAGTTCCCTCAACTGTAAAATGGGGATTAAAACTGTGAGCCTCACATGGGACAACCTGATTACCCTGTATCTCCCCCAGTGCTTAGAACAGTGCTCTACACATAGTAAGCGCTTAACAAATACCAACATTATTATATCAATGCCAGCCACCCCTTCTAGACGTAAGCTCGTTTTGGGAAGGGAACGTGCCTCCCAACTATATTATATTGTACTCTCCCAAGTGCTCAATACAGTGCTCTGCACACAATAAGGGCTGAATAAATATGATTGACTGACAGACAGTCTCCTTGGATTGGGGGAAAGTCTCCTTTGGTAAGGCGCTATGGGGGTGTGAGGTTTGACCAGGAGACACTGTCCAGTCCTGGAGCCTCGGGGGAGCCTCCCCACCTCGCTCAGTCTCAGGGCAGTGGGGAAGCAGTCTGTCTCAGCTCACTGAACCTGACCCTAACTGCCCTGAGTGTACTCAACCTCTCTTTTTTTTAAGAAATGATGGTGATGATGGTATTTGTTAAGCGCTTACTATGTGCCAAGCACTGTTCTAGGGGAACTGAGGCACAGAGAAGTTAAGTGACTTGCCCCAGGTCACCCAGCAGACAAGTGGCAGAGTCGGTATTAGAACCGATGACCTGTGACTCCCAAGCCTGGGCTATATCCTCTAAGCCATGCTGCTTCTCGTGGTATTTGTCAAGTGCTTAGTATGTTCACTGGCACAGCACTAAGCACTGAGGTAGATGCTTGGACACAGTCCCTGCTATATGGGGCTCACAGTCTTAGCTCCCATTGTACAACGAAGGGAACTTAGGCACAGAGAAATGAACTGACTTGCCCAAGGTCACCCATCAGACAAGTGGTGGAGTCAAAAGTAGAACCCAGATCCTTCTGACTCCCTAGACCTGGGCTCTATCCACTAAGCTACACTACTTCTCTCTGTATTTTTCTGTCTCTTTGTCCATGTGTATCCATTCTGTCTCTCTGGGCTTCTCTGCTTATCTTGCTGTCTTTCCTCTTCTCCTCAGACTCTGTCTCTCTCATTCCTTTAGCTGCATCAGGCTGGTGCCTCGCAGATTCATGAATTCCACTCCTTTTCCCTAAACTTTCCGCAAAAAGAGTTATGATTCATTTATTCAATGGTGTTTATTGAGCGCTTACTGTGTGCAGAGCACTGTACTAAGCGCTTGGGAGAGTACAATACAACAATAAACAGATACATTCCCTGCCCATAACGAGCTTGCAGTCTAGATGCAGGGAGATAGGCATTAATTGAAATAAATAAATGACAGATTTGTACATAAGTGCTGTGGGGCTGGGAGGGGGCAAGAATCAAGGGAGCAAGTCAGGATGATGCGGAAGAGAGTGGAAGAAGAGGAAAGGGGGGTTTTGTCAGGGAAGGCCTCTTGGAGGAGATGTGCTTTCAATAAGACTTTAAAGTGAGGGAGAGTCATTGTCTGTGGGATTTGAGGAGGGAGGCAGGATGTGGGCGGTGGCGAGACAGGCAAGATGCAGGCCCAGTGAGAAGGTTGGCATTAGAAGAGCGAAGTGTGCGGGCTGGGTTGGAGTAGAATAGCAAGGTGAGGGAGGAGGAGACAGGGATATTGACCGCTTTAAAGCCAATGGTGAAGAGTTTCTGTTTGATACGGAAGTGGATGGGCCGCCCCTGGAGGTTCTTGAGGATTGGGGAGATATGGACTGAATGTTTTTGTTGTTCAGTGATTCGTGCAGGAGAGTGAAGTATGGATTGGAGTAGGGAGAGACTGGGGTTTTGGGGGCCAGGATGTTTGATGTCTGGTAGTAGGGTTAGGCATGCCTGATGTGGTTTTGGGGGTTCAGGATGATTGGTATCTGATTTTGGGCTCCACCCGAACAGTGTCTGATTTGGGAGTTCAACATGATCAGGGTTTAGTTTTGGTGATGCAGTGTCTGATTTTAGAGTTCGGCGTGACCAGTGTCTGGTTTTGGGGTCCAGGATGACCTAGCATCCGATATGGGGGTCCAGGATGGCCAATGCCTCATTCTGGAGACCTGTGTGATCAGTGTCTGGTCTTGGGGTCCAAGGCGATCAAATATCTTTTAGCATTCAGGATGACCAGTGTCTGTTTTGGGGTTCAGCATGACCAATGCCCAGTTTTGGGGTTCCAAGATGTTTGATGTCTGGTTTTAGGGTCCAGGTTGCCCCATGTCTAAGTTTGGGGCCCAGGATGCTCAGATCTGATTTTTGGGTCCACCTGACCATTATCTTATTTTGGGGTTCAGCATGATCAGTGCCTAGTTTTGTGGTCCAGGAGGACCCAATGTCTGACTTTAGTGTTCAGCATGACAAGTGTCTGATTTGGGGGTCCAGGTCGACCCAGTGTCTGATTTGGGGGTCTGGGAAACTTGTGCTTACCTAGTCCAGCGGTGAGGAGGGAAACTGCTGCTGTGGCTGTCATCTCCTCTGCACTCTTTTGGAAAGGGGCTCGGGGCACTTGGCCGGTGGCATGGGCATCCTTCTTTCTTTCTTCTCCTTCTTTTTTCTGGTATTGGTCAGACACTTACACTGTGCCAGTCACTCTACTAAGTTCTGGGGTAGAGACAAGCTAATCAGGTTGGACACAGTCCCTGTCTCACATGGGGCTCACAGTCTTAATCCCCATATAATAATAACAATAACAACAATAATAATAAATGATAAAAATAATAACAATCGTGGCATTTGTAAAATGCTTACTATGTGCCAGGCACCATACTAAGCGCTGGGGTGGATGCAAGCAAATTGGGTTGGACACAGTCCCTGTCCTACGTGGGACTCACAGTCTCAATCCCCATTTTACAGATGAGGGAACTGAGACACGGAGAAGTGAAGTAACTTGCCCGAGGTCACACAGCAGACGAGTGGCGGAGCTGGGATTAGAACCCAGGCCCTTCTGACTCCCAGGCCCGGGCTCTATCCACTAGGCCACCACTGCTTCTTCCGGGCCTTCCCGCCAACCAGTGTGGCCCCGGGCACGGCAGGGCTGAGGAACCAGTGATTCCAGCTCTGATGGCTGAGAAGCCTGCAGCAGCAGAAAGATTCCAGCTTTTTCCTTGAATAAAGCACCTGAGCAGGAACCTTCCCAAACCACTCTGACCAGAGACCGACAACTGAGAGAGACCATTTTTGCCCTGGAGTGTCCAGAGAATTTCCACGTGTGATTTTTGGTCTGGACTCGTCTGGAAAATTTGCTCCTGTAGACACAGCCTCTCTCTTGACTCTCTCGGTCCGAGGACTTTTAGATCGTAACTGCCCTACGACGCTGACCACTTCCTCAGCTCCGGACCCAGCCTCAGCAGGACGGAGCAGAGACTGTTCCCAGTGAATGATCAATCCATCAGTCCTTCGTCTGGAAAATTGGGGCAAAAAAACCCTCCCAATTTAACGCGGAAAGTTGCCTTGGACTGCTCAAAGGTACAGCATTTGGCTCTTCGGTGATGTTATTAAAGCTCTATTCCCCGATGTGTGGAGACAGGTCTCACTGTGGATCTACCAACTCTTTTGGATTGTACTCTCCCAAGTGCTTAGCGTAGTGCTCTGAACACATTAAGCACGTAATAAATACCATTGATGGATTGAGTAATCTACCAACTCTTTGGCACTGTACTCTCCCAAGTGCTTAGTACAGTGCTCTGCACCCTATATGGACTCAGTAAATACCTTGATTGATTGATTGACTGACTCTGGGCTTCCCTCAGGCCCCACAAGGATTGGGAGAGGAGGAGGAAGCAGTGGCCAGGAAGCCTGACATAAGATTCATTCATTCGTATTTATTGAGCGCTTACTGTGTGCAGAGCACTGTACTAAATGCTTGGGAAGGTCAATTCAATGATAAAGAGAGACAGTCCTTGCCCACAACGGGGTTACAGTCTAGAAAGGGAGAGACAGACATCAAAACAAGGAAAGAGGCATTAATATAAATAGAATTATACATCTGTACATATATACACAAGTGCTTTGGGGCGGGGAGGGGGTGTAGAGCAAAGGGAGTAAACCGGAGCAATGGGGAGGGAAGGGGGAGCTGAGGAAAAGAGAGGGCTCAGTCTGGGAAGGCCTCCTGGAGGAGGTGAGCTCTCAGGAGGGCTTTGAAGAGGGGAAGAGAGTTAGTTTGGCAGATGTGAGGAGGGAGGGCATTCCGGGCCAGAGGTAGGACGTGGCCAGGGGTCAGCGGCGGGACAGGCGAGAACGAGGCACAGTGAGGTTAGCGGCACCAGAGGAGCAGAGTTTGCTGGACTGCAGGAGGAAAGAAGGGAGGTGAGGTAAGAGGGAGGTGATTCAGAAATATAAGGCAGCAGGTGAAGTGTGTCAAGTCAGGGTTGGGCTCACAGACAATGCTGCTGATAATAATAATAATAGTAATGGTATTGGTTAAGTGTTTACTATGTGCCAGGCACTGAACTAAGCACTGGGGTGGATACAAGCAAATCGGGTTGGACACAGACCCTGTCCCACTTGGGGTTCACAGTCTTGATTACATTTTACAGGTGAAGTAACTGAAGCACAGAGAAGTGAAGTGACTTGCCCCAGATCCCTCAGCAGACAAGTGGCAAAGCTGGGACTAGAACCCATGACCTTCAAACTCCCAGGCCTGTGCTTTATCCACTATGTCATGCTGCTTCCCATGCTGATCTTGAACACATAGTACAGAGTTCTGCACATCTCTGAATACATAGTACAGAGTTCTGCACATAGTTCGTGCTCAATTAATACAATTGATTGATCTCTGAGCATGAGTGACTCAGAGGGTAAATCTCGGGCCGCTTACATGCGGTTTCCATGGAAACACAACAAGCAGGGCCTGGCACCTTTTCCGGCCTTTTCCGGCCTGTATTCTCACCATCCTCAGCAGGGATTTCTTTGACCCAAATCTGTGCTTGGGGTATCTTTGTATTTGTGCTTGATTTTCTTTTTCACTCTTCTCAGAATTGAAGGTCCTTGAGGGCAGGGAGTGAGTCATCCCCTTGTCACTCCTCTGAGCTGGGCGGGCAGCCTGATGCTCTCCCTAAGGGCCATAAATAGGGCTGGCTGATTGTGGGTCTGGATGCAAATTCATATGTGTGCATCTGTCAGTGTGTGTCGGTTTGCATGTGTCACCATCCCGCTAGACTAAACGCGTTGGGGGGATTTGTGTCTGCTAATAATAATAATAATAATAATGATGCTGGTATTTATTAAGCACTTACTATGTGCCAAGGACTGTTCTAAGTGCTGGATGTTATATTGGACTCTCCCAAGCACTTAGTACAGTGCTCTGCACACAATAAGCCCTCAATAAATATGAATGAATGAATGATTGAATAAAACCATCCATGTATCCGTATGTTTTTTTTTTGCCCCTCTGCTGGGACTGGAAATATAGCTTCTGAGCTAGAGGCTTTAGCTCATGGCTAATTTCTGCCTGAGATTATCATCATCATCATAACAGGATTTGTTAAGCACGTACTATGTGTCAAGCACTGTATTAAGTGCCGGGGGAGATGGAAGCTAATCGGGTCAGGTACAATCCCTGCCCGACATGGAGCTCACAGTCTAAGGCTGGGGAGAACAGGTTTGGAATCCCCATTTGACAGATGAGGGAACTGAAGCGGAGAGCAGTTCACGGAGCAGGTAAGTGGCAGGGTCAGGATCATCTGATTCCTAGGCCCACCTGTGCTCTTTCCACAGAGGGACGGGGCTGTGGACACAGGCTCTGCCCCTCTCTGCCGGTGGGGTCAGTGCCGCTGGGAAGTGGGGTGGGGCAGGAGGGGGAGGCAGATTGGACTCTGTGTGTATGTGTGAGTGTTTGTGGCCAGTGGCTGGCTGGGGGCAGGAGCCAAAGGACGGGGGGGACAGGGCTCTGGAGCTGCTTCTGCTTGGGCTCTGGGTATGTGTGGAACAGTGGTCCTTCTGGGAGTAGGGCCTAAGGAAGGCCAGAAACCGAGTTGCCAGGAGGGTGGTGAGGGGCGTCCCCACCTAGGCCGGTGAGGGATGCCCAGGCTGTGGCCACCAGCGAGGTAGACCGGGTGTGGAGCGCCTGTTTGTAGCCACAGATATCAGCCGGGGCTGGATGCTAGCCGGGTCTCTCGGTCAGGGGGACCGGTCTGTGTTGGTCAGGGGTTGGCCTGGAGCCAAACTGGTGCCAATCAGATATTGGTCTGGAGCCAATATGTGTCATTCCGGGGCCGGTCAGGTGCCAGTCTGGAGGTGGTCTTGCTCTGGAGCTGGTCAGGGGCTAGTTTGGAGCTTGGCTGTGTTGGTCTGGAGTTGGTCAAGGGCCGAGCTGGAGCTGGCCTCGGTCAGGGGCCAGTTTGGAGCTGGTTTTGGTCAGGGTCCAATCAGCGGTTGGTCTGGAGCTGATCTGTATCTGTCTAGAGCCAATCGGGGGCTGATCCAGAGCTGGTCTGCATTGATTTGGGACTGGTCTGGAGTAAATCTGTGCCCGTCTGGGTCTGGGCTGAGGCGGGTCTGGAGCTGGTCTCAGTTGGGGGCTGGTCTGGGGCTGGTCTGCTGCTGGTCTGAGTCACTCTGGAGCCAATCAGGGGCTGGACAAGGGCTCCGTCGATTTGGGGCTGGTCTGAAGTTGGTCTTCATTGGTCTAGGCCCGATCAGGGGTCATTCGGGGGCTGGTCAGGAGCGCCTGTCAGTCAGGAGCCAGTCTGGAGCCGCTCTGAAGCTAGTCTGTGTTGCTCTGAGGCCAGTTGGAGGCTGGGCTGGAGCTGGTCTACATCGGTCTGAGGCCACTCAGGGGTTGGACTGTGGCCGGTCAGCGGCCGCGCGGGAGCTGGTCTGCTTCAGACTGGAGCTGATCGGGGGCTGATCTGGGGCTTATCAGGGCTGGTTTGGAACTGGTCTGCATCAGTCTGGGGTCAGTCAAGCCTGGTCTGGAGTTGGTGTGCATTGGTCTAGGCCCGGTCAGAAGCTGGTCTCAGGTCAGGGGCCGATGTGGAGCCCTAGACTGGAAGGGCAGGGAAAGCGTCTCCTCCTTCTGTTGTATTGTGCTCTCCCATGTACTTAGTCCAGTGCTCTGCACACAGTAAGAGCTCAGTGATGATGATGATGGTAGTCATTAAGTGCTTACTATGTGCCAGGCACTGTACTAAGTGCTGGGAGTGGAAGCAAGCACACTGGGTTGGCCCCAGTCGCTGTCCCGCGTGGGGCTCACAGTCTCAATCCTCATTTCCAAATGAGGGAACTGAGGCCCAGAGAAGTTAAGTGACTTGCCCGCAGTCACACAGCTGACAAGTGGCAGTCGGGATTCGAACCCATGACCTCCGACTCTCAAGCCCGGGCTCTTGCCACTGAGCCGTGCTGCTTCTCTAAGCCACCAGCCTGTTGGGCAGGAAGCCTTCAGACCTTGCACTGAGGCTCACATGCACCCCAGTCCTCCCCCGCGCCCCAAATCTCCAAGACGTAACCCTTCCCGATACCCCCCTCTGAGACCCACACTCCCCCCGACAGTTCCCGGTGGGCCACCCCAGGATCTGGACTACAAGTCCCGCGGGTGTTGGTGCCCCGGGCCACGCACAGTCTCGCTCCCTGGAGGTTCTTGGCATGTGGGCACGTGAGCCCACGCTGTGGCAGCATGGCCCCCAGGGGGAATCCTCCCTCGCCCCCGAGGAAGCGTGGGTGGAACGTGGTGGACCCTTGGTCCCGGCTGCTCTGGGTCAAGAGGCGCGCCTGGGCAGGAGGGGGCTGGCAGCCACAGCCCCTTGGCCTCCCACGCTCCTCCCTCTGCCCGTGTCAGCCATGCCCTGCCCCCAGCCCCCTGCCCCCCGATCTGTCCCCACGATAGGGCTCCCCATCAGCTCACTCGCATTCAGCTCCTCCCCCACCTGCTCACTCTCCCTCCTCTTCTCTCCCATCACTGGCCACTTGCTCACCCCCTTCCTCCTGCTGGAGCTCCCTCCCTCCTCCACACCTTAACAGACCACTGCTCTCCCCATCTGCAAAGGTCTTCCTCTAGACCGTAAGCTCAGTGTGGGTAGGGAACATCTCTACCAACTCCGTCGTATTTTACTCTCCCAAGCGCTTAGTACGGTGCTGTAAACACAGTAAGCGCTCCATAAATGCTGTTGATTCTGAAAACCCATCTCCTCCAGGAAGACTTCCCTGACTCACCTCTCATCTCCTCATCCTAGTTCCCTCCGCTGGCATCGGCCACTTTGGCACTTCTGCGTCATCGAGGCAGTTCATTCAATCAATCAGTGGTATCTACTGAGCACTTACTATGTGCAGAGAAGTGTACTAAGAGCTCGGGAGAGTACAGTACAACAGAATTAGTGGACACATTCCCTGCCCATAAAGCTCTTACAGTCTAGAGAAGCAGCATGGCCTAATGGATAAAGCACGGGCCTAGGAGTCAGAAGGATCTGGGTTCTAATCCCAGCTCCACCACTGTCTGCTTTGTGACCTTGGGAAAGTCACTTCACTTCTCTGAGCCTCAGTCCCTCCTCTGGAAAATGGGGATGAAGATTGTGAGCCCCAAGTGGGACTGGGACTGTGCCCAACCTGGTTACCTTGTATCTAACCCAGTGCTAAGTACAGTGCCTGGCACATAGTAAATACTTAACAAATTCCACAATTATTATTATTACAGGTGGAGACAGACATTAATAGAAATATATAATGTATAATATGTAATTTAAAGATGTTTTTTCAATCGTATTTATTGAGCACTTACGGTGTACAAAGCACTATACTAAAGATTTGTACATAAATGTTGTGGGGTTGGGGGCGGGGTGAATATCAAATGTCCAAAGGTCACTGATTCACTTGAGGATTCATCCCCTGTCCCTTCCCCTTCTCTCCCCCCGCCCCCCCATGCCACTTACATATCTTAATAGACTATTTCTTTTTCTTATCTGAAATTAATTTTACTGTCTATCTCACACACTTTATTGTAAATACCACTAACACTATTGCATTACTACTAATTGTGATATTTGTAAAATGACTCCTAAGCGTGGGTATAGATACAGGATAAACAGATCAGGTACAATCCCTGTCTTGTCTGTCATGTGCATTTGACTCCTTGCCCGTGTCATCTCTCTCCCTCCATATCCGACAGACTGCCACTCTCCCTACCATCAAGTCCTTCCTAAAATCACATTGCCTCCAAGAGTGTGGGTAGGGATTGTGTCCATTTACTGCTATATTGTCCTTTCCCAAGAGCTTAGTACAGTGTGCTGCACACAGGAAGCGCTCAATAAATACAACTGACTGACTGAATTTGTACCCTTTAAGCACTTAAGAGTCACCCCACCCTCAGCCCACAGGACTTATATATAGACACACACACATATATATATATCTATATATCGTGGCGTAGTGAATAGAGCACGGTCCTGGGAGTCAGAAGGTCTGGGTTCTAATCCTGGCTCCGCCACTTGTATACTATGTGACCTTAGGCAAGTCACTTCACTTCTCTGGGCCTCAGTTACCTCATCTGTAAAATGTGCCCCTGTGGGACAGGGACTGTGTCCAACCCAATCCACCTGTATCCACCCCAGTGCTTAGTACGGTGCCTGACACATAGTTAAATGCTTAACAAATCCCATTATTATTATTATTATTATTATTATTTATTGTCTGCCTCTCCCTCTAGGCTGCAAGAGTGAGCAGGGAACATGTCTACCAACCCTGTTGTATGATGATGATGGCATTTGTTAAGCGTTTATTATGTGCAAAGCACTATTCTAAGCGCAATCTCCCATGCGCGTAATACCGGGCTCTGCCCACAAGTACGTGCTCAATAAATATTATTGATTGATTGATTGTCCCACATGGGACTAACAGTCTAAAGGTGAGAAAGAACAGGTTTTGAATCCCCATTTTGCAGATGAGGATACGGAGGCACAGAGAGGTTAAGTGGCCTGCCTGAAGTCACATAGGCAAAGGCAGAGCCAAGGTTAGAACCAGGTCTCCTGAGTCCCAGCCCTGTGTCCTTTCCCACTAGGTGACACTGCTTCTCAGTCCTACTCTTCCAAGTGCTTTGTACAGTGCTCTGCACATGGAAGAGATTCAGTAGATGCTATTGCTTGATCAGTTTCCCCCTCTTCCCCTTTACCGTTCCCCGAGACATGTCAAACTGTCTGATTCCTGTCCGGAGGAAGGGGAGGGGAAATTGCTGCAAGAAATCGCTCTTCTGCCTCTCCACCAAGGCCTTTGTTGTGGGGAGGAAGAGGAGGAGGATGAGAAGGAGGAGATGGAGGAGGAAAAGGAGAAGGAGGAGGGAGGGGAAGGAGGAGGAGGAGAAGAACAAGATAGAGGAAGAAAAGAAGGAGGAGGAAGAGGACAAGATAGAGGAGGAAAAGGAGAAGGAGGAAGGGGGGAAGAGGAGGAAAAGGAGAAGGAGGAAGAAGAGAGGAAGGAGGGGGAAGAAGGGAAGGAGGGGGTGGTGGAGGAGTTTGGCTGGTTTAAAGTTGGCCACCTTTAGTTGAATTTGAATTTGAAAGTTGAATTTCTTGACTAACCAGGTTCAAAGATGGTCATAGCTTAAGGTCTTGAGCTGCCCCTTTAACTTCCATTGTATGTTCCCAAATGCCCAGCACAGTGCTCTGCACATCGAAGGTACCCCCCAGAGGCAGAGAGAGCAAGGGAGAGAGAGAGAGAGAGTGTTTGTGTGTGTGTGTGTGGGGTGTGTGTGGGTGTGTGTGCTTGCATGTGCATAAAATGCAGGCAGGGTGTTAATGCTGGGCTGCTCAGTGAGGAGTGATCCATTGTACTCCTAGGCTTGTTGCTTTCTCAAGGACTCTTCCAAGACTTAGCCCAGCACCAAGGAAGACGTGTTTGGCACATTGAAAGCACTCTTATTATTGTTAGAAGAACACCATTCAAAAGAATCTGTTGGTTTCAGTCCTGTTTGAATCATGCAGCCCTGCTCTCTTATCGCTCCTACCCGCTGCCAACTGTTTCCCCCACCCCCGACCCCTTCCCCGTGGAAAACTGCCTGGGGGTCTGTGTGCGGGGCTGGAGCTGGGGATCTGTGCCCTGGGCTGGAGCTGGGGGTCTGTGCCCTGGGCTGGAGCGTCTCTTCCAGGGCTATTGGCTGAGAGGGTTCATTTTCCTGGGGATCTTGTCCCCCAAGCCTGGCCTACCCTGAGGGGAAACTACCGGCTGCCGGGCCCGGGAGTCCTATTCCGGCCACACCAAGGAGGGCCAGGCTTTGTCCAGCAGCAGGGGTGCGAGGGGGTACGTGTGACCTGGGCAGCGCCCACCCTGGGAGAGCCAAACCCGGGGCCCAGAAAACGACTGCCCCACTCCCCACTTCTCTGCCTCCCAATCCAACCCCACTCCTCCACCTCACATTCCCATCACCGTCAACATCACCCCCCCTCTCCGCCCCACAAGCTCATGGCCTTGGCATCGTCCTTGACTCCTTTCACTTTCAACCCCCGTGATCCGTCTCCCACCGGATCCTGTCAGTCCGCCTCCACAACGTCCCAGTCGATCAACGAATAGTATGTAGCGTGTGCTTTCTTTGGGCAGAGTACTGTACTAAATGCTTGGGAGAGTACAATAGAGTTAGTCAACGCAGTCCCAGCCCTCGAGGATTTTGCAGTCTAGCTGGCGGAGACAAACACTAAAATAAATCGCAGGTAGCGGGGAAGAAACCTAGTTTAAAAATATCTCCTTAAGTGCTGCTGGGAGAGGGGGCCCGATAGCTCGAAGTGCATAGGGGTGAGGGCCCAAAAGGCGTATGTGATGCGGAGGAGAAATAGGTTGGGGAGATGGGAGATTAATCGGGGAAGGCTTCCCAGTGGAGATGTGATTTCAGAAGGGCTTTGAAGATGGGGAGAGCACAGGAAGTTCTAGACAGGTAGGAGGGGTAATCAAAAGTACTGTAAGCTCACTGTGGGCAAGGACCGTGTCTGTTATATTGTTTTATTTTACTCTCCCAAGAACTTAGTACAGTGTTCTGCTCACAGTGAGCGCTCACTAAATACTGTTGATTGAGAGACAAGAATGAAGCACAGTGAGTAGGTTGGCTTGAGAGGAGTAAAGTGCCTGAGCTGGGGTGAAGTGGGGGAGGAGTGAGGATAGGCTGGTGGGGAGAGAGCCAATTTCAGTGCCTTCAATCACTCAATCATATTTACTGAGCGCTTACTGTGTGCAGGCACTGTGTATATATCTATGATTCTATTTATCTTGATGGTATTGATGCCTGACTACTTGTTTTGTTTTGTTGTCTCTCTCCCCATTTAGACTGTGAGCCTGTTGTTGGGCAGGGATTGTCTCTATCTGTTGCCAAATTGTACATTCCAAGTGCACAGTATACTGCTCTGCATATAGTAAGCGCTCAGTAAATACGATTGAATGAATGAATGAATATTAAGTGCTTGGGAGACTACAGTGTAACAGAGCCGGTAGTCATGTTCCTTGCCCACAGTGAGCAGGATTGTACTAAGCACTTGCACATAGTAAGCGCTCCATAAACACAGTTGAATAATAATGATGGCATTTGTTAAGCGCTCACTATGTGCAAAGCACCGTTCTAAACCCTGGGGGGGGATACAAGGAGATCAGGTTGTCCCACGGGGGGCTCACAGTCTTCATCCCCATTGTACAGATGAGGTCACTGAGGCCCAGAGAAGTGAAGTGACTTGCCCAAAGTCATACAGCTGCCAAGCGGCGGAGCCGAGATTAGAACCCATGACCTCTGACTCCCAAGCCCGGGCTCTTTCCACTGAGCCACACTGCTTCTCGAATGAGTAGTTGAATGAGCTTACAGTCTAGAGGGGAAGACAGACAATATAAATAAATTATGGATGTGTAGATAAGTGCTGTAGAGTTGAGGGAAGGGTGAATAAAGAGTGCAAGGGAGACACAGAAGGGAGTGAGAGACGAGGAAATGAAGGCTTAGTTGGGGAAGGTCTCTTGGCTTCAATAGGTCTTTGAAGGTGGGGTGAGTGATTGTCTTTCAGATATGAAGAGGGAGGGCTCTCCCGGCCAGCGGCAGGACGCGGGTGAGGTCGGCAGCGAGATAGACGAGATAGAGAATAGAGATAGCCAGTAGGTTGGCATCTGTGGGGCAACGTGTGCAGACCGGGTTGTAGTAGCAGATCAGGGAGGTGAGGTAGGTGGAGGCAAGGCGATCGACTGCTTTAAAACCGACGGGGAGGAGTTTCTGGTGGATACGGAGGTGGATGGGCAATCACCGGAGGTTCTTGAGGAGTGGGAAAATACGGACTGAACGTTTTCGTAGAAAAATGATGTGGGCAGCAGAGTGATGTGCGGTCTGGAGGGGGAGAGACAGGAGGCAGGGAGGTCAGCAAGGAGGCTGATACAGTAACCAAGGCAGGATGGGATAAGCGCTTGGATTAACATGGTAGCAGTTTATATGGAGAGGACAGGGCAGATTTTCCTCGTCGGCTGTTCATGACATTTAACTCCCTCTTCAAGCCCCCAGTTCCTCCCCCTCCCCATCCCTCACCCCCAGCGATCTGGCCACCTACTTCATTAATTAACACCATCAGGTCTGAGCTCCCCCAAATCATCCCCTCCCTCCTCCATCCCCCTTCCTCTCGACCCCCTCTTCTACTTTCCCATCCTTCCCAGCAGTATCCTCCGAGGAGATCCCCTTCCTCCTTTCAAATGCCACACCCTCCACATGCGCTTCAGACCCCATTCCCTCCCACCTTATAAAAACTCTTGCCCCGTCCCTCCTCCCCTCCTTAACTTCCATCAACCGTTCACTCTCCAACAGCTTCTTCCCTTCTGCCTTCAAAAATGCCCACGTCTCCCCCGTCCTAAAAAACCCTCCCTTGACCCCACAGCCCCCTTCAGTTATTGCCCCATCTCCCTCCTACCCTTCCTTTCCAAACTCCTGGAGTGAGTCGTCTGCACTTGCTGCCTCGAATTCTTCTCCCCCAGCTCTCTCCCGGACGCCCTTCAATCTGGCTTCTGTCCCCTCCATTCCACCGAAACTGCCCTCTCAAAGGTCACCAGTGACTTCCTCCTTGCCAAATCCGACGGCTCCTACTCTATCCTAATCCTCCTCGACCTCTCACCTGCCTTTGACACTGTCGACCATCCCCTTCTCCTCCACACGTTATCCAACCTTGGCTTCACGGACTCCGTCCTCACCCGGTTCTCCTCTTATCTCTCCGGCCGTTCATTCTTGGTCTCCTTCACGGGCTCCTCCTCCCCCTCCCATTCCCTAACTGTAGGGGTTCTTCAAGGGTCAGTTCTTGGTCCCCTTCTGTTCTCCATCTATACTCATCGGTAAACTCATTCGCTCCCGCGGCTTCAAGAATCATCTCTACGCAGATGACACACAACTCTCCATCTCCTCTCCTGTTCTCTCTCCCTCCCTCCAGGCTCACATCTCCTCCTGCCTTCAGGACATCTCCACTTGGTTGTCCTCCCGCCACCTAAAACTCAACATGTCCAAGACTGAGCTCCTTATCTTCCCTCCCAAACCCTGTCCTCTCCCTGACTTTCCCGTCACTGTGGACGGCACGACCATCCTTCCCTTCTCACAAGCTCACAACCTTGGTGTCATCCTTGACTCCACTCTCTCATTCATCCCACACATCCAATCTGTCTTCAAAACCTGCCGGTGTCACCTTCAGAACATCACCAAGATCTGCTCTTTCCTCTCCATCCAAACCACTACCTTGTTGTTACAATCTCTCATCCTATCCCGACTGGATGACTGCATCAGCAACCTTTCTGCTCTCCCAACCTCCTGTCTCTCCCCTCTTCAGTCTATACTTCATTCATTCATTCATTCATTCATCCAATAGTATTTATTGAGCCCTTACTATGTGCCGAGCACTGTACAAAACGCTTGGAATGTACAATTCGGCAACAGATAGAGACAATCCCTGCCCAATAATGGGCTCACAGTCTAAATGGGGGAGACAGCAAAGAAAAACAGAACAAAACAAAACAAGTAGTCTGGCATAGATATCATCAAGATAAATAGAATCATCATTAACCAAATAGATAGAGTAATAAATAATATATACAAATATGCACAATGCTGAGGGGAAGGGGGAAGAGCAGAGGGCGGGAGAATGAATGGGTAGGGGAGGAGAAACAGAGGGAAACTTCACTCTGCTGCCTGGATTATCTTTCTACAGAAACGTTCTGGGCACGTCACCCCCCTCCTGAAAAATCTCTAGTGGTTGCCTATCAACCGCCGTATCAAGCAAAACCTCACTCTTGGCTTCCAAGCCGTCCATCCCCTTGCCCCCTCCACCTCCCCACCCCTCTCTCCTTCTCCATCCCAGCCCGCACACTCTGCTCCTCTGGTGCCGCTCACCTCCTCACTAGGCCTCGTTCTTGCCTGTCCCGCCGTCGACCCCTGGACCAATTTCTACCCCTGGCCTGGAATGCCCTCCTATCTCAAATCTGCCAAACAATCACACTTTCCCCCCTTCTAAACCCTACTGAAGGCTCACCTCCTCCAGGAGGCCTTCCCAGACCAAGCTCCCCTTTTCCTCAGCTCCCTCTCCTCTCCCCATCACCCCGACTCACTCCCTTTGCTCTACCCGCCCTCCCCGCCCCACAGCTCTTGTGTATATATATTTACACAAGAGATAGAGAAGCAGCGTGGGGCAGTGGAAAGAGCATGGGCTTTGGAGTCAGGGCTCATGAGTTCGAATCCCAGCTCTGCCACTTGTCAGCTGTGTGACTGTGGGCAAGTCACTTAACTTCTCTGTGCCTCAGTTCCCTCATCTGTAAAATGGGGATTAAGACTGTGAGCCCCACGTGGGACAACCTGATTCCCCTGTGTCTACCCCAGCGCTTAGAACAGTGCTCTGCACATAGTAAGCGCTTAACAAATACCAACATTATTATTATTATTATTACACATATCTATCATTCTATTTATTTATATTAATGCCTCTTTACTTGTTTTGAGGTGTATATATCTATAATTCTATTACTTATAATGATGCTATTGATGCCTGTTTACTTGTTTTGATGTCTGTTTCCCCTCTTCTAGACTCTTGTGAGCCTGTTGTGGGCAGGGATTGTCTCTCTTTGTTGCTCAAATGAACTTTCCAAGCGCTTAGTACAGTGCCTTGCACACAGTAAGCGCTCAATAAATATGATTGAATGAATGAATGAATGAATGAATGAATTTCAGCAATTTGTGAAGGTTGATGGGACAGGTTTTGGTGACAGATTGACTGTGTGGGTGGAATGAGAGACATTATTCAAGGGTAACACCAAGATTATTGGCTTGTGAGACAGGGAGGATGGTGGTGTTGTCTACAGTGACAGCAAAGTTATGGGGAGGACAGGGTTTGGGTGGGAAGATAAGGAGCTCTGTTTTGGGCATGTTACGTTCGAGGTGTCGGCGGGACATCCAAGTAGGGATATCTTGAAGGCAGGAGGAATTGCAAGACTGCGGAGGAGATCAGGGCTGGAGATGTAGATTTGGGATTCATTGGCATAGAGGTGGTATTTGAAGCTCAGGGTCGAAGGGGGTGTGGAATTTCTCCAAGGGAGTGGGTGTTGATGGAGAATAGAAGGGGACCCAGAACGGAGCCTTGAGGGACCCTCGCAGTTTGGGGGTGGGAGGCAGAGGAGGAGCCTGCGAAAAGAGACCGAGAATGAGCAGCCAGGGAGGTGGGGGAGGAAGCAACGTGGCCTAGTGGATGGAGCCCGGGCCTGGGAGTCAGAAAGACCTGGGTTCTAGTCCTGGCTCTGCCATCTGTATGCTGTGTGACCTTGGGAAACTCATTTCATTTCTCTGTGCCTCAGTTACTGAAATGGGGGCTAATACTAGGGGAAGCAGCGTGGCTCTGGAAAGAGCCTGGGCTTCGGAGTCAGAGGTCATGGGTTCGACTCCCGGCTCTGCCACTTGTCAGCTGTGTGACTGTGGGCGAGTCACTTCACTTCTCTGTGCCTCAGTTACCTCATCTGTAAAATGGGGATTAAGACTGTGAGCCTCACGTGGGACAACCTGATTACTCTGTATCTTCCCCAGCGCTTAGAATAGTGCTCTGCACATAGTAAGCGCTTAACAAATACCAACATTATTATTACTATGTGGGACATAGACTGTCCCACCTGATTAGTTGGTATCTACCCTGGTGCTTAGAACAGTGCCTGGAACATAGCAAGAACCTAACAGATACCCTAAACAAAACAAAACAAAAAACCAGAAGACACTGTCCATGAAACCAAGGCCGGAGAATGTTTCCAGGAGAAGGGGACGATTGACGGTGTTGAAGGCAGCCGAGAGGTCGAGGAGGCTTAGGATGGAGCAGAGGCTATTGGATTTAGGAAGGGGATCAATCAATGTTATTTATTGAGCATTGTGTGCAGAGCACTGTACTAAGTGCTTGGGAGAGTCCAGTATAGCAGAGTTGGTAGATACATCCCCTGCCCCCAACGAGCTTCCAGTCACCTTCCAGATTCCCCTTGAGAACCCAAGGGTCCTCTTCTCCAACTGACAGCTCTTGTCAGGAGAAGCAGCGTGGCTCAGTGGAAAGAGCACAGGCTTAGGAGTCAGAGGTCATGGGTTCTAATCCCAGCTCTGTCACCTCTCAGCTGGGTGACGTTGGGCAGGTCACTTCATGTCTCGGTGCCTCAGTTACCTCATCTGTAAAATGGGGATGAAGACTGTGAGCCTCACGTGGGACAATCTGATGACCCCGTATCTACCCCAGTGCTTAGAACAGTGCTCTGTACATAGTAAGCGCTTAACAAATACCAACATTATTATTATTATCGTCCATGAGCTCCTGCTCTCCTTCAGGCTCCAGGCATACAGTCCTGCAGCTTGCCTCAGTCTCCCCTAGCTGTTGCCACTCCCCTCCGCACAAGCACCCAGGTCTCTCCAAGGAACCAGAAATCCCCAACCCCAGGCCTGGATGTCAAACAGAAAACCACAACAAAAGGCAACTTTTTGTGTGGCCAACGTAGCTGGTGCCGCGGGTCCCGCACTGGCCCCTTCAGGCCCACACACAGGCTGCTAGGTGAACTTCGCCGTCATTGCTGACTTTGTGGCTCAGTGGCAAGAGCCCGGGCTTGGGAGTCAGAGGTTGTGGGTTCTAATTCCCGCTCTGCCACTTATCAGCTGTGTGACTTTGGGCAAGTCACTTCACTTCTCTGGGCCTCAGTTCCATCATCTGTGAAATGGTGGTTAAGACTGTGACCCCTACATGGGACAACCTGATTACCTTGTATCTACCCCAGCGCTTAAAACAGTGTTTGTAAGCGCTTAACAAATACTATTACTATTATTATTATTCTACCCCTTCTACGTCCCAGAGCAGTTTCTGTGGAGTGAAGGGGGCGGAAGCAGCACGGTGTAGTGGATAGAGCATGGGGCTGGGCTTTAGAAGGTCATGGGTTCTAATCCTGGCTCTGCCACTCGTCTGCCGTGTGACCTTGGGCAAGTCACTTCACTTCTCTGTGCCTCAGTTACCTCATCTGTAAAATGGGGATTAGGACCGAGAGCCCCCTGTGGGACAGGGACCGTGTCCAATGCTTTATCTAGTATCTACCCTAGTGCTTAGAACAGTACCTGGCATGCAGTATTATTATTGTAGTAAGCGATTAACAAATACCATTATTAATAAGCCAGATCGGAGGGGGTCGAAGAGACAATTGGAGGAGAGGAAGTGGAGACAGCAGCTGTAGACGACTTGTTCAAGGAGTTTGGAGAGGTATAGTAGGAGGGAGATAGGGTGCTAACTGGAGGGAGCTTTGGAGTCAAGGAAGGGTTTTTTGTTTTTTAGGGTAGGGGAGACATGGGCATGTTTGAAAGCCAGTGGGAAGGAGTTTCTGATTGATGAAGAGATAATAATAATGTCGGTATTTGTTAAGCGCTTACTATGTGCAGAGCACTGTTTTAAGCACTGGGGGAGATACAGGGTAATCAGGTTGTCCCACGTGAGGCTCACAGTCTTCATCCCCATTTTACAGATGAGGTAACTGAGGCCCAGAGAAGTGAAGTGACTTGCCCACAGTCAGCTGACAAGTGGCAGAGCCAGGATTTGAACCCATGACCTCTGACCCAAGCCCGGGCTCTTTCCGCTGAGCCACGCCGCTTCTGAGCAGAGATGGTTGAGAGATGGTTGGGCAGCCGCTGGAAGTTTTTGAGGAGTGGGGAGATGTTCACAGAATGATGTTTTAGAAGAATGACCTGGTCAGCAGAATGAAGTAACGGCTGGAGAGGGGCGAAGCCATTGGCAGGGAGGTCAGTAAGGAAGCAGGACGTGACAGGTGCTTGGAGTACCTTGGATGGAGAAAAAGGGGGCAGGTTCTACTGATGTCGTGAAGAAAAATCCAGCAGGATTTGTTTATTGGTTTTTTCATGGTATTTGTTAAGGCACCGTTCTAAGTGCTGGGGTAGATGCAAGATAATCGGGTCGGACACAGTCCCTGTCTCACATGGGACTCACAGCCTTAATCCCCTATGATGCTATTAATGCCAGTCTACTTGTTTTGTTGTCTGTCTCCCCGCTTCTAGACTGTGAGCCCGTTGTTGGGTAGGGATTGTCTCTATCTGTTGCCAAATGGCACTTGCCAAACACGCAGTACACCCAGTAAGTGCTCAATAAATACGACTGACTGAATGAATCCCCATGTTATAGATGAGGGAACTGAGGCACAGTGAAGTGACTAGGCTAAGGTCACACAGCAGAGCCGGGACTAGAACGCAGGTCCTTCTGATTCCCAGGCCTGAGGTCTATCCACTAGGCCATGCTGGTTCTCTACTGGTTGAGGGCTTTTGGGACAGGGAGAATGGTGGTAATATCCACAGTGATAGGAGAGACTTGGCGCGGAGAGGATTTGGGAGGAAAGATGAGTTGAATTTTGGACGTGTTGTGCTGGAGTTGCTGGCAGGACATCCATATAGAAATGTCCCCGAGGCAGGAGGAAATGTGAGATTGCAGAGGATAGAGGTCGATATGATAGTCATCAATCCACCAGTCATCTTCATTGAGTGCTTCCTCTATGCCAAACACTGTACTAAACATCTGGGAGAGTACAACAGAGTTGAAATTAGGGATATGTATTTAAGTGCTGTGGGGCGGTCGGAGCGCCGAATAGAGGGTGGAAATCCAAAGTACAAGGGCAACGTAGAAGGGAGTGGGAGAAGAGGATGAGCGTTTAGCTGGGGAAGGTCTCTTGGAGATGTGATTTTAATAAGGCATCCCCATAGAGTTGGTAGCCGAAGAATGAAGGGAGCAGAAGCCGGATTGTAGGGGGTCAAGAAGGGAGTTGGTGGAGAGGAAGTGGAGGCCGTGGGTGTAGACAACCCATTCGTGGAGTTTGGACAGGAACGGCAGGAGGAGGAAATGGGTGGAAGAGGCCATTCATTCAGTTCTAGTTATTGAGCACTTACTCTGTCCAGATCACTGTACTAAGCGCTTGGAAAGTACAATACAGCAATAAGGAGAGAGAATCCCTGCCCACAACTGGGTCACAGTCTAGAAGGGAGACAGACGGACACAATACAAGTAAACAGGCATCGGTATAAAATAAATAGAGCTATAGACATAGACATGAGTGCTGTGGGGTGCGGAGAGGGGGGAAGAGCAAAGGGAGCGAGTGGTGATGATGCGGAAGGGAGGGGAAGCTGAGAAAAAGTGGGGCTTAGTCTGAGAAGGCCTCTTAGAGGAGGTGTGCCTTCAATAGGGCTTTGAAGGGGGGGAAAGAGTGATCGGCGAGGATCCAGGCAGTATTTTAGGATAGGGGATTAGGAAAGCACAGAGCAGGGAGGATCATTATTTCTACTGTTTGTCTCCCCGTCGAGATTGTAAGCTCATTTTGGGCAGGGACCTTGTCTACCAACTCTGTTGTATTGGCCTCTCCCAAGTGCTTAGTACAGTGTTCTGCACACAGCCAGTACTTAATAAATGCCATTGGTTGACAGAGGAATGACAGAGGAAGCTAATGGTCTTGGACGGCCCTTTGCTGAGGACCAGGTGAACCGGATGTTGGAAATTTGTTTTTGTGGCATGCAGGCTGGTCATTTTCTGACTGGTCACCTGCATCCTATCTGAGGTGGTCCTTGAGAGACCTTATACTTTATTTCCCCTGCCCCAATCTACTTGGCTGTCCATCACCCCATCTAGACTGTCAGGTTCTGGTGGACAGAGATAGTCTCTACCAACTGTATTGTACTGGACTCTCCCAAGTGCTCAGTCCCGGGCTCTGCACTCAGTAAGCGCTCAATAAACACCATTGATTGACCATTGCCATCCCTCCCTCCCCCATTTCCCTCGGTCCCATGATTTATCCGACCTGAGGGTAGGGGTCTCCCCACCCATCCTCCCAGCAAGGCCGGGTGGAGGGTGAGGGAGGCAAATGAGAGACAATCTGAGGGCCACCTTGGGAACGGATGCCCCCGGATGGATTTATGGCATGGCCAGAGGCAGGAAAAGCAAACTGTAGAGAGGGACGGGGACGGGGACGGGGGGGGGGGGGGGGGGTCTCCGCAGGGGACGCTCGGGTGAGGAAGAGCCGGGCAAGTCTTCGTTGGGGGGTTTAGGCCAGGCAGAGAGGGGCAGAGCCTCTGCGGGGGGGCTCAGGGCGAGGCGGAGAGGGGCAGGTCCGCGCCGAGGACTCCGGGTAAGGTAAGAGTAGCCCGTCGTCCTCTTCCCGGAGCAGTGGGGGTGCTGCCCAGCTGAAGGAGGGCGGGGTCTTCACACGCCCTCCCCCAACCCCTCCGGCCGCTCGAGCCCTGTCCGCTGACCCCTTGCTCGCGCCCCGCCCCCTCCCTTGCAGGTTCCTGCTTCTGGGTGGCCGTGCTGGACGGCAACGTGGTGGGCATCGTGGGCGCGCGGGGCCGCGAGGAGGACAACACCGTGGAGCTGTGCCGCATGTCCGTGGACGCCAACTACCGCGGCAAGGGCATCGCCAAGAGCCTCGGCCGCAAGGTGCTGGAGTTCGCCGTGCTCAACAACTTCTCGGCCGTCGTGCTGGGCACCACCGCCGTCAAGGTGGCCGCGCACAAGCTGTACGAGTCCCTGGGCTTCAAGCACACGGGCGTCGTGGAACATTACGCCCTGCCGGGCATGACGCACTCCCCGCTCGAGAAACTCTTCTTCCAGCTGCGCTACCATCGCTACCGCCTGCAGCTGCGGGAGGAATAACGCCACCGGCAGCCGGCCTCGACCCCCAGCGACCCCTGACCCCGGCCCGCTCCCCCGTGCGCACCGCCGATACTGCAACCCCCGCCCGATCCCCGAGGCAGGTTTCTCCCCCTCCTTTCTCTCGCCCCCCTCCGGTTCCGGGGGCCCGTCTTCGGTCGTCACCGGGCTGCCACCGACCCCTCCTTCGCGGCGGTCACCGTGCTCGCCCCCTGCTCCCGCCGTGCCGCGGCTGACCCGCCGCCCGGAGGGACGGTCAGGATGGACGGACGGCACGGCGGGGCCCTCCCCGGGGGCCGGAGGCTTCCGCGCTGGACGCCCGGACGCCCCGCCGGCCGCGGCCCGCCGGAATCCCCCCCGACCCGAGCCCAGAGAGCTAAAATCCCGCCCCGCTCCGCGACCCCCGCTCGGCCCCCCGCCTCTTCCCGCCGCCCGTCCGTCGGACACGGCCCGCGTTCCCGATGCAGCGAATGCAGCGGCGGGAGCGGCCGCGGCCACACTTTTACTTGAAACGCGGTTCTCGGTATTTCACGCGGCGGGAAGCGGAACGTGCGCTCGGCCCCCGGGCACGGCGGCGGCGGAGGAGGACGAAGAGGAGGAGGAGGAGGAGGAAGAGGAGAGACTGTCGTTTTTCAGGGAAAACGTATAAAGTGGTCGGTGCCGGGTCCGGGCCCGGGGAGGACCGGCTCGGCCGGCCCGGGACCCTTAGAGCCCGGCCGGCCTCCCCGCCTCCCTCCCGGCCCGCGACGTTGCACTTTCACTGGATGTGCCTCATCTCGCCAGAATGTCCGAAAGGACGGTGGGCGGTGGACGGCGCCCTTCCCCACCCCGTCGTCGGCCGGTCCCGCCCCTCGGAGTCTAACCAGGGATCCCTCCGACTGCACGACCGCGGGGCAAAGTCTCCGGCTTCGACCTCCGGGCCTCCACGTGCTGCCGGCGCATGCGCCCTGGGCCTCCTGCCGCCGCCACCGCCGTGGGGGGGGGGCGGCCGGCGCATGCGCCCTAGTCCTACCGCCGCCGGAGGAGAGGGCGGCCGGCGCATGCGCCCGGGGCCTCCCGCCGCCCGGGTCCGGCGCATGCGCCCGGGGCCCTGCCGACTGTTCCCCCCCCCCACCTCTCTGTCTGTCTCTGGTCGCGTTGTACGAATATTCCTACAACCGGTTCTTCCCTTTCCTTTGGGCTTTTGCTGAATGGTGTCATTGAAGTCGAGCTGGGTGGGGGGGAGGGGGGGTTGCAGTTTCCATGGCAACGCATTTGCACATCAATGTGCCCACCCAATCCGGACCTTGCAGCGGTGCAGTGCGTGGCCGGAATCTGCAAAAGGGGTGGGGGGAGGGGCGGGGGGGGAAACCCTGCATATTTCGGCATAACCAGCTGCTTGATAGCTAAATGTAGCGGCCTCACCGCAGCCGTCCACCCCAGGGAATGACTGCTTTAACGATGCCCGATTTGTGAAATGTCTAATGCAAAGAGCAATGCAAAGCAGAAGTGGCATGCGTCTGGATGTACAGTGCCTGCCAGCAACACCATAACCAAGACTACAGCTTCTTCTAGCCTGAACTAGGGGATTATTAGTATTATTATTTTTTTTCCTAACGTATTTAAAAAGGATAGCAACTTTGCATGACTTTAATGTGCTGGGAAAAATGAGTAGGTTTTAGGTTTTCTTTTTCTTTGGGAGGTGGAGACAGGAATATTGTTGGTGTTGCTGTCTCTGCTTCGGGGTGGGGGGGGTCGTGGGTGGGGGGGAAGGATTCAGATTGAAAACCTCAAGGGGAATCCCCATTTAGCTTTAATTCCTGGGGAGAACAGAACAAAAGAAAAAAAAGACAAAACAAAAAAACCCCAAAGCCTGAAGGATGACTATTATTATTATTATTATTATTATTTTTTTGGAAGGATGACCATGCTGAAATTGGTGAGGGGAGGAATGAGCGTTAATAACTAGTCCCTGAACACGGAGTTATTCGGTTTGATCTGCGGAAATTCCTGGCACTGAGGAATTGGGAATCCAGGGGATGGGGGTGAGAGAGGGCGGAGGTGCTCCATCCGTGGATGGGGGGTGATTTTGAGGGGTGTGGGCAGGGCTGAAGGGAGCCACCAGATTGGGGGGCTGTGTGAGCTTTGGTGCCCCCCCTCAAGGTTAGAAAGGATGGGTGGAGTGGGGCTCAGTAGCCACATTGCTGGGACCAGAGGGGAAGGAATGGTCAGGCCTTTCTTTGCACTGGGAGCCCCCGGTGAGACAGGGACTGTGTCTCGTCTGGTTATCTTTCCCGCGTCTACCCCAGCGTTTAGCACAGTGCTCGGCACAGCGAGCGCAAAATACCACTTACTGTTATTAGTAATGACAGCTAGCTCAGTGCGGCCTAGAGGCTCGCTTGGGGAGGTGAGGGGGAGAGGGAGTCTAGACTGTAAGCTCCTTGTGGGCAGGGACCACGTCTATCAATTGTGTTGCATTGTACTCTCGCAAGCGCTTAGTACAGGGCTCTGCACCCAATAAGCGCTCAATAAATACCAATAAAAAAGGGAGCAAATTCCCTTCTTCCCCTCACCGCCTCCCCCCAGCCCCCTGTCCCTCTTGTCTTTTTATCTTGAGCTCATCACGCTCCCAAACAGAACAGTCGTATTTCTGTTTCCGACGGACAGAACTGGAGGGTCAGGAGTCACCCGATTATTCAGTCTTGGGTGGAGGGGTGGGGTTCGAGAGAAAATGAGCTTTTCAATGGGGGGGTCTTCTTATACTGTAACATTTTTAAACTACAAAGTCTTTCTATGTTGTACATTTCTTCCACCATGGAGGTAGATGATATTAGTAGGGATAGGGATTTTGTAGAGTGTACAGAAATTGACATACTATTTTCTTGCTGCTTTTGGTGATTTTGTTAACCTGAATTCAAATGACAGATGTAAAGTGTGAGTGAAATGGAAAACAAACGGTTTGTGCCTTTTTTTCTTTTCACTTCCTTCAGTTTGTTTTGTTGTTTGGGCTTTTAAATTTTTTTTTTCCTTCCCCTCTGGTCATTGCTGTAAAGTCCTTGCAGCAAGACCTTTCCAGAGAATGAAAATAACGGGTCTTTTAAACGGTGGGGTGGCGGGGGTGGGGAGAATTACCCAGAGCCCAAAGTTGGAGGCCTTTTTTTTTTTCTTTTTTAATTGGGATATTTCATTAGAGAACGTGGCTGGTTCTGTTGGATTTGCGTGCCTTGGTCACCTTCCTCACCTGTCCCCGGGAGCAGTCCGAGTTGGAGCCTCCAAGCAAAGTGGGTCGCATGGCGTGCCCTCTTCGGGTTGTGTGGGACTACCTGGCTGAGGCCAGCGGTGTCTGGGCCCCATGCCCGCTTGCTCCATCTCCCCTTTTTCCCCTCCGGGACTCTTGTCTTACCGTAGAGATCTCCGGTTCTGCTGTCCACTCTTGGCCTCCATCCTGCTCCCCGGCATCTCCCTGCTCTCCGGAGCTGACCGGACTCCTTCCGTTCGGCTGCCCGGTCCAGGCCAGAGGCCAACAGCGTCGATATTTCAGGAGGAGCCGAGAGAATCAGAGTGCCTCAGTGATGGCTCCCTTCATTTCCGAGAACGGCTAGGTGACTTGAAAAGGGAAAGCTCAAAGATCTTACTGTGCGTGTGTATGTGTGTGTGTGTCCCCACCCGTCCGTCCCATTCCTCTGCCCTCGACCGAGCAAGCTGGTCCGTAACTGAGAAATGAAATTCAAAAAGTTTTGTGTAATTTGTTTTTGCTGGTTCAGTCCAGTTGCGAGACTTCTCCGTAGTGCTCGTGTTATGTGAGGCGGTGCTTGCTGCTGCTCCTCCATCTTGGAGACCGACCGCTCACTGATGGGATCCAAGCTGTCGGGTGAGTTTCCAAATTGGCTTGGAGTGCCCGGAATAGTCCCCGTTGGGGTCTCGTTGGGGGATGTCCCCTTGGGTCTGTTGGGGCCCCCGGACAGATTGGCGATCAGGGGTGGGGTAGAGACCTCCCCATCTCCGGCAAAAACGGGAGGTCTTCATCCCCGGCACTACCGTATTGAGCTCTCTCAGCTGCACACGGCGTTTAAAGCACCACTGATTGAAGGCCATTTCCAGAAGTCCAGGGCTCTGTCCCCAGCTCGAAAATGCATTTTTGGGGGTGTACCGAGCGGGCTGCTGAGTTAGCCTTGCTCCGCAACAGAAATATTTTGCTGTGTATCCCCGACCTCACTAGTCAGATAGCTCTTGTTTCCTCCTTCCACAATTAGCAAGCATCGAATAGAGTAAAATCAAATCCCAAAGAAGTAACACTTTTTAGCGGCCCTAGGCCTGTGACTATTTGCAAGACTGTGTTTCATGGACTTGAGAAGAATGTATTTTCTTCCCGTCTTCATGTGTATGTGTACGTGTGTATGTGTGCGCGTGGGTTTATGATTTCTAGGTGATAAGCTTAGGGAAGGGAGCTGTCACTGCCCTCCCCACCCTCCCTGCTCTGGGCCTGTCTCCTCAGCCCCGGGAGGGTAAGAATTGACTTTGAGAAATCTCTGGCCGCTGTGTCCGGGCACAGGAGATTGAGTCGTTGCAAGCACACGTGCATTTTTAGACTTCAGGGAGGGAGAGCAGGGCCGTCCCTAGCTTTTTTTGTCTTTTTGCCAAACCCCTCCGGTGAAGATTCAAAAATGCTGGAGCTCAGCGAGACTAAAAAGACTTAAGAGAAGAGCATGACTTGGGGGAAAGAGCACAGGCCTGGGAGTCAGAGGACCTGGGTTCTCATCCCGGCTCTGCCGCTTACCCGCTTTGTGACCTCAGACAAGTTACTTAAATTCTCTGGGCCTCAAATTTTCTCATCTGTGAAGAGGGGGCTCAGTACCTTTTCTCCTTTCTACTTAGACTGTGAGCCCTCCGTGGGACAGGGACTGCACCTGACCTGATTACCGTGTAGCTATCCCAGTGCTTGGCACATAGTAAGTAAGCACTTAGCAAATCCCACTATTATTATTAATAAATGTGTGGGAGGGAATCCCTCACAGAAAACGGCCAGGAGCCTCTGGGTGCCTCATAGCCAGTGACTAGGTGGTTTTGTCTAAGAGGTTTTTTGTGTGCTTGGGGGAGAAGAAAGACTGGAGTTGAGCCGTTAGGAACCCCCCAGTCCCAAGGGCTACTCTACGAGCAGGAAGGGGGTCCACGGCCAGCGGTCCGGCCGCCGCGAGTCACGGCGGTGCCGCCGTCGGCGGCGGGGCGGACCGTCTCAGGCCTGTGTGACCCCAAGCGTGCCTCTCGGCGCGGGTGTTTGTGACCCGGTGGCCTCACTTGGGCTTCTCTGCCCGCCCGGAGGCCAGCGCTCGGGCCCTCCCCACCATCTGAGGACGTGGAAGGCGGAAGCCAGTGGAAAATGTCGGCAGAACCCAAGAGTTTTCTGGGGATGAAAACTGGGGGGTGCCCACACTTGATACCTGGAAAGGGTCCCTGCATCTTTTCAGCCTGCCCAGGGGAAAGCTGGTTTCCAGCGATGCGGCAGGATGGGCTGAACCTTGTCCGGGAAGAGGGTTTAGAGGCTCTCAGACATGTTGTCGTGGGTGAGCGTATGTACTCTGAAACAGCAATAATTAGCATTTTAAAGATAAATGGAGAGAGAGCGAGTGTTTGTGTGTGTATGTGTGTGCGTGTGTGTGTGGGCACGGGCATACGTATGGCCCTGCGAGGAGAAAGCAGGGGCTTGGGACGTTGCTAAGGAAGGTGCAGTTTTGGCAGCAGAGGAGGCGGTAGGGTGGCCCTGACCCCTGAGCGGCCATGGACCTCGGAGATATCCAGCCCCCGGGGCTTGGAGCGAAGGAAGTGGTTGAGCCGAGGTCACCGGATCGGATGTCCGCTCCTTGACTCCCTCCCTCCGTCCCGAGGGAGAAATGGCCCAGGCCTCCTCCGGGACTTCCCCAAAGAGTGTTACATTCGCAGCGGGTCCTTGGGGAGACGGAAAGATGGCCCATCGCCTCGCAGGCTGGTGGGAGTTAAAGGTCACCGTACCTCCGTGGCCTCTGGGCTTCTGTCCCCCACAGCACCCAGGAGCCCAAGCCAGCGTCTGTCCCCTGAGGCTCCTGGCTGTGGAAGACGCCGAAATGGCGCACGAGGCCTCCTCCCCCAACCCCCTTTGGGCGGGCAGAGTCTCCTCGCAGTTGAAGCGTGGCGGGATCTGGCAGGCGAGAGGCGGATTAGCCGTAGAAGGGTTCCACAAGGGTCCTTTGGCGGGAGCGGGGCCTCTGTCTCCTGTTCACAGTGCTCATGTCTCCCGTTCACAGAGCACCGCAGTGGAGGTGACCCCCACGCAACCCGGTAGCGAAGACCGTGGGCAGTTTAGAGAGTGGGAAGGTGAGGACAGGGGAGCGAACGGCGGCTCGAGCCCGAGCCCTCTCGCCAGCGGCCGCCAGGACTGTGAGAAGGAAGCGGGCGGCCTGTCCGCCCGCCCGCCCGCTGTGATAAATCTGGTCAGACAAGGTTTACCAGGTGACGTCGTTTTTATAAAGTGAAAAACCGAAGAGACTAAAGAGAATTGTAATGTGAAAGCAACTGATGTAAATAACGTGTGAATGAATAAAATATAAAGCAGAGCTGCGTGGGGGCCAGATGCGTCGTCACGGAATCGGTGGTTTTGTCCTTGGACCCAGGGTGGGCCAGAAGGTCCCTGGGAAAGCACTGGGGGCGGAGGGAGGGCGGCGAGGGGCAGAGGGGGGCCGGAGGGGGAGGAATGGAAAAGTTGGGAGGAGGGCGAGGGGCGGGGAGGTGGGAGGAAATGGGGGCTGCGAGGGGCTCGGGGGGGGAGACGTGGGTCCTTAAGAGAACAGCAGTGGTGACTCCCTCCTGCCACTGTAAGTAGAAATCCCCCACCCCCCTCCCTCCATCACTCTCAAGACCCCGAGTGGCAGACTGCCCCCCACCCCTCACCCTCCCGACAGGATCTGCACAATGGGGTGGGGGGGGGAGGCTCAGGGGATTCCCCTTATCCCACCTCCCATTTTCCAGTCTTTTAAATCCCAGGGGTGGACTCGGAGCTTTCCAGGCTCCGCAGGATGAAGAGCGCAGTTGCTGGCTCCGAAATAACTTCCTGCAAGCAAAATGTGCCAGCCAAGGTGGCCCACAACAAGCGCTTGTTAAGTGCACTAATAACAACCGTCCTGGTTTATAAGGAGGCCGGGGCCGGGGGCCAGGGTTAGCTCACAAATGCTCCGCTCTATCTCCTCGCCAAGAAATCCAAGAGATTGTAAAGGTTTCTCCTGAGTGGGAGGATGGTGCCCGATTCTCTCCAAGGTTTCGTTTATCCACCTGGCTCTTGGTCCTTCTGCCATCCTAAATTCACTCATTCGTTCATTAAATTATATTAATTAAGCGCTTACTGGGTGCAGAGCACTGTACTAAGCGCTTGGATAGTGCAATTCAGCAACAGAGACGGTCCCTACCCAACAGCGGGCTCACGGTCTAGAAGGGGTGGGACAGACATCAAAATTCCCTTCCCGTCTCCATTACATAGCCCCCGCTTTTAGGGTGTTTGTTAAACGCTTACCATGTTAATAATAATAATAATAATAATGTTGGTATTTGTTAAGCGCTTACTATGTGCAGAGCACTGTTCTAAGCGCTGGGGTAGACACAGGGGAATCAGATTGTCCCACATGGGGCTCACAGTCTTAACCCCCACTTTACGGATGAGGTAACTGAGGCACAGAGAAGTTAAGTGACTTGCCCACAGTCACACAGCTGACAAGTGGCAGAGCCGGGATTCGAACTCATGACCTCTGACTCCAAAGCCCGTGCTCTTTCCACTGAGCCACGCTGCTACTATGTACCAGGCCCTGTTCTAAGAGCTGGGGTTACAAGGTAATGAGGTCCATGTCCCACATGAGGCTCACAGTCTTCATCCCCGTTTTTGCTCAAGGTCACACAACAGACACGAGGTGGAGCCTGGATGAGAACTCAGGTCCTTCTGACTCCCAGGCCCGCGCTCTAACCGCTTGGCCATGCTGCTTCTCGACTCCCAGATGCACGCACACATTTCCGCGGGCCCAGTGTGGCTCCGTGGATTCTTCGGAGGCAGAGTATGTGGGGCCGTGGGCTGTCCAGTACACAGCCATTGCAGGTTCTGGTCCACCGGGTTGAAGGGTCCGTTGCTGGGGCGCCCGGCTCCCTCGCTGTCCGCGGCGGCTCGGCCCGTCGCCTGCTCTGGTCCTCCGGGCAAAGGGTCTGTTGCAACGGTGTCCGGATCCTGCGTTGACCGTGGATCTCCAGATCCCAGCAGGCCCAAGACAGCTCCTAACCATGGCCAATTTGGGCTTCAAAAGCTCTCGACAACCATAAAGCATCCCTGGAAGACCTACCGCTAGCCACGACAGCCAAATTCCACAGATGGATGGACGGATGGAAGGCCATCGGGCTGGTCTGCCCCGTCCTGCCCCTGGTGAAGCTGTGGCCACGCTTTTTTTTTTTTTAAAAAAATGGCATTTGTTAACTGTTTATTATCTACCACGCACTGTACTAAGCACTGGGGTAGATACGTGGGCATTGGGTTAGACACGGTCCCTGTTCCACAGAAAGCTCCGTCTTAATCCCCATTTTGCAGATGAGGGAACTGAGGCCCAGAGAATAAAGGGACTTGGCCAAGGTCACACAGCAGAGAACAGAAGAGCCGGGATTAGAACCCAGGTGATCTGACTCCCAGATCCGTGCTCTCTCCACTAGACCACGCTACTACTTCTCTAGGAGGGCTTTCCCTCCCGCTCACAGGAGCCGGGCAGGAACGGTCCTGAGCCGGCTCCAGGCTGGGCGAGGCCGCGGGACCTCAAATCGGGACCGGTGGGGCTGCCCAGTGGGGCCCAGGTGCTTCGGGGTCCTGCTGCTGGAAGGGTCTCACTCACCTGCCCACCTCACACACAGATCCCACTCTGCTTTTTGCTGATGCTTCCACTTGGAGGGGGGCAGATCTGAGGCAGAAATGCAAGCTCAAGTGTCTCTGCGGGATCTCCGTGCAGACCTGCAGCCCACGGGCTTCTTCTTCCCTCCCCTCCTCCTTTCCCTCCCTCCCTCCCTAATGATAACTGTGGTATTTGTTACTACTAATAATAACGTTGGCATTTGTTAAGCGCTTACTATATGCCAAGCGCTGTTCTAAGCACTGGGGTAGAAACAAGGTAATCGGGTGGTCCCACGTGGGGGGGGGTCACAGTCTTCATCCCCATTTTACAGATGACATAACTGAGGCCCAGAGAAGTTAAGTGACTTGCCCACGGTCACTCAGCTGACAAGCGTCAGAGCTGGGATTAGAACCCATGACATTTGGCTCCCAAGCCCGGGCTCTTTCCACTGAGCCACGCTGCTTCTCTGTGCCTCTTAAGCGCTTACTACGTGTCACGCATTGTTCTACGCGGTGGAGCAGCTACAAGTTTATCTGGTTGGACAGAGTCTCTGTCCGACGTGGGGCTCACAGTCTAAGTAGGAGGGAGTAGTGGAAAGAGCCCGGGCTTGGGAGTCAGAGGTCATGGGTTCAAATCCCGGATCTGCCACCTGTCAGCTGTGTGACTGTGGGCAAGTCACTTCACTTCTCTGGGCCTCAGTTCCCTCATCTGTAAAATGGGGATAAAGACCATGCGCCTCACGTGGGACCTCCTGATGACCCTGTATCTACCCCAGCGCTTAGAACGGTGCTCTGCACATAGTAAGCGCTTAACAAATACCAACATTATTTAATCCACATTTTACACCTGAGGAAACTGAAGCCCAGCCAAGTTAAGCGACTTGCCTAAGGTCACGCAGCAGGAAAATGGCAGAGCTGGGATTAGAACCCAGGCCTTTTGATTCCCAGGCCCATGCTCTTTCCACTAGGCCATGCTGCTTCTCTGTTATATTGTCCTCTCCCAAGCGTTTGGTATTCATTCATTCATTCATTCATTCATTCATTCATTCATTCATTCATTCATTCATTCGCTCAATCGTATTTATTGAGCGCTTACTTTGTGAAGAGCACTGTAGTAAGTGCTTGGAAAGTACAATTCGGCAACAAATAGAGACAATCCCTACCCAACGGGCTGTACGGTGCTCTGCATACAGTAAACACATCGAAAATCCTATCGATTGATTGATTCAAAGGTGGCCAACAACGAACTTGCCAACAGAGGACATAACAGAAACATTCTCACTGAATCGGCACAGATGGGCAGTGCCAGGGAGCCACAGGGCAGGCCCTCCCCATCCCCCCTGCAATTCCTGAGGACTTTGACATTAAGAGGGCCCCGAGCCAGGCCGCGAGAACCTGGCCCCCAGCTAAGCCTTCTGCAACACGGGAACAATCTAGTTCCTGTTGGCCGGACATCGAATCCAGAGTTAATTTAACGTGGGTTTGTCACGGCCTATGATCATTCTTTCCCTTCCCATGGGCCACCAGCAAATACGCCACAATGACTCAGAGGAAACAATTAGTGGACATGGTAAACCAAAGTCTCAGACAACCCTGCATCCTACTAGACTGTAAGCGCGTTATGGACAGGTAACTTGCCTGCTAATTCTTTTGTATTGTACTCTCCCAAGCACTTAACAGAGTGCTCTGCACATAATAAGTGCTCAATAATTACCACTGACTGACTGACTGATGGACCCTAGCTGAAAATTGGCAGTCAGTGGCTGAGGAAAGCCATCCAAAAGGGAGCGGCTCTCTTGGAGCAAAAGCTTCATAAGAACAAGAGACATTCCCTGCCCACAGTGAGCTTACAGTCTAGATTGGTTATTATTAAATACCAACTGGTCTCTGTCTCTCTGCCTGTCTCTCTCTCTCTCATACACACACGCACACACACGCACACACCTATTAGTGCTTAGAGCAGTGCTTGGCACATAGTAAGCGCTTAACAAATACCATGATTATTATTATTACTGCAGCCATGGTTCCATGTTCTGGTGCCCTCTGGTGGTGGTGATGGTGCGTGAATAATAATAATAGCAATAATAATAATAATAATCATCATCATCATCATGGTATCTGTTAAGTGCTTACTAATATTAGTATTTGTCAAGCGCTTACTATGTGCAGAGCACTGTTCTAAGCACTGGGGTAGATGCAGGGTAATCAGGTTGTCCCACGTGAGGCTCACAGTCTTCACCCCCGTGAAGTGACTTGCCCACAGTCACACAGCTGACAAGTGGCAGAGCCGGGATATGAACCCGTAACCTCTGACTCCCAAGCCCATGCTCGTTCCACTGAGCCACGCTGTTTCTCTATGTGCCTAACACTGTTCTAAGCATTGGACTAGATACAAGGTGATCAGGTTGTCCCACGTGGGGTTTAAGGTCTTAATCCCCATTTTACAGATGAGGTAACTGAGGCACAGAGCAGTGAAGAGGCTTGCTCAAGGAAACACAACAGACAAGTGGCGGAGCCGCTATTTGAACCCACGTGCTCCGATTCCCAAGCCTGGGTTCTTTCCACTAAGCCACACTGATTCACATATGTATATATACGTATATGTGTAGGTGGGTATCTCCATTCTTCACTGGGGTCCCTCTGCCGCCTCCAATTCCCAGGGCTGCTCAGAGCCTGAAACCCACCCTGGGAGGTAGGTGACTATGGCCCGTTACCCCAAATGGGCCCTTTTAAATGACCGATTCTAAATGATCCCTTCCGTGATTCCCCACGCTTGGGGATTGGCATAGGTAGGAGGGGAGGGAGATGGAGAGAATCCTATGGAATATCTGCACACAGACCAGCTGGTGGGAGAATGATGGGGACCTATCTGAACGGGAATAGCTACTTTTTGGATCGATTTCTCTGAAACTGCCTGACATCAGAATCTACAAATTGAGAAGGGCTTGCAGAAAGCATATCGGCTCATCGACGTGGGTTTTTTTGCATCAGATGACTTTCAGAATCGACCATTTCAGCTCTCCAAAATTTGTATGTGATTGAACACGAGGGTTTTGAGGTGTAAAAATGGTCCGGGCTTGGGACCGGGCCCCCGGAACTAACAGGCTGACAACCTGGCCTGGGAGGTTGGTTTGAAAGAAATCGGAGCTACTGGCTGGCTGTCACTGACCCCGCCCAGGACACCCTGCCGGCCCTCACTGACCTAGAGTTATGGCCCTAGGCTAGTGGAGAGAGCACGGGCCTGGGTCAGAAGACCTGGATTCGAATCCTAGCTCCGCTGCTGCTTGGCTGCTCTGTGATCTTGGGCAAGTCACTTAACTTCTCTGTGCCTCAGTTCCCTCATCTGCAAAATGGGGATTCGATACCTGTTCTCCCTCCTTAGACTGTCAGCCCCATGCGGGACAGGGACTGGGTCCGACCCGATTGACCTCAGCGTTTAGAACAGTGCTTGGCACGTAGAAGTGCTTAACAAATACCACAGAAAACCAGAACAAAATAGAAAAAACCATAAACTCACCCGGAGTCCCGGTGCTGATGCCGAATCTGTTGTACAAGGCTATTTTAGGAAACGATCTTTTGTGTGGAAATCAGTACCTAAACCCGTGGTGAATCGGGCATTTCTAAACATTTATTCTTTTCCTCAACATCACCGGGTGATTTCACGGACTAAGTTTACCGCTGCAGAAACTAGGCAAGTGGGCCCCCGGGCCCCCGGCCCCCATACGGCAAGTATGAGGTGTTGTGGAGGGAGAGGGCCAGCGGAGCTGTTACCTCGCAGTGGTTGGGGAAGGTGTGGCCAGCTGGGTGGTGGGGGTGGACGGGAGGGCACTCAATTTTGGCTGCCTTCTTTGGGGGCTGCTTCACTGCCCCTCAGTGGGGTCATTCTTCCCCAGGATCGTCCCACGCTGACACTCACTTTCAAGGGCACCCGCCAACGTGACGGGAACCAAGAGAAACGTAAGCGGCTCCGCCTCGGCCCCACGCGGTGGAAAGAGTCAGTCAGTCGACCTTATTTATTGAGCTCTTACTTACTGTGTGCTGAGCACTGTACTAGTAAAGAGCCACCAGCACGTGGGCACTCCGTATAGTTTCCCCAAGGGGACCGAAATGACTATCAGTCGACGTGGGAAGAAGGCTCGGCAAACGTGGGAAGACACATCACTGACCTTTGCCCCGGGGCAGTGGATGGACTGACTTCTCAGGTGGCCGGCCAGCACATCGCTGAGCCTCCCTGGTCCTTCCTCTTTTTTATTGTATTTATTGAATGCTTACTACATGCCAAACAGTGTGACAAGCTCTGGGGTAGAGGCAAGATAATCGGGTTGGGCGTAGTTCCTATCCCGCGTAGGGCTCCCCGTTTTACAGATGAGGTAACTGAGGCTCAGAGAAGTGAAGTGACTGGCCCAAGGTCACACATCAGACAAGTGGTGGAAATGGGATTAGAACCCAGGTTCTTCTGACGCCCAGGCCTGTGCTCCATCCTCTAGGCCGCATTGCTTCTCCTCCTGTCCCACTACCATCTCTTGTCCCTGGCAATCTTGCCACGGATTTTATTAAGAAAATTGAAACCATCGGGCGTCAACTCCCTAAAATCTCCCTTGCTCCTCTCCAGTCCCATCCTCCGTCCCCTCTTTACCTCACCCATCCTTCCCGGCAGTAACTAAAGAGATCTCCTGATCCTCTTAAGATCTCCCCCTCCACCTGCGCCTCTGACCCCATCCCTTCACACCTTGTCAAAACATCTGTCCCCTTCCATCTTCCCTCTTTGACCTCCATCTTCGACCGCTCACTTCCAAATGGCTTCCTTCCCCACTATTGAAACACTCACATATCTCCTATCCTAAAAGAACCCTTCCTTGAACCCATGGCTCCCTCCAGTTATCGCCCCACCTTCCTCCTAATACTCCTCTCCAAACACCTTGAGTGAGTTGCCTACCCCCTCCACTTCCTCTCCTCGGATTCTCTTCCTCACCCTCTCCGATCTAGCTTTCCTCCCCTTCACTCCAAGGAAACCGCTCTCTCTCAAGTTATTAATGACCTTGCTTTCCAAATTCAATGGCCTCTTTTCAATTCTTATCCTCCTCAACTTCTCAGCCGCCTTCAACGTGGATAACCACCCTCTTCCTCTGGAAACACAGTCTAACCATGGCTTCACTGACCTTGTCCTCCAACCTGAGAGTCAGAAGGACCTGGGTTCCAATCCTGGCTACACAACTTAATAATAATAATAATTATGGTATTTGTTAAGCGCTTACTATGTGCCGAGCACTGTTCTAAGTACCGGAGTAGATACAAGGTCAACAGGTTGCCCCACGTGGGGCTCACAGTCTTAATCCCCATTTTACAGATGAGGTAACTGAGGCACAGAGAAGTTAAGTGGCTTGCTCAAAGTCACACAGCAGACAAGTGGCAGAACTGGGTTTAGAATCCCCTTCCTTTGACTCCCAAGCCCGTGCTCCTCCCACTAAGCCACGCTGCTTCTCTCTTGTCTGCCGTATGACCTTGGGTGTCACTCCTCTGGGTCTCATTTACCTCTTCCAGAAAATGGGGATTAAGACTGTGAGCCCCATGTGGGACAGGGCCTGTGTCCAACCTGATTTACTGGTATCCACCCCAGCGCTTAGTATAACGCTTGGCACGAAGTAATCACTTAAATACCACAGTTAGGATTATTATTCTCCTCCTACCTCTTTGACAGCTTCTCCTCAGTCCCTTTTGCAGGTTCCTCCTCTGCCTTCCCGTCTCCAACTGTGGGGGTCCCTGGTTCTGGGTCCTGTTCTATTCCTCATCTACACCCCTGGAGAACTCATTCACTCTCATGGCCTCCACTTCAGCTATGTAGATGATTCCCAAATCTACCTCTCCGGGCCGGACCTCTCTGCTTCTCTGCAGTCTCGGATTTCCTCCTTCCTTCGGGGCATCTCTTCCTGGATGTCCCGCCGAAACCTCAAACTGAACGTGTCCAAAACGGAACTTCTCATCTTCCCGCTAAAACCCTGTCTTTCCCATCTCTGTAGACAGCACCACCATCCTCTCTGTCCCACAAGCTCTTAACCTTGGCGTTATCCTCGGCTCATCTCTCTCCTTCAAATAGCATATTCAATCTGACCTCAAATCCTGTCAGTTCTACTGCCAGAACATCTCTAGAATGGCCCCTTTCTTCTCCATACAAACTACCACCATACTGATCCAAGCACTTATCCTAGCCCACCTTGACTGACCTTCCTGACCTCCCTGCTTCCCGTCTCTCCCCACTCCCCCACTTTAATCCATACTTCACTCTTCCGCCTGAATCGTTTTTCTTAAAAAAAAAAAAGGTCTCTCTCCACTCCTCAGAAACTTCCAGTGTTTGCCCATCCTCCTGTGCATCAAACAGAAATTCCTTTATATTGGATCTCCAGCACTCTCCCCCTCCTCCCTTACCTCACTGATCTCCTCCTACAACCCAACCTGCACCCTTTAATCCTCTAACACCAACCTACTCACTATATTTTGATTTTGTCTCTCTGGCTGCCAAGCCCTTGCCCACTTCCTCCTTCATATCTGACAGACCCGCTACTCTCCCTACCTTCAAAGCCCTCCTAAAAATCCCATCTCTTCTAAGAGGCCTTCCCGGTCTAAGTCCTCGTTTCTCCTATTCACCCTCCCTTTCGTGTCACCTAAGCACTTGGATAATAATGTTGGTGTTTGTTAAGCACTTACTATGTGCAGAGCACTGTTCTAAGCGCTGCGGTAGATACAGGGTAATCGTATTGTCCCACATGAGGCTCACGGTTAATCCCCATATTACAGATGAGGTAACTGAGGCACAGAGAAGTTTAGTGACTTGCCCACAGTCACCTAGCTGACAAGTGGCAGAGCCAGGATTTGAACCCATGACCTCTGACTCCCAAGCCCGGGCTCTTTCCACTGAGCCACGCTGCTTCTCAATCTATACCTCTAGTCTCCAAATTCACTATAATCAGGGAGTCTGTCTACCAAAACTGTTGCACTGTACTCTCCCAAGCTCTTAGGGAAGTCCTCTGCACATAGTAAGCGTTCTATACCATTGACTGATTAAATACTTGATATTCACCCCCTCCAAGGACCACACTTATGTCCCTCTCCATATTCTCTCCCATTTCCCTTATCTGTAATTTACTTGAACGTCTACCTCCCCTTATTGTGGGCAAGGATCATGTCTACCAACCCTACCGAACTGTACTCTTCCAAGCCCTTATTACTCTGCTCTGCACCCGGAAAGTGCTCAGTAAATACTATTGATTGGTCCCAGAAGGAGCGGTCTGCGTGTTCAGTTCCCTCGCTCCTTTTAAGTCATTTGTTTCCCTCTTGACTGCAGAAATTCGCACCAGAGAAGTTAGCTTTTGGGCTAGAGGCTGGCCTCTAACCAATAATAATCATAATCACAATAACTGTTAAGAGCTCACTATATGCCAGGCACTGTACTAAGTGCTGGGGGGGAGGGGGGGACAAATTCACAGTATTAATCCTCATTTTGCAGATGAGGTAACTGAGGCACAGATAAGTGACTTGCCCAAGGTCTCACAGCAGACAAGTGGCAGAGCCGGGATTAGAACCCATGACCTTCTGACTCCCAGGCCCTTGCTCTATCCACTAAGCCTTGCTGGACTTGGGAGGAGGTTAAGCTGTTTCGCCTTTCGGTTTCCCTGGAAGTCCTGGGGCAAGTGTGTGCCCCGTCCAGGGAGCTGAGAACCCTGTCCACACCCCTCCTAGACCCTTCTCCCCTCCCACCCAAGATGCTATGTGAGCTTGGGCAAGCCACTTAACTTCTCTGTGCCTCAGTTATCTCATCTGTAAAATGGGGATTAAAACTATGAGCCCCACATGGGACAACCTGCTTATCTTGCATCTACCTTAGTACTTAGAACAGTATTTGGCACGTAGTAACCGCTTAACAAATACTTTTAGACTGTGAGCCCGTTGTTGGGCAGGGACTGTCTCTATCTGTGGCCGAACTGTACATTCCAAGCGCTTAGTACGGTGCAGTGCACACAGTAAGTGCTCGATAAATATGAATGAATGAATGAAATACCATTATTATTATTATTATTATCACGTCTGGGCAAATGGGAGAAGATATCAGGCTCCTGACAGTGGCTGGCCCAGCTCCCCCCATTTTGGAGTGGCCCTTTTACCAAGCTGGATGGCTGCCTTGACTCGGAGCCCTCCCTGCCTGCCCCTTTGAGACTGGGGCTCCGTGACTCAGCCCAGGCCAGACTGGCCAGCCAACCTGTCGGCCCCTGGCCAAGCACACATACCCTCAGTGGAGCTCTGCGGGGAGAGGAGCGGGTCCCGGCCACCCAACACCAGCTCCCTGTTCCCGTAGCATACCCCAGGACACCATGGGCCTGATTAATATTGGTATTTGTTAAGCACTTACTATGTGCAGAGCACTGTTCTAAGCGCCGGGGTAGATACAGGGTAATTAGGTTGTCCCACCTGAGGCTCACGGTTAATCCCCATTTTCCAGATGAGGTCACTGAGGCCCAGAGAAGTGAAGTGACCCGCCCACAGTCACACAGCGGACAAGTGGCAGAGCCGGGAGTCGAACCCCTGACCTCTGACTCCGAAGCCCGGGTTCTTTCCACTGAGCCACGCTGCTTCCCACCAAGCTTATCACCAAGGCTAAGCGGCCAGTTGAAGCGGATGCCCTGAGAGCCAGCCCCCACCTCATTTCATCCTCTGTGTTCACGGGGACGCTATCGTGAGGTCGCCAGCCTGGACCCCTGCCCACTGCCCACTAGCCTCCTTTGCACCCGCTAGACCTGCACGCAAAGTGGCTTCTCCTGGGTCTGTTTCTCCCTTGACATCGGTCAGACACGCTCCGTTCTCCCCCAGTGTCGGGGTTTCCCTCCGGGTTGGGGCTACAGTACGGCCGGGGATAATAATGTTGGTATTTGTTAAGCGCTTACTAGGTGCGGAGCACTGTTCTAAGCGCTGGGGTAGATACAGGGTAATCGGGTTGTCCCGCGTGAGGCTCAGGGATCGGGGAACATTTGTCCAACAGCGAGAGTCTTTCTGCCTGTCTGCACTCAGCGAGCCGCGGGGTCGGGGGAGTCGGCTCCGAGCAGGTTTTCTCTCCCCGGGGTTCGTCAGGAATATCGCCGGGGGGACAGAAGGGCGGAGGGTCGTCCACTCACCGTCAGGGCGGTCGGGGTCAACGGAGCAGGTCGGGGGGCAGGGAAGTCGGGGAGGACTGGCAGGCCGGGAGGTGAGGGTGGTTGGGCCGTTCAGGGGGCTGGACGGGTCGGGGTGGTGGGCGGACTGCGGGCCTCTCTGATTCCGAGTCCCGGTGGTGGTCAAGCCCGGGAGACCCAAGCTGCCCCGCTCTGCTAGAACCGCAGCGGGGGCGGCACACGCCGTCCTGGCCGCCGCGCTGACCTAAGAGGTCAGGCACATGGCCAATCGATCGCTCCGTTGCCCGGACGCCCGCCCAAATGTGCGGCGGCGGGTGCCAGGGACCATACCTCCAGTCGCAGGCCTAGGCCTTCAACGTGCTGCAGGGACTCCATCCTCCTTTTCACCAGGGCTAGGAGAGAGTTCAAAACCCTTCAATTTGGCACGCCTCCATTTCAGGTCTCTTCCTCCAGGCCAGAGGCCACCCGCTGACCAGTGGCCGGGAGAGGCCTGCCGGGGACGGACGGGGAGGAAGCGTGCGTCCCGCATTCGGGATTGGGCCCGTCCCGCCACCTCCGCTGCTCCCTCACTCCCCGCTCCCGCCCGCCACCTCCTACTGCTCAGAACAGCTCTGGGGTTTATTAATAATAATAATAATAATAATAATAATAACAATAATGTTGGTATTTGTTAAGCACTTACTATGTGCCAACTACTGTTCTAAGCGCTGGGGTAGACACGGGGAATCAGGTTGTCCCACGTGGGGCTCACAGGCTTAATCCCCATTTTACAGATGAGGTAACTGAGGCACAGAGAAGTGAAGTGACTTGCCCGAAGTCACACAGCTGACGAGTGGCCGAGCTGGGATTCGAACCCATGACCTCTGACTCCAAAGCCCGTGCTCTTTCCACTGAGCCACGCTGCTTCTCAGGGTTTCTGATGAGAGGCTCCACTGTGGCGGCAGGCCACAGTGGGATCCAGAAAATCCTGTGCTCCCTGGTGGGGGTGGGTTTTTTTTAATGATATTTGTTAAGCACTTACTAAATGCCAGGCACTCTACTAAGCGTTGGTGTAGATACAAGATAATCCAATTGGACACAGTCCATGCCTCACAAGGGGCTCACAGTATTAATCCTCATTTTAGAGATGAGGTAACTGAGGCACAGAGAAGTGACTTGTCCAAGGTCTCACAGCAGAAAGTGGCAGAGCCGGGATTAGAACCCAAGGCCTTCTGACTCCCAGGCCCGGGCTCTATCCTCTAAGCCATGCTGCTTGTCTAAGGGGCATTAGAGGGGGTTTTCGCTTCTCCAGTGCTGGACTGGAGAGAGGCTGAGCCCGGGGCTGGGTGCGGGCCGGGCACAAGGCTGGAGACAAGGGTTGGGCCCTCTGCTTCTCCGCCACCCGGGTTCTTTCGGGGGTCCCACCTGCCCTGGTTCAGGACGGGACCCGCCAGGGAGTGCTGTGTCCTCGGCCAGGCAACGAAGGTCCTCTCAACGCTGCCCACCACCCTGCCCTGTCCTGCCCTGCGTGGCACAGGCGGGACCTGGCGCCGCTGATTCCCCGCCTCTTTTTAAACGCCGGTGGGTCAGGAGAGACACTGCGGGCCACTTCACGGCCCGCTCAACCCAACAGCTTTATCTATTATCCAAGAAGAAGCAGTCGCCCGTTATCATCCACGTTTATAGATATATACATATACACATAATTTACACACACAAAGCACACAGACACTTACATTTACATCTTTTTCCTCACCTGAAAATTCAAGAACCTGTGAGTCTTCCACTTCAAACAACAATTCATCATGGATCTGGGCAACCAACCTAAAATATCAAGCATGCAGAGTTCAGGGAACCGAGCCACTGGGCAGCTTCCCACCCCATTCCTCACCTCCCAACCCACAGAGCAAGAGGAATGAGCTCAGGGGTGACCCCTCATCAGCCCCGCCAGTGCCGGGCACCAGCCCGGAAAGCCCGGGGCCTCATCTACGACCCGACCGAGATCGGCCGGAACTATGTTGGGAAGCCTTGGGTGGTGAGTTGTCGTGATTCCTTCCAATCAATCGATCATTCATATTTGTTGAGCACTTCCTGAGTGCAGAGCACTGTACCAAGCCCTTGGAGAGTACAACACAAACAAATAACAGTCACATTAGACTGTAAGCCCGTCAGCGGGCAGGGACTGTCTCTATCTGTTGCCGAATTGTACATTCCAAGCGCTTGGTAGAGCGCTCTGCGCATAGTAAGCGCTCCATAAATACTATTGAATGAATGAATTTTCCTGCCCACAACGAGGTTACAGTCTAGAGGGGGAGACAGACAATAAAAATAAATCCATTACAGATATGTACATAAGTGCTGCGGGGCTGTGGGTGTGACGGAGCGGAGGTGAACAAAGGGAGCAAGTCAGGGTGATATAGGAGGGAGTCGGGGAAGAGAAATTGAAGGCTTAGTCAGGGAAGGCCTCTTGGAGGAGATGTGCCTTCGATAAAGCTTTGAAGGTGGGGAGAGTCATTGTCGGATACGAAGCAGGAGGGTGTTCCAGGCCAGGGGCAGGACATGGGCGAGAAGTTCATTCATTCATTCATTCAATAGTATTTACGGAGCGCTTACTATGTGCAGAGCACTGTACTAAGCGCTTGGAATGGACAGATCGGTAACAGATAGAGACGGTCCCTGCCCTTAGACGGGCTCACGGTCTAATCGGGGGAGACGGACAGACAAGAACAATAGGCGGCGAGATGGATGAGATGGAGGTACGGCGAGTAGGTTGGCATTAGAGGGGCTTAGTTTGAGGAGGGTTCCGCTCTCCCAAATCCCAAGGGACAATTCCAGGTAAGTCTTGGCCTTTGATTCTGCATCCCGAACTGTCCCCAGACTAGGCTGCCTGAGCACTCCCTGGCTTCCCCCACGGCTGGGATCGGCTGCGGGTTGGGTCCGTGCCTGCAAGGGCAGGCGCATCAGGTTCAAAGAAGGCTGGCTCCTCCCACACGTGGTGCTCCTCCCCAGCCCTGGACATGGCGTGTCTTTAGGAGAAGGCCCTGGGAGACCAGGGGAGGGAAAGGTCATGTCACACTGGGGAGCAGATGATATTGGTATTTGTTAAGTGCTTACTATGTGCAGAGCACTGTTCTAAGCGCTGGGGTAGATACGGGGTAATCAGGTTGTCCCACGTGAGGCTCACAGTTAATCTCCATTTTACAGATGAGGCAACTGAGGCACAGAGAAGTGAAGTGACTCGCCCACAGTCACACAGCTGACAAATGGCAGAGCCGGGAGTCGAACTCATGACCTCTGACTCCCAAGCCCAGGCTCTTTTCCACTGAGCCACGCTGCTTCCCAAGGAAGATAAGATACCCTTCCTTAGGAGGTAAGCTCCTTGTGGGCAGGGAAGGGGCATTTTCCTTCTGTTGAATTCTCCTAAGCACTTGGTACAGAGCTTAATCTGTTTACCCAGTCGGCAGTACTCACTGGGCATCTGCTGTGAGCAGAACACCGTTATAAGCGTAGGGAGAGTAGAACGAGTAGAGACAATCCCTGCCCTCAAGGAGCTTCCAATCTAGCAGGAGACTGAGCTCCTTATCTTCCCTCCCAAACCCTGTCCTCTCCCTGACTTCCCCGTCACTGTGGATGGTGAGAAGCAGCGTGGCTCAGTGGAAAGAGGCCGGGCTTGGGAATCAGAGGTCATTAGAGAAGCGGCATGGCTCAGTGGAAAGAGCCCGGGCTTGGGAGTCAGAGGTCATGGGTTCGAACCCCAGCTCTGCCACTTGTCAGCTGTGTGACTGTGGGCAAGTCACTTCACTTCTCTGTGCCTCAGTTCCCTCATCTGGAAAGTGGGGATTAAGACTGTGAACCTCATGTGGGACAACCTCATTAGCCTGTATTATCCCAGCGCTTAGAACAGTGCTCTGCACATAGTAAACACTTAACAAATACCAACGTTATTATTATTATCATTACGGTTCGAATCCCGGCTCTGCCACTTGGCAGCTGCGTGACGGTGGGCAAGTCACTTCACTTCTCTGTGCCTCAGTTACCTCATCTGGAAAATGGGGATTAAGACTGTGAGCCTCATGTAGGACAACCCGATTACCCTCTATACCCCAACGCTTAGAACAGTGCTCTGCACATAGTAAGTGCTTAACAAATACCAGCATCATTATTATCATTACTATGGCATGACCATCCTTCCCATCTCTCAGGCCCGCAACCTCGGTGTCATCTTTGACTCGGCTCTCTTATTCACCCCACACATCCGATCCGTCACCGAGACCTGTCGGTCTCACCTTTACAGTATCGCCAAGATCCGCCCTTTCCTCTCCACCCAAATGTCTATCTTACTGGTACGGGCTCTCATAATATCCCGGCTGGATTATTGCGTCAGCCTTCTCTCTGATCTCCCTTCCTCCCGTCTCTCCCCACTCCAGTCTGTTCTTCATTCCACTGCCCGGCTCATCTTCCCGCAGAAACGCTCCGGGCACGTCACTCCCCTTCTTAAAAACCTCCAGTGGTTGCCTATCGACCTCCGTTCAAAACATAAACTCCTCACTCTAGGCTTCAAGGCCGTCCATCCCCTCGCCCCCTCCTACCTCTCCTCCCTTCTCTCTTTCTCCTGCCCACCCCGCACGCTCCGCTCCTCCGCCGCCCACCTCCTCGCCGTCCCTCGGTCTCGCCTATCCCGCCGTCGACCCCCGGGCCCCATCCTCCCGCTGGCCCGGAACGCCCTCCCTCCTCACCTCCGCCAAACTCACTCTCTTCCCCCCTTCAAAGCCCTACTGAGAGCTCACCTCCTCCAAGAGGCCTTCCCAGACTGAGCCCCCCCTTTTCCCTCTGCTCCCCCTCCACCCTCTTCTCCTCCCCTTCCCCCTTCACCTCCCCTCAGCTGAAGTGGGAGAAGAGCGAGGATTAGTAGCCGGGAGAAGTCGATGGCTTTAGGAGGCTGACGGTCTGCCCGACTCTCTGTTACTCCTTTACAAGGGGACCGGAACGTGCAGCTAGAGCCAGGGATGTCACCTTGACCCCTGACCGCAATACCGGGTGACCACTGTCGTTCATTCGTTCATTCAATCGTATTTATTTATCGTACTTGAGAAGGTCCAATAAAGAGTGACCATCCCCATCCACAATGAACTCATAGTCTAGAGTGGGGGGAGACGGACATCGAGACAAATAAACAGGCATCGATATAAATAAGTGAGAGATCTGGACATAAGTGTTGAGGGACAGGGAGGGGGGAAGAGCAAAGGGAGTGAATCAGGGTGATGCAGAAGGGAGTGAGAGATGAGGAAAAGTGGGGCTCGGTCTGGGAAGGCCTCTAGGAGGAGATGGGCCTTCAGTAAGGCTTTGAAGCGGGGGAGAGTCATTGCCTGTGGGATTTGAGGAGAGAGGGCGTTCCAGGCTAGAGGTAGGACGGGGGCCAGGGATCAGACAGGCTGCAACCTCCAGTCACCTGCCATTCGGCTCCAACTGGGGGCGTCTCACACCAACTCCAGATCACCGGACACGGGCAATCGTGACCCAGTGCTAGTCTCAGATCGCCAGAGTCGTGGGGAATTGTGATCCAGTGGGTTGACCGTGTGCTAGCTCCAGATCCCCAGAGTCAGGGGGAATCGTGACCCAGTGAGTGCCCTGCACACCAACCCCAGGTCACCAGAATCCTGGGGAACCGGAACCCAGTCGGGGATTTCACTCCAGTGGCAGACGACCTCTGCAGGCCGGCTGTCTCAGACCAATAAGTCATTCCATTGCCAAGCAGCATGGCATAGTGGCTAGAGCAAGCACCTGGGAGTCAGAACGTCAGGAGTTCTAGTCCCGGCTCAGCCAACTGATAATAATGTGGTATTTGTTAAGCGCTTACTATGTGCAAAGCACTGTTCGAAGCGCTTGGGGGATACAAGGTGATCGGGTTGTCCCGCGTGGTGCTCACAGTTTTTAATTCCCATTTTACAGATGAGGTAACTGAGGCACGAGAAGTTAAGTGACTTGCCTAAAGTCACACAGCTGGCCAGCGGTGGAGCTGGAATTCGAACCTAGGACCTCTGACTCCCAAGCCCGGGCTCTTTCCATTGAGCCACCTTGGGCAAGTCACTTTACTTCTCTGTGCCTCAGTGACCTCATCTGTAAAATGGGGATTGAGACTGTGAGCCCCATGTGGGACAGGGACTGTGTCTAATCTGATTTCCTTGTATCCACCCCAGCGCTTAGTACAGTGTCTGGCACATAGTAAGCGCTTAACAAATACCATGATTATTGTTATTATTATGAAGAGCAGCGTGGCCTGGTAGAAAGAGCTCAGGAGTGGGTTACCCATAATGGAAACGACCAAGCCGAAGTGTCAGACAAAGTTGATTCACAAGTACTGGGCGGCAGCGGCTGGGGAAAGAGTCAAAGGCGGATGATCAAGTGATCAAAATGTTGATCAAAGACAACGGTAGAGACTTAAGTTTTTACTTAAGTTTTCCGTTACCAAGACCTGCCGGTTTCACCTCTACAATATCGCCAAGATCCGCCCTCTCCTCTCCACCCAGACGGCTACCTTGCCGCTACAGGCTCTCGTTATATCCCGGCTAGACTACCGTGTCGGCCTTCTCTCTGACCTCCCTTCCTCCTCTCTCGCCCCGCTCCGGTCTATCCTTCGCTCCGCTGCCCGGCTCGTCTTCCCGCAGAGACGATCTGGGCATGTCACTCCCCTTCTTAAACACCTCCAGAGGTTGCCTATCAACCTCCGCTCCAAACAAAAACTCCTCACTCTAGGCTTCGAGGCTCTCCATCACCTTGCCCCTTCCTACCTCTCCTCCCTTCTCTCTTTCTACCGCTCACCCCGCCCGCTCCGCTCCTCCGCCGCCCGCCTCCTCGCCGTCCCTCGGTCTCGCCCAGCCCACCGTCGACCCCCGGGCCGCGTCCTCTCGCGGTCCCGGAACGCCCTCCCTCCTCACCTCCGCCAAACTGATTCTCTTCCCCTCTTCGAAACCCTACTTAAAACTCACCTCCTCCGAGAGGCCTTCCCGGACCGAGCTCCTCTTCTCCCTCTACTCCCTCTGCCACCCCCCCTTTACCTCTCTGCAGCTAAACCCTCTTTTCCCCCTTTCCCTCCGCTCCTCCCCCTCTCCCTTCCCATCCCCTCGGCACCGTACTCGTCCGCTCGACTGTATATATTTCCATTACCCTATTTATTTTGTTAATGAATTGTACATCGCCTCGATTCTATTTAGTCGCCATCGGATTTTACGAGACGTTCTTCCCCTCGACTCTATTTATCGCCATCGTTCTCGTCCGTCCGTCTCCCCCGATCAGACCGTAAGCCCGTCAAACGGCAGGGACCGTCTCTATCTGTTGCCGACTTGTTCATCCCGAGCGCTTAGTACAGTGCTCTGCACATAGTAAGCGCTCAATAAATACTATTGAATGAATGAATGAATACTGCCAGAAGAAGGCATCGGTAAACCACTTCTGTGTTGGTTTTTTTTTACCAAGAAAAGTCTATGGATACAATGTCCACAAAGTCTCCTTGAATCGGAAATGACTCTACGTCATTTGATGTACATATAGTATCTCACAGTGCAAATCAGCTCCATCCAAGACTTAAAAAACTTAGCTTCATGTGAAAGAAATAATAATGTTGGTATTTGTTAAGTGCTTACTATGTGCCGAAAACTGTTCTAAGCGCTGGGGTAGACACAGGGGAATCAGGTTGTCCCACGTGGGGCTCACAGTCTTAATCCCCATTTTACAGATGAGGTCACTGAGGCATCGAGAAGTTAAGTGACTTGCCCAAAGTCACACAGCTGACAAGTGGTAGAGCCGGGGTTCGAACCCATGACCTCTGACTCCAAAGCCCGTGCTCTTTCCAGTGAACTGAACAAAAACTCCAAGTCTGGCCCAGGGCTCTCTCCCTTCTTGGAACTTTTGTCTCCAGGACACCGATACGTGCTCCCGTTGCTGCTTGGACATAACCCTCTATGGAAATCTTGGGAACCCTAGGTGGGAGACTAAAAATGCAGAGGCCCGTTTTTTTAAATCCATGTTCCATTTTTCTGGGTTAATCATTTCAAATGATCATCCAGCTGCAATAATTCAAGTTTCTTCTCCAGGTTTTTTTCCCATTTTCTTGATGTAAGAAGGAGAGAGGGTGTTGGGGCAGGTCACAGGTGTGATTTTCCAAAGTGTAATGTTTTCTTTTTCTATTTCCAAATACGTTTCAAGCAGTCCAGCTGCTGCTTGCGGCTTCCCTGCCTCTTTGGTTCCCCACAAAGGTCGTAGGATTTCACAATGGAAGACTTCTGCTTCCCTGCCTCTTTGTGCTTCCCCACAAAGGTCGGAGGAATTCACAATGGAAGGCTTCTGCTTCCCTGCCTCTTTCCTTCCCCGCCTCTTTGCTTCCCCACAAAGGTCGGAGGATTTCACAATGGAAGGCTTCCAGCCTTGAGGGTCGAACGGCAAAGAACCGGGACTGAGCCTGCCCGCTCTCCTGGAATAGACAGAGTTGTGAGACTGATTATTCCACAGGTCCAACTCTGGTCTTCTCCGTCAATAGATTCCAGAGAACAGGAGGTGAACCAGATGGCTGATGGAAGATCATGGCCTTCTCCCACAAAAAATCAGGACTGAGGGGTTTGAACGAGGTGAAACAGCAGGGGGTTAAAAACTGTTGTAAATATTTGGCAGTTTTCACTTAGGGTATTTTTCTTTCTCTCACCCGGAGAAAAGCACCACGGCATAGCGGATAGAGCACGGGCCTGGGAGTCAGAGGGTTATGGCTTCTATTCCTGGCTCTGCCACTTGTCTGCTGTGTGACCTTGGGCAAGTCACTTCATTTCTCTGTGCCTCAGTTACCTCATCTGTAAAATAGGGATTGAGACCGTGAGCCCCACGTGGGACAGGGACCGTGTCCAACCCAATTTGCTCGTTTACACCCCAGTGCTTGGCACATAGTAAGCATTTAACAAATATTATTCTAAGTATTATTAACTGGGAGAGGTAGTCTTCCCAGCCCACCCCGATATGCCCGCATCATCTCTGAAATGGGGGTAAAAGACCCAGACCATCTCCAGGCCCACGGTTTCTCCATGATGCGGGTTAGTTCCGGTCCACTGTGTTGGCTAAATGGCTCCCCTGTTTAGTCTCCGTGGGAGTGGGGAGGCGGACCTTACCGCTCGGAGGGTTGTTTGCCCCAGCCCCAAAGCAAACGGCCCGCTTTGGAAATTTCCTCACGGACACCTTATCGACGAGTCTAGATAAACTCCCCGCCGGGCCCCGGCCACTCTCAATCTGTCTTTAAGATGATTAAAGGCAATGTTAAATATGATGACGGCACCCTCCTTTGCAAACCCACTGCTGGTTATCATTATTGTGAGTGTGTGTGCTTGTGTGTGTGCAGGCCTTCATCTGGTCTTTGATTCGGTCAGCACTTCCCCATTCGAGCCTGTAACGAGTTGATTTAAGCCACGGCTAAGGATCTGTCCGAAGGCACCCTCGCAAAGCAGGCACTAATTAAGATTGTCTTCACGGGTGGAAAATTTCCAGGCATGTGATTAGAACCATCGCAAGAGCGGGCTTCATCTTCCAATAATTCTAAGGTTCACCACGTATCAAAGTTGTCAGAGTAAGGATGGTGCTCCCCACCCGCCCCCCTCCATAAGGCTTAGCGGGGAGTTTTTAAAGTTGAGAAAGAATCTAAGCCCTGGGCACAGCGGGTGGAGGGCTCATTTATTTCGACTCTATCCAGGACTGAGTTCTGCAGTGAAGAGGTCCTCAGCGGCCCAGTTAGCCCCTGCTCTCCTCTTATCTCTCTGGCCGTTCATTCTCCGTCTCCTTTGCGGGCTCCTCCTCTGCCTCCCACCCCCTAACTGTGAGGGTCCCTCAAGGTTCAGTTCTGGGTCCCCTTCTTTTCTCCATCTCTACCCACTCCTTTGGAGAACTCATTCGCTCCCAGGGCTTCAACTCTACGTGAATGATTCCCAAATCTCCGTCTCCAGCCCTGATCTCTCTTCCTCTCTGCAGTCTCGCATCTCCTCTTGCCTTCAAGACATCTCTACTTGGATGTCCTCCCTTCACCTCAAGCTTAACATATCCAACACAGAACTCCTTATCTCCCCACTCAAACTGTCCTCCCCTGGACTTTCCCATCACTGTAGACGGCACCACCATCCTCCCATCTCACAAGCCGGTAACCTTGGCGTCATCCTTGACTCATCTCTCTCATTCAATCAACACACTCAATCCATCACTAAATCCTGTCATTCCCACCTTCACGACATCCCTAAAATCTGCCCTTTCCTCTCCCTCCAAACTACCATATTAATACACTCACTCATCCTATCCCACTTGGATTACTGCATCAACTTCCTTGCTGACCTCCCTGCCTCCCATCTCTCCCCACTCCAGTCCATACGTCACCTTGCTTCCCGGATCATTTTTCTTCAGAAACATTCAGGACACGTCTCTCCACTCCTCAAAAAACTCCAGTGGTTGCCCATCCACCTCCTCCTCAAACAAAAACTCCTCACTATTAGCTTTAAAGCAGTCCATCACCTTGCCCCCTCCTACCTTACCTCACTATTCTCCTACTACAACCCAGCCCGCACACTTTGCTCCTCTAAGAGTAACCTTCTCCACTATGCCTCTATCTTGCCTATCTCGCCGCCGACCCCTGGCCCACATCCAGCTTCTGGCCTGGAATTCCCTCCCTCCTCAAATCCGACCAACAATTACTCGTCCCCCTTCAAAATCTTATTGAAGGCACACCTCCTTCAAGAGGCCTTCCCAGACCATGCACCCCTCCCCTTTCCTTTTCTCCTACTCCCTTCTGCATCATCCTGACTTGCTCCCTTTATTCTCCCCCACTTCAGCCCCACAGCACTATGTACATTATCTGTAATTTATTTATTTATATCAAGTCTGTCTCCCCCGCATCTAGACCGTAAGTTCGTCGTGGGCAGGGAACGTGTCTGTTTATTACTGTACCGTACTCTCCCAAGCACTTAGTACAGTGCTCTACACACAGTAAGTCCTCAATAATTACGATTGAATGAATGAATAATTAGCCCAGTGCTGGGGCCTGGAAGTGGAGGGCTGAAGGGCGGCCCATAGTTTTCTCCCCAGACTTTATTTCACGAGGAACCTCAGTTCTACTTTTCCAGAGCAGATCCGGGCTATTTTTTTTTCTATTTATTAGGCATTTAAAATGTGCCACTCACCGTACTGAGTCCTGGGATAGATCCAAGCTGATCTTGGATACAGTCCGCACAATCTTAATCCCCATTTTCCAGATGAAGGAACTGAGGAACGGAGAAATGAAGTGACTTGCCCAGGGTAAACCCAGCAGACAAGTGGCAGAGCTGGGATTAGAACCCAGGTCCTTCTGACTCTCAGGCCTGGGGTTTATCCACTGGGCCATGCTGCTTCTCTATTTCTTCCCCAAAAGGTCCATTGCTGTCTCTGGTTTCCTTGAGGCTGAAAAAATGGATGGTCGACTGGCCGTCGGCTGGCCCCGGTTGTCTGGCTTTGCCCTCGCCCGTCTTTGAACCCCGTGATGCCCGTCTCCGGTTCCGAGTAGTGGACAGAGCCCGGGCCTGGGAGTCGGAAGAACATGGGTTCTAATCCCGGCTCTGCCGCTTGTCTGCTGTGTGACCTTGGGTAAGCCACTTCTCTTCTCTGTGCCTCAGGTACTTCATCTGTAAAAGGGGGATTGAGACTGTGAGCCCCACGAGGGACAGGGACTGTATAATAACGTTACCCTACTTAAAGCTCACCTCCTCCAAGAGGCCTTCCCAGACTGAGCTCCCCTTTTCCCTCTGCTCCCTCTACCCCCCCCTTCGCCTCTCCGCAGCTAAACCCTCTTCTCCCCCCTTTCCCTCTTCTCCTCCCCTCTCCCGTCCCATCCCCTCGGCACCGTACTCGTCTGCTCGACTGTATATATCTTCATTACCCTATTTATTTTGTTAATGAGATGCACATCACCCTGATTCTATTTATTTGCTATTGTTTTAATGAGATGCTCTTCCCGTCGATTCTATTTATTGCCATTGTTCTTGTCTGTCCGTTTCCCCTCTTTAGACCCTGAGCCCGTCAAAGGGCAGGGACCGTCTCTATCTGTTACCGATTTGTCCATTCCAAGCGCTTAGTACAGTGCTCTGCACATAGTAAGCGCTCAATAAATACTATTGAACGAACGAACGAATGAATTTAAGCGCTTACTATGTGCAGAGCACTGTTCTAAGCGCTGGGGTAGATACAGGGTCATCAGGTTGTCCCACGTGAGGCTCACAGGTAATCCCCATTTTACGGATGAGGTAACTGAGTCACAGAGAAGTGACTGGCCCAAAGTCACCCAGCTGACAAGTGGCAGAGGCAGGATTAGAACCCACACCCTCTGACTCCCGAGCCCGGGCTCTTGCCACTGACTTCAACTGTACCCAACCCGATTTCCTTGTCTCCACCCCAAGGTTTAGTACACTGCCTGGCACATAGTAAGTCCTTAACAAATACCATCGTCATCATCATTATTATTATCATCATCTTGTCACCCTGGTCTTCACGGAAGTTTTGTTCTACCAAGTTCTGCCTGTGCCAGGCTGGGCCGGGGGCTGCAGGCCGCGGCGTTTCCCCCACAGTCCCTTGCTTTGCTGCACTATTTGAGAGTGGACTTTGAGAGAGTTCTTCTGGCCTCCCGGTTGGCACCCAGCCTCTGTCAGTCCACTGCCAGCCGCTGCTTGGGTGGCCCGCCTCGTTCCACCCGCCTCGGTGTCCCCCTCGGTGGGGCTGCGGTCCTGTGGGCATCAATGCCGGGAAGGTGGCTCCATTCTGGGTCCCCAGCCGTGGGGGAATCCATCCTCCTGACCCTGCGGTCTTGACCGCCGGTGCCCACGCCCTGGGGGCGGTGGGAGCTGGCCTCCTAGCCTTGCGCCGCCCAGGCTTCTGAGGCGCCCAGGCTTCTGAGGCGTCCCAAGGCCCCCAGATGATGGCCTTCTGTCCCGTTAACTCTCTGCAGGCTTTCCCTCTGGGCCCCTTCCCCCGCCCCCGTGATCCCCGCCTGCCCGTCGCCCCCGCGCTCCCAGCTGGCACCTAGGATGCCGACAGTGGCTTGTCGGTGTCGCTGCTGAATTGGCTTCACTAGCTGTTGTCAGTTCTATTCTGCGGGAGGCCCCTCCCTCCACCTCTCTCCAACAGCAGCTGCAGTAGCGGTAAGCCTCTGTCCACTACAGCAGAATAATAATAATAATAATGGCGGCATCTGTTAAGCTCTTACTATGTGCAAAGCACCGTTCTAAGAGCTGGGCCGGGATACAAGGCGATCAGGTTGTCCCACGTGGGGCTTACAGTTTTGATCCCCATTTTCCAGATGAGGTAACTGAGGCACAGAGAAGCAGCGTGGCTCAGTGGAAAGAGCCCGGGCTTGGGAGCCAGAGGTCATGGGTTCGAATCCCGGCTCTGCTGCTTGTCAGCTGGGTGGCTAGGGGCGAGTCACTTAATGTGTGCCTCCGTGTCCTCATCTGCAAAATGGGGATGAAGACTGTGAGCCTCACGTGGGACAACCTGATGACCCTGTATCTGCCCCAGCGCTTAGAACAGTGCTCTGCACATAGTAAGCGCTTAACAAATGCCAAATACCAACATTATCATTAAGTGACTTGCCGGCTGACAAGTGGCGGAGCGGGGATTAGGACCCGAGACCTCTGACTCCCAAGCCCGGGCTCTTTCTACTGAGCCACGCCGCTTCTCTACGGCAGCCCTTCACAGCAGCAGGCCTCACCCCCACCTCCGCAGGTCTCTCCCATACAGCACTTATCCTATCCTGCCTCGATTCCTGTATCAGCCTCCTTGCTGACCTCTCCGCCTCCTGTCTCGCCATACTCCGGCCCATATTCCATTCTGCTGCCCCAATCGTTTTCCTTCCAAAACGTTCAGACCACGTTTCCCCACTCCTCAAGAAACTCCAGTGGTTGCCCATCCACCTCCGCATCAGACAAAAACTCCTCACCTTTGGCTTTAAAGCACTTAATCCCCTTGCTCCCTCCTACCTCACCTCGCTACTCTCCTACTACAACCCAGCCCGCAGACCTCATTCCTGTAATGCCAACCTTCTCGCTGTGCCTCCATCTTGTCTGGTAATAATAATAACGTTGGTATTTGTTAAGCGCTTACTATGTGCCGAGCGCCGTTCTAAGCGCTGGGGTAGATACGGGGTCATCGGGTCGTCCCACGTGAGGCTCCCGGTTAATCCCCATTTTACAGATGAGGTCACTGAGGCACAGAGAAGCGAAGCGACTTGCCCACAGTCACACAGCTGACAAGTGGAAGGGCTGGGATTCGAACTCATGACCTCTGACTCCCAAACCCGTGCTCTTTCCACTGAGCCATGCTGCTTCTGTTTTGCCACCCGTCTCTCGCCCACGTCCTGCCTCTGGCCTGGAACGCCCTCCCTCATCCTATCAGGCAGAAAATTGCTCTCCCTACTCTTCCAAACCTTATTAAAAGCACACCTCCTCCAAAAAGCCTTCCCTGACTAAGCCCTCCTTTCCTCTTCTCCCGCTCCCTTCTGTGCCACTTCTACTTGCTCCTTCGTTCATCCTCCCTCCATTCCGACAGCACACACATATCTATATATCTGTATATCTTCATATCTGTATAGACCTTAGAACAGTGCTTGGCACATAGTAAGTGCTTAACAAATATAATTATTATATACCTGTTATTTATTTTTTTTAATGTATTTATATTAATGTCTGTCTCCCCCTCTAGACTGTGATCTCGTTACGGGCAGAAATGTGTCTGTTTGTTGTTAATCGTGTTTATTGAGTGCTTACTGTGCGCCAAGCTCTGTACTAAGCACTTGAGAGAGTATAATACAACAACACACCCAGTCCCGGCCCATAAAGAGTTCAGAGTCTTGAGAAGCAGCGTGGCTCAGTGGAAAGAGCCCGGGCTTGGGAGTCAGAGGTCATGGTTTCGAATCCCGGCTCTGCCACTTGTCAGCTGGGTGACTGGGGGCGAGTCACTTACCTTCTCTGTGCCTCACTTATCTGGTCTGGAAAATGGGGATTAAGATTGGGAGCCTCACGCGGGACAACCTGATTACCCTGTATCTCCCCCAGAGCTTAGAACAGTGCATGAGTGCTGAACAAACACCAACATTATTATTATTATTGTATTGTGCTCAAGTGCTTAGTGCAGTGTTTTGAACGCAGTAAGTGCTCAATAAATGCGACCGAATGAATGAATACAGCGGGAAGCCCTCTTTTCCACACAGCGGCAGGCCTCTCTCATACGGTAGGAGGTCTCAGACTTTTGGCCCCCAAGAAGCGGGCCTTTGCCCCCCACAGCAGCAGGCCTCTAGCCCCTACAGCAGGAGCCTCTGCCCCCCAAAAGAACCAGCCCACCACTCCCCAACGGCAGCAGGTCTCTCCCTGACAGCAACAGGCCTCTCCCGTGGGGCAGAAGGTCTCTTTTCCACACAGGAGCGGGCCTCTCCCGTACAGCAGGAGGCCGCTTTCCCACGCAGCCCTAGGCCTCTTTCCCACACGGCAGCTGGCCTCTGCCCCGCGACAACATCAGACCTCTCTCTGACGACGTCGGGCCTCTCGCCCGCAGGAGCAGGTCTCCCCGGCCCTCTCCCTCTCCCCGCCCCCAGTAGCTGCAGCGGCAGCGGGGCCTCGCTAGACGACGCAACGTCCGCCACTGTCACCGTGTATATTTCCGAGAGATTTCTCGCCGCGGCCAAGGCAGAGTCTTCCTTTGACTAGAGGAAACAACTTCTTGGGCCTGAGCTCATAAAAGATGTCTGCAGCGGTAGAGGGCGGGCACGGAGGACGCGCCGCATCGGGTCGATTTGCAAGACAAATCGAATCGATCTCTCCTGGAGAAAAGCAAAGACCAAAGACGAGGCGAACTGGGCCGAGTCGGGTCAAAACGGCCCCCTTCCGGCCCCGTCCACCGAGGCGGAGTTTTACTTACCTAGGGGACAGGGTTGGGGAAACGGAGATGGACTTGAAAATCTCAATCATGGCCAGTCTACAGAGGTCGGCGGCGGAACCTAAGAAAATGGTCACGGGGTCAGAGAGGGAGCCAGATTTGCTACAGCAGTGTCATGGACTCACTGGGGGGAAGGACTTTTAAGCCAGTTTTTCTAAGGCGGACACGGTGAGAGCCCAATCAGTTATTTCCACTTTTAAGGGCTTAACATTTCTAACAACTGCTGTATTTACTAAGTGCCGAATCTGCGATGAGCACTGTGCTGAAAGAAACAAGATCATCAGCTTGGGCACAGTCCCTGTCCCTTGGGAGGCTCGTGGCCTAAGAGGGAGGGAGAAGCCACATGGCCTAACGGATAGAGCACGGGTCCGGGAGTAAGAAGGGCCTGGGTTCTAATCCCGGCTCTGCTGCTTATCTGCTGTTTGACCTTGGGCTAGTGCCTCGATTCCCTCATCTGTAAAACGGGGATTAAGACAGTGCGCACATTCATTCATTCAATCGTATTTATTGAGCGCTTACTGTGCGCCAAGCTCTGTACTAAGCACTTGGGGGAGTATAATACAACAACAACAGACCCAGTCCCGGCCCATAAAGAGTTCAGAGTCTCGAGAAGCAGCGTGGCTCAGTGGAAAGAGCCCGGGCCTGGGAGTCGGAGGCCAGGGGTTCTAATCCCGGCTCCACCGCCTGTCAGCTGTGTGACCGTGGGCAAGTCACTTCACTTCTCGGTGCCTCAGTTATCTCATCTGGAAAATGGGGATTAAGACTGTGAGCCCCACGTGGGACAACCTGATGACCCTGTATCTACCCCAGCGCTTAGAACAGGGCTCGGCACATAGTAAGCGCTTAACAAATACCAACGTTATTACTATTATTAGGGGGGAGACAGACATAAATATTCTTAAATAAATTACGGATATGTACATATGTGCTATGGGACGGGTGGGACACGGTCTAAGTCCAACCCAATTATCTCGTATCTACCCCAGCATTTAGTACAGCGCCTGGCAGATAATAAGCACTTAACAAGGACCATTAAAAACAACAACAGGGATCTTATTCGCATTTTACAGATGAGAAACCCAAGATCAGAGAGGTTAAGTGACTTTTCTCAGGTCAACCAGCAGACCAGAGGGAGAGCCGGGTGACCCCGGGTCTCACCTCTAGACTGTGAGCTCGTTGTGGGCAGGGATTGTCTCTCTTTATTGTTGTATTTTCCCAAGCGCTTGGTACAGTGCTCTGCACACAGGGCTCAATAAATTTGATCGAATCAACGAGTGAATCTCCTCCAAGGAGCCTTCTCCGATTACGCCTTCTGTTCCCTGGCTCCCTCTCCCTTCTGCATCACCTATACTCTTGGTTCTGTACCTTTTGGGCATTCAAAATTCACCCCAAGCTCAATCCTCACAGTACTTATGTATATCTCTTTAGATTATATAGCATAAATTCTTCACATACATTAATTCATTAGAGAAGCAGTGTGGCTTAGTGAATAGAGCACGGTCCTGAGAGTTAAAAGGACCCGGTTTCTAATGCTGGCTCCGCCCCACGTCTACTATGCGACCTTGGGCAAGTTACTTCACTTCTCTGGGCCTCAGTTAACCTGGGGCTGCAGATTGTGAGCCCCCTGTGGGACACAGACTATGTCCAACCTGATTAACATGTATCTCCCCCAGTGCTTAGAACGGTGCTTGGCACATAGTAAGCACTTAACAAGTACTATTATTATTATTATTATTAATGTCTATCTCCCCCTTTAGACTTTAAGCTCGTTGTAGGACTGCAACTGGAGAAGCAGCGTGGCTCCGTGGAAAGAGCCCGGGCTTGGGAGTCAGAGTTCGTGGGTTCGACTCCCGGCTCTGCCACTTGTCAGCTGTGTGACCGTGGGCGAGTCACTTCACTTCTCTGTGCCTCAGTTCCCTCATCTGTAAAATGGGGATTAACTGTGAGCCTCACGTGGGACGACCTGATTACCCTGTATCTACCCCAGCGCTTAGAACAGTGCTCTGCACATCGTAAGCGCTTAACAAATACAAATACCAGCATTAACTCTGTTGTATTGTTCTCCCCCAAGTGCTTAGTACAGTGCTCTGCACATAGTAAGCGCTTACTAAATACCATTGATGATGGTGATCGGAACCAGGGTCTCCCAACCCTGAGGCCCGAGAAGGCTCAGGCATCAGACCGCCTGCCTAGCCCTAGTTTCAGCTGGAAACGTCCGGCGGCCGGTCCATCCGGAAATTTCTCCCCCTCCAGACCGTCAGCTCCTCGTGGGCAGGGAATGTGTCTACCAACTCTGTTGTCCTGGACTCTCCCAAGTGCTTAGGACAGTGCTCTACACACAGAAAATGGGGATTAAGACGGTGAGGCCCATGTGGGACAGGGACTGTGTCCAACCTGATTAATTTGTATCTACTCTAGCGCTTAGTACAGTGCCCGGAACATGGTAAGTGCTTAACAGATGCCTTATAAAAACAGAGGCATGGCACGTTTTAATGTTGGTATTTAATAATAATAATGTTGGTATTTGTTAAGCGCTTACTATGTGCAGAGCACCGTTCTAAGCGCTGGGGGAGATACAGGGTCATCAGGTCGTCCCACGTGAGGCTCACGGTTAATCCCCATTTTACAGAAGCGGGAACTGAGGCCCAGAGAAGTGAATTGACTCGCCCACGGTCACGCAGCCGACGAGTGGCCGAGCCAGGAGTCGAACCCATGACCTCTGACTCCGAAGCCCAGGCTCTTACCACTGGGCCACGCTGCTTCCCTATTTGTTAAGCGCTCACAATGTGCAGAGCACTATTCTAAGCGCTGGGTAGATACGGCGTAGTCGGGTTGTCCCTCATGAGGCTCCCAGATGAGGTAACTGAGGCACCGAGAAGCGAAGCGACTTGCCCAGAGTCACACGGCTGACGGGTGGCGGAGCCAGGATTGGAACCCACGACCCCCGGCTCCAAAGGCCGAGCTCTTCCCACCGAGCCGCGTCTTCTGGCCAGGGGGACTCCAAGGTTTGGATGGCTGGGCCGGAGTGGGGCGGGGTGGGGAGGGTCCACTCCCTCCCACCCCCGGGTGGTCTCGGACCCACATGTTCTTCAGGGGCCTCGGAGACTCAAGGACCTCCACTACAGAATCCGCACCGGCAAAGCCGGGACCCCTGAAGCCGAGGCTTACGATCTAACAGCCGAGAAACGGTGTAGCCTCGCGGATAGAGCACGGGCCTGAGAGTCAGAAGGACCTGGGTTCGGGTCCCGGCTCCTCCGCTTGCCTGCTGTGTGACCTTGGGCAAGTCATTTCACTTCTCTGCGCCTCGGTTCCCCCGTCCGTAAAATGGGGATCAAGCCTGGGAGTCCCACGCGGGACACGGACTGGGTCCCACCCCATTAGCTCGTATCTAACCCAGTGCTTAGTACGGTGCCCGGCACCCAGTAAGCGTTAAGCCAACATCCTTAAAAACCCAACGAAACGAACGTAAAAAGCCGCAGCAAATCCCGTGTATCGCCCCCGGCCCCGGGTTGTTGACGCCGGCTTTTTCTATTTTTAAGCTGTGATGTAACTGGACACAACCGTGCTCATTGTGAGAACACAGGCTTTATTGAGAAGGTGGAAAAAGCCCCAGTAATGGATCTGGGGTTGGGAATTTGGCTTGGAGGAGGCGCTCAGAGCGTTGCCGAGACCTGGGCTCACCCGTCCCCCGGCCCAACGGGGAAGAGACGGGAGAGGAGAGGGCAGTGGCATCATCCATCTCACGTCTCCCGTTGCCTTCTCCCCCAACCCCCGCCAGTCCCTGGTCACTGCTTGAGATAAATAATAATAATGATAATTTTGGTCTTTGTTAAGCGCTTCCTATGTGCCAAGCACTGTTCTAAGCCCTGGGTATATACAAGGTAATTAGGTCGTCCCGCGTGGGGCTCACAGTCTTAATCCCCATTTTCCGGAGGAGGTCACCGAGGCCCAGAGAAGTGAAGTGACTCGCCCACAGTCACCCAGCTGATAAGTGGCAGAGCCAGGATTAGAACCCACGACCTCTGACTCCCAAGCCCGTGCTCTTCCCACTGAGCCACGCTGCTTCTCAGCACTGGTGATGATGATGATAAGATGATAAGAATAATAGCACTTGTTAAGCGCTCGTTATGTGCCCTGCCGAGCGCTGTTCTAAGCGCTGAGTTGGATACAGGTTAATCGGGTTGGACGCAGTCTCCGTCCCACATGGGGCTCACAGTCTCGATCCCTGTTTTGCAGATGAGGTAACTGAGGCACAGAGGGGCGTAGGGACCCGCCCAAGGTCACAGAGCCGACAAGTGGGGAAGCCAGAATTTGAATCCGTGACCCTCTGACTCCCAGGCCCATGCTCTATCCACTGTGCCGTGTTGCTTCTCTAGTGGATAATAATAATGATAACGATCTAGTGGATAACGATAATAATAATAAGGAGGGTGTTTGTTAAGCACTTACTATGTGCCAAGCACTGTTCATTCATTCATTCGATAGCACTTACTGAGCGCTCACTATACGCAGAGCACCGTACCGAGCGCTCGGAACGGACAGATCGGTAACAGATAGAGACGGTCCCCGCCCTCTGACGGGCTCACGGTCTGATCGGGGGAGACGGGCGGACGAGGACGATGGCGATAAATGGAATCGAGGGGATGAACGTCTCATTAAAACAATAGCAAATAAATAGAATCGAGGCGATGTACATCTCATTAACGAAATGGGTAGGGCGATGAAGATATAGCTCCGGTCCTGGCTCTGCCACTTGCCTGTTGTGCGACCTTGAGTAAGTCACTTAACTTCTCGGGGCCTCAGTTACCTCATCTGTAAAACGGGGATGAAGGCTGTGAGCTCCATGTGGGACGTGGACTGTGTCCAACCCGATTATCTTGTCCGCACCCAACCGCTCAGAGCGGCGCTTAGCACACTGTAAGCGGTTAACAAATACTATTGAAAAGAAATAGTCGGAGCTCAGTTCCCGCTCCCAGGTGCTACTGCAGTGAGTATTCCAGGAGAACCTAAGGCCATTTCTGGGGAATTCCATAGAGAAGCAGCACGGCCTAGTGGACACAGCACTGGTCTGGGAGTCAGAAGGTCATGGATTCTAATCCCGGCTCCGCCACTTGTCTGCTGGGGGACCCCGGACAAGTCGCTCAACTTCTTTGTGCCTCAGTTACCTCATCCGTAAAACGGGGATTGAGACTGTGAGCCCCACGTGGGACAAGGGACTGTGTCCAACCCCATTTGCTTGTATCCGCCAAAGCGCTCGGCACATAGTAAGCGCTTAACAAATCCCATGATTATTATAATCATTATTATTACGGGGGACAGGGGGCCTGCAGTGTGGATCGACCCAGGCCCACAAGGGTTTATCCAGCCACGGTTGCGTCCCCCCAAAACTATCCCAAACTATTACAGAAGCAGCGTGGCTCAGTGGAAAGAGCCCGGGCTTTGGAGTCAGAGGTCATGAGTTCGAATTCCGGCTCCGCCACCTGTCAGCTGTGTGACTGTGGGCGAGTCACTTCACTTCTCTGTGCCTCAGTTACCTCATCTGTAAAATGGGGATTAAGACCGTGAGCCCCACGTGGGACAACCTGATTCCCTTGTGTCTACCCCAGCGCTTAGAACAGTGCTCTGCACATAGTAAGCGCTTAATAAATGCCAACATTATCATCCTCCATCAGGGACCTCCACGGGTCGAGACGTTCACTCAGCCTAACGAATCCTAACAGGCCGCAATAGCAAATCGACCGTTCTGGAGAAAGAGCAGAAAGGGAGGCATTGAGAAAGTTTTTATTACCTTCTCTGTGGCACTGGGCGAGGGTTTCTTGTGTGAAATCATGAACTTTCTTGTATTTCTGCAGGAAACTCTCTATAAACCGACCGGCTTGAGGAGGGGTGACATCCAGGCAAGCAGCAGCAAGGCGTTCTTTGCCTTAAGTGTTATAAAAAAACACTGATGAGAGAAGGATTTAACCCTGATTCACATCCGTTCATTCATTCAATCGTATTTATTGCGTGCTTACTGCGCGCGGAGCACTGTATTGAGCGCTTGGAAAGTACAACGCAGCGATGAGGAGAGACAATCCCTGTCCACGGCCAGCTTTCGGTCTAGAGGTGGGGAGACAGACCTCAATAATAATAATGATAATGTTGGTATTTGTTAAGCGTTTACAATGTGCAGAGCACTGTTCTAAGCACTGGGGTAGATACAGGGTCATCAGGCGGTCCCACGTGAGGCTCACAGTTGAGCTCCATTTTCCAGATGAGGTCACTGAGGCACAGAGAAGCGAAGTGACTCGCCCACGGTCACACAGCTGACGAGTGGCAGAGCCGGGAGTCGAACCCATGACCCCCGAATCCGAAGCCCAGGCTCTTTCCGCTGAGCCACGCTGCTTCCCCAGTACAAGTAAACAGGCATCGCTAAAAAATAGATAGAATCACAGATGTATACGTAAGTGCCGCGGAGCGGAGACGAGGGGGGAAAAGAGCAAAGGGAGAGAGTCAAGGTGACGCAGAGTTTTACCGTAGGTCTGTTCACGGGGCAGGGACAGTCAACACTCCGCCTTCCTTGAGGTCACAGGGTCTCTCACACTAAGGAAAATAATATGGGCAGCGATCGTGTCTACCAACTGTGCTGTACTGTACGCTCCCAAGCGCTTAGTACAGTGCTCTGTACACAGGAAGTGCTCAAAATTTACGACCGATGACGATAACGACGGCATCGCCACGCTAGACGGTAGACGAGTCCTGCGGGCAGGGGCCGTGGCTATAATTCTACGACACTCCACTCTCCCGAGGGCTTAGTACGGCGCTCCGCACACCATCTGCACTCAATAAATACGACTGTATGCAGAGCGCCGTTCTAAGCGCTTGGGGTAGGAGGATACACGCGTTTCCCGCCGACAACAAGCTTACGGTCTGGAGGAGGAGTCGGGCGTGAAAGTGAATTAGAGATAGGGACAAAAATACCATCGACTGAATAGAGCTCACTCCGCACCGAGCCTTAAGTCAGGCACGAGATGATCCGATGGGACACGCGGCCCCTGTCCCAGAGTCTGAGGAGGAAGGGTGAAAGGCCTCTTACCCCTATTTTACAGATGAGGAAACTGAGGCCCAGCAAAGTTAAGTGTGAGCCTGGGCGAGTCGCTTCACTTTTCTCTGTGTCTCAGTTATCTCGTCTGTGAGATGGGGATTAGAACTGTGAGTCCTAGGCGGGACGTGGACTGTATGCAACCTATCTACCCTGCGCTTAGTACGTGCCTGGCACATAGTAAGTGCTAAACAAATACCATAAAATAAAGTGACTTCTGAGGTCATACAGCAGGCAAGTGGCAGAGCTGGGATTAGAACCCGGGTCCTCTGACTCCCAGGCCTGGGCTCCCTCCCCGAGGCCCCGTGGTTTGGAGATATTCGACCCCGGTGACGGGCGTCGGGAAAATCTTCCCACCGGGGCCCTGCCCCGCCCACACGGCTGCTTGCATTCTTTGTACCGGCTCCTGGGGGACAACTGCCAAGGGCCCGCCCCGCCCCGCCGGAGGAGGCCCTCAAGGACCCAGAGGTCAGCCTAGAGGTCATTCTGCCTTCTCAGGGATAACCGCATTGAGATTGGAATTAAAGAGCGTTTTTCATTGCTCGCCTCGGTTTCCCAGAGGTCGAGGAAACGAGGAGCACCCCCAGAAACCCACCCAGTTCCCCCAGTGCTCTCGCAGACCCCGCGTCGTGAGGAACGCTCGGGCCGCGGCACCCCCCGTGTCCGACTCCAGGCGCGGGGGCACCCCCATCTCTTGGCTTCCACGGGGCCCGGGGTCCCCCGCGGACGCGCCTCGCCGACCAGACGGTCCCCGATTCCCAGAGGATCCCGCTCTAGCCCAGCACAGGATGCCCGCTCCGGGAGAGCCTTTCTGCATTCGACTAACTCCGGTGCTCTCCTTGGCCTCGTTTTCGGCCTTGAAAAATCCCTCCGGCGATGACTCTGGGGAAAGGGACGGTTTCGCCGTACTAATAAACCAGAAGTTAGAGGCGAGTCTTGATATTTTTCAAAACGGCAGGGATCTGGACAGATCCACTCTGGGCTTTTCTCCAGGCCGTCTCAGGCCGCCCCTTGACGAGGTCTCTTTGCAGCCCGGTTTAAAAGTACAAAGACCTAGCCGTATTAAGAGCGGGGAAACAAGCCAACGGCAGGAGATACATAATAATTCTAACTGCCAAGGGTGTGGGACAATGGGAAAATTAGATGTTAATCCTCCGCAAAGGAACCTTTGTGTCTCTGTCACGGCTAAAAGAAGTAAAATTATGCCTTCTCATAAACATCCTCGTCAGTGACTCACTGTTTATTTACTAACGCAGCCTTCCCTCCCGCAAAATTCCCTCTAGGACGAGGTGCCAGACTGGCAGACGTGGAGTTCGGCGCTGTCTCTGGGGGAAGATGGGGGTGACGGGGAACGAGCTTCCTCCCGCTGTGCCCCCATCCTCACCCTCGCCCGGGAAGGCTCCCGGGTGCCCCAGGAGAGCAAGGAGAGCCCTGGAGTAGGATAATTAGAGAAGCAGCGTGGCTCAGTGGAAAGAGCCGGGGCTTGGGAGTCAGAGGTCATGGGTTCTGATCCCGACTCCGCCACTTGCCAGCTGTGTGACTTCGGGCAAGGCACTTCACTTCTCTGGGCCTCAGTTCCCTCATCTGTAAAATGGGGATGAAGATCGTGAGCCCCACGAGGGACAACCTGATCCCCTTGTATCCCCCCAACGCTTAGAACAGTGCTTTGCACATAGTAAGCGCTTAATAAACACCATTATTATTATTATAATTGGCCCCAGCCAACTCTCGTCTCCTTCAAAGCCTCACTGAAGGCCCTTCTCCTCCAAGAGGCCTTCCTTCACTAAACTTCCTTTCCTCTATCTCCCGCTCCCTTCTGCGTCTCCCTGACTTGCTCCCTCGATTCATCCCCTCTCTCAGCCCCACTGCACTCACGTCCATATCTGTCATTTACTGATTTCTATTAACGTTTGTCTCCCCCTCTAATAACAATAATGGTCCTTGTTAAGCGCTTATTATGCGCCAAGCACCGTTCTAAGCGCTGGGATAGATACAGGGCGATCAGGTTGTCCCATATGGGGCTCACAGTCTTCATCCCCATTTTACAGAAGAGGTAACTGAGGCCCAGAGAAGTGAAGAGTCACACAGCTGGCAAGCGGTGGAGCCTAGATTAGAACTCATGGCCCCTGACTCCCAAGCCCTTGCTCTATCCACTAAGCCACGCCGCTTCTGATTCTCTCTGGACCGTAAGCTCGCTGTGGTCAGGGAATGTGTCTGCTTATTGTTATTTTGCACTCTCCCGGGTGCTTAGTGCAGTGCTCGGTACACAGTAAGCGCTCAGTAAATACGACTGACTGACTGCCTAGAAAAATAGGCAAAAGACTTGGGACAATCCATCAAGCCGGTCAACCGTCTTTATGCAGGTCCCCAGCCGCTCTGCCTTATTGCCGACCTCCGGTAATAGCCGCAGTCGCGATGCTATTTACTGAGAGCCCATTAGGAGGGCCGCACTGTACTAAGCTGCGTGGCCCAGTGGAAAGAGGACAGGCTGGGAAGTCAGGGGTCATTCATTCATTCAAATCCCGGCTCCGCCGCTCGTCAACTGCGTGACTTTGGGCAGGTCACTTCGCTTCTCTGGGCCTCAGTTCCCTCAACTGTAAAATGGGGATGAAGACCGTGAGCCCCACGTGGGACCACCTGATCATCTCGTATCCCCCCAGCGCTTAGAACGCTGCTTTGCACAGCGTAAGTGCTTAAATGCCATTTCCTTCTAAGAGCTCACCTCCTGCAAGAGGCCTTCCCAGACTGAGCTTCCCCTTTTCCCTCCGCTCCCTCTGCCCCACCTTCACTTCCCCTCAGCTAAGTCCCCTTTCCCCCCTTTCCCTCTGCTCCTCCCCCTTTCCTCCCCTCTCCCTTCCCCTCAGCACTCTGCTCATTCGGATATATTTTTATTACCTTATTTATTTTGTTAATGAGGCGTACACCCCCTTCGATTCTACTTACTGCTGTTGTTTCTGTCCGTCCGTCTCCCCCGATCAGACCGTGAGCCCGTCAGTGGGCAGGGACCGTCTCTATCTGTTGCCAAATTGTCCATTCCAAGCCCTTAGTACAGTGTTCTGCACATAGTAAGCGCTCAATTAATACGACTGAATGAATGAATTAATGACTAAGCCGTGGGGAGATCCAGTAGACGAGTTACACGTTCCCCACCCACAAGCAGCTTTCGCTCTAACGGCGCGGGACAGATTTAACATTCGGCCTTGGATTTACCACTGAATAATGAATGATAGTTGTGGTTTTTGTTAAGCCCTTACTATGTATCAAGCACTCTAATAAACGCTGGGGTAGATGCAGGCTAATCAGATCAGACGCAGGCCCTGTCCCCCATGGGGCTCACAGTCTACGAGGGAGGGAGATCGGGTATTGGATTCCCATTTTACGGAGGAGGAAATGGCGGCTCAGAGAAGTGGAGAGACTTGCCCAAGGTCAATCAATCAATCAATCGTATTTATTGAGTGCTTACTGTGTGCAGAGCACTGTACTAAGCGCTTGGGGGAATACAATAGAACTGTCCCCCCGATTAGACCGTAAGCCCGTCAAAGGGCAGGGACGGTCTCTATCTGTTACCGATTTGTTCATTCCAAGCGCTTAGTACGGTGCTCCTCACCGTCCCTCGGTCTCGCCCATCCCGCCGTCGACCCCCGGGCCGCGTCCTCCCGCGGTCCCGGAACGCCCTCCCTCCTCACCTCCGCCAAACCGATTCTCTTTCCCTCTTCGAAACCCTACTTAAAACTCACCTCCTCCGAGAGGCCTTCCCGGACCGAGCTCCTCTTCTCCCTCTACTCCCTCTGCCGCCCCCCCTTTACCTCTCCGCAGCTAAACCCTCTTTTTCTCCATTTCCCTCCGCTCCTCCCCCCTCCTCTCCCATCCCTTCGGCACCGTACTCGTCCGCTCGACTGTATATATTTTCGTTACCCTATTTATTTTGTTAATGAATTGTACATCGCCTCGATTCTATTTAGTCGCCATCTGTTTTTACGAGACGTTCTTCCCCTCGACTCTATTTATCGCCATCGTCCTCGTCCGTCCGTCTCCCCCGATCGGACCGTGAGCCCGTCAAACGGCAGGGACCGTCTCTATCTGTTGCCGACTTGTTCATCCTGAGCGCTTAGTACAGTGCTCTGCACATAGTAAGCGCTCAATAAATACTATTGAATGAATGAATAGTAAGCGCTCAATAAATACTACTGAACGAACAACATATCGGACACAATCCCTGCCTGCAACGAGCTCAGATCCGGGAGGCGGGCAGCACCAGAGGGACCCTGCGCTGGCTCCCAACCCCAACCCCGGGCTGCTCCTCGTCCCTCCCCTCGCCCGACTCTGCCACTTGTGTGCTGTGTGACCCTGGTCAAGTCACTTCACTTCTCTGGGCCTCAGTTACCACATCTTTGTAAAATGGGGATTGAGACCGTGAGCCCAGTGTGGGACGGGGATCGTGACCAACCTGATTTGCTTGTAATAACAATAATAATGAGGGTATTTGTTAAGCGCTTATGATGTGCCAAGCACTGTTCTAAGCGCTGGGGTAGATTCGAGACAGTCAGGTTGACCCACGGGGGGGGGGGCTCACAGTTTTAATCCCCATTTTACAGATGAGCTAACTGAGGCACAGAGAAGTTTAAATGACTTCTCCAAAGTCACCCAGCTGATAAGTGGCGGAGCTGGGATTAGAACCCACGACCTCCGACTCCCAAGCCCGTGCTCTTTTCACTGCACCGCGCTGCTTCTCTTGTACCCACCCCAGCGTTTAGTACAGTGCCCGGCACGTTAACTAATACCCTCCCCATGCCCTACCTGCTCCGTACACGGCCGAGTACGCGACACGCTTGGCCTGCTCTCTCTCTGCCGGCTTCACCTCTTCCAGAGGAAGGCCTTTCCTGAGTGAAAAGATATCATGAGTCATTCATTCATTCAGTCGTACCTATTGAGGGCTAATTGGGTGCAGAGCACTGTACTAAGCGCTCGGGAGAGTACGATGCAACACTAAACGGACACATTTCCTGCCCCGAACGAGCTTACGGGTGATTATGTAGAAGCATGATGTAGTCAGAAGCAGCATGGCGTCGTGGACAGAGCCCTGTCCTGGGAGTCGGAAGATCATGGGTTCTGATTCGGACTCCGCCACTTGTCCGCTGTGTGACCTTGGGCAAGTCACATCACTTCTCTGGGCCTCAGTTACCTCATCTGGAAAATGGGGATTGAGACGGCGAGTCCCGTGCGGGACAAGGGACCGTGTCCAAACCGATTTGCTTGTCTAACCCCAGGGCTTAGGAAAGGGCCTGGAACCGAGTAAGTGCATAATAAATACCATAATAATAATAATAATAATGATAATTATACACCCATTGACAGCAGGTGGGCTGTCCACCAAGGTGCCTGATGGTGCTGGGCCTGGCCCCACCCGTCCGTCCCCACAGACGAGAAGGAAACCGGACAGACAACCGTTGACCACCGGCTGAACTTACCCACCTCCAGCTGTGTAGCCTGAAATTCTCGGGCTCAGGTCGGGTGGGCAATAAGGTGCGGTGGGGTCCGTAATCAATAAATTAATTGTATTTACTGTGTGCAGAGCAATCAATCAACCCCTCAATCAATGGTATTTATTGAGCACTTACTAAGTGCAGAGCACTGTCCTAAGCGCTTGAGAGAGTACGATACAACAGAATTAGCAGAAACGTTCCCTGCCCGTAATGACCTTCCAGTGTTGGGGGGGAGACTGACATTAATATGAATAATATGACATTAATACAAATAATAGAATAGAAGCAACGTGGCTCAGTGGAAAGAGCCCGGGCTTGGGAGTCAGAGGTCATGGGTTCAAATCCCGGCTCTGCCACTTGGCAGCTGTGTGACCGTGGGCAAGTCACTTCACTTCTCTGTGCCTCAGTTACCCCACCTGTAAAATGGGGATGAAGACTGTGAGCCTCACGTGGGACAACCTGATGAGCCTGTATCTCCCCCAGCTCTTAGAACAGTGCTCCGCACATAGTAAGTGCTTAACAAATACCAACATTATTATTATTAAATAAGGGATTTATAATATAGATCTTTAAGTTACGTACCTAAGTGCTGCGGGGTGAATATCAAATACTCAGGGGTCACAGATCCAAGTGCTCGGACGACGCAGAAGCCTCTCTACTCTCCTTCTCCAGCCCAGGCCGCACAGTCGGCTCCTCTGGTGCCGCTCACCTCCTCCCTGGGCCTCCATCTCGCCTGTCTCGCTGCCGACCCCTGGCCCCCGGCCCGCCTCCGGCCTGAAACTTCCTCCCTCCTCAAATTCACAGACAGTGACTCTCCTCCCCTTCAAAGCCTTACTGAAGGCCCATCTCCTCCAAGAGGCCTTCCCAGACTAAGCCCATCCTTTCCTCTCCCTTCTGCGTCACACTGACTTGCTCCCTTGGTTCTTCTCCCCGTCCCAGCCCCACAGCACCTACGTACATATCTGTCATTTATTTATTTGAATCGATAGCGAAATGAGCTCGGGGTTCCGGCGTTGGGGTTGGAATATCAACTGCCCCTCAGGGCCGGATGCCCCGACTCCTAGCTCATTTGGTAAAATTCCTTCCAAAAACATGGCCACGGCCACCTTTCTGAATAATTCGATCCCTCCCTCTGGAGAGAAGGGTCGATTTGATTACTGATGCAATCCCTTTGAACATTAAGAATAATAATGTTGGTATTTGTTAAGCGTTTACTATGTGCAGAGCAGTGTTCTAAGCACTGGGGTAGATCCAGGGTAATCAGGTTGTCCCATGTGAGGCTCACAGTTAATCCCCATTTTACAGATGAGGGAACTGAGGCACAGAGAAGTGAAGTGACTTGCCCACAGTCACACAGCTGACAAGTGGCAGAGCCGGGAGTCGAACCCATGGTCTCTGATCCGAAGCCCAGGCTCTTGCCACTGAGCCACGCCGCTTCCCTGACCCATCGTATCACAGGACAAACCAATGCTTTGTGCCCAGAACAGAACGTTACGTGCAAATCAAGCAGAGCTCCGCCACACGTCGGCTGTGTGATCTCGGGCACGTCCCTTTAGTTCTCTGGGCCTCAGTTACCTCATCTGTAAAATGGGGATTAAGACCGTGAGCCCTATGTAGAACAGGGACCGTGTCCAACCCTATTTGTCTGTATCTACCCCGGCGCTCAGAACAGTGCCCGGCGCATAGTAAGTGCTTAGCGAGTACCGTAATGATCATTATAGCCATTGAAGACCCTCTCAGCGTTCAGAGACAGGTGCAGTGAGAACATTCTTAAATTCTGGAGGTAATTTTATTTTATTCTCATAAATTCTCATAATTTTATTCTCATAAAAAGAAAGCGTGGGTCCCCGGGTCCGAACACCGGACCAGATCTGGACACCGGACCCGTCGGAACACCGGCTCTCAACCCTGGACCGGATCTCCGAACACCAGACTCCATCTGTCCACCGGATAATAATAATGATGATGAAGGTATTTGTTGAGCGCTCACTATGTGCCAAGCACTGTTCTAAGCACTGGGGGAGATTCAAGGTAATCAGGTTGTCCCCTGTGGGGCTCACAGTCTTAATCCCCCTTTTACAGATGAGGGAACTGAAGTACAGAGAAGTGAAGCGACTGACCCCAAATCACACAGCTGACAATTGGCAGAGCCAGGATTAGAACCCACGACCTCTGACTCCCAAGCCTGTGCTCTTTCCACTAAGCCACGCTGCTTCTACCGACCATTGGACTGCCTCACTTCTCGCCTTCTCCACCTGAGTTTTGGGATGAGGACTGCGTGGACCCCTTAGAGGAGAAAAAGGAAAATGGTGATTTTCTCCATGTTTCTCTCTCCCCTCAGGGAGAAAGAGGCCTCCCAAAGGGCCATCTTGGGGGTGAGAATTGAGTCACCCACAAGCGTGGCTCAGTGGAAAGAGCCCGGGCTGCGGAGTCAGAGATCATGGGTTCAAATCCCGGCTCAGCCGCCTGTCAGCTGTGTGACTGTGGGCAAGTCACCTAACTTCTCTGTGCCTCAGTTACCTCATCTGTAAAATGGGGATGAAGACTGTGAGCCCCACGTGGGACAACCTGATCACCTTGTATCCTCCCCAGCGCTTAGAACAGTGCTTTGCACATAGTAAGCACTTAACAAATACCATCATTATTATTATTATCTTAAAGGGTGGAGAACGCATCCTGACTGTATTACACTTTCCCAAGCTCCGTGTACATTGCTCAGCTCCCAAGAGGTGCTCGGTAAATACTACTGACCGATAATCAGGTCAGCCTCGGCCTGCTAGAAACCAACCTCCCTTTACAGCCCAGAAAGAGGCAGGATGGGGGCGTGTCGAAGGCGGGTCATGGGGTCACAGAGGTGCCAGTCAAATGGCCATGGGCTTGTTATCCAGCAGAAAGCTTTCAAACACGCCCATGTCTCCCCTCTTCTAAAAAACCCTCCCTTCATCCCGCGGCTCCCTCCGCTTATTGCCCCATCTCCCTCCCTCCATTCCTCTCCATACTTTTTGAGTGAGTCGTCTACACCCTCTTCCTCCACTTTCTCTCCTCCAATTCTCTCCTTGACCCCTCCAACCTGAATTTCACCCCCTTCACTCCATCAAAACCGGCCTCTCAAAGATCACCAGTGATCTCCTTCTTGCCAAATCCAATGGCCTCGACTCCATCTTAATCCTCCTTGACCTCTCAGCTGCCTTCATCAGTCGACCATCCCCTTCTCTTTGAAACATTATCCAACTTTCACTTCGCCGACACTGTCCTCTCTTGATTCCCCTCCTATCTCTCTGGCCGCTCATTCAGTCTCTTTAGAGGGCTCTTCCTCTGCCTCCCCTCCTCTAACTGTGGGAGTCTCTCAAGGTTCAGTTCTGGGTCCCATCCTATTTTCCACCTCCACCCACTCCTTTGGAGAACTCATTCCCTCCCAAGGCTTCAACTGCCATCTCTAAGCGGATGATTCTCACTCTGGGCTTCAAGGCCGTCCATCCCCTCGCCCCCTCCTACCTCTCCTCCCTTCTCTCTTTCCACCGCCCGCCCCGCACGCCCCGCTCCTCCGCCGCCCGCCTCCTCGCCGTCCCCCGTCCTCGCCCGTGCCGCCGTCGACCCCCGGGCCGCGTCCTCCCGCGGTCCCGGAACGCCCTCCCTCCTCGCCTCCGCCAAACTCATTCTCTTCCCCTCTACAAAACCCTACTTAAAGCTCACTTCCCCCGAGTGGCCTTCCCACACTGAGCTTCCCCTTTTCCCTCTGCTCCCCCTCTACCCCCCCTTCACCTCTCCTCAGCTGAGCCCTCTTTTCCCCCTTTCCCTCTCCTCCTCCACCTCTCCTTTCCCCTCCCCTCAGCACCGTTCTCGTCCGCTTAACTGTATATATTTTCATTACCCTATTTATTCTGTTAATGAGATGTACATCACCCTGCTTCTATTTATTTGCTATCGTTTTAATGAGATGTCCATCCCCTCGATTCTACTGATTGCTATTGTTTCTGTCTGTCCGTCTCCCCCAGTTAGACCGTAAGCCCGTCAAAGGGCAGGGACTGTCTTTATCTGTTACCGATTTGTCCATTCCAAGCGCTTAGTACAGTGCTCTGCACATAGTAAGCGCTCAATAAATACCATTGTGTGAATGAATGAATGAATGATTCCCTAATCTCCCTCTTTAGTTCTGCTCTCTTTCATCTCCAGTCTTGCATTTCCTCTTGCCTTCAGGAGGAAGGGAAGCAGTGTGACCTAGGGAAGCAGCGTAGCCTAATGGATAGCTTGGGCTTGGGATTCAGAAAGTCATGGGTTCTAATCTCATCTCCGCCACTTGCCTGCTCCGTGACCTTGGGCAAGTCAGTTAACGTCTCTGGGTCTCAGTTACCTCATCTGTAAAATGGGGATTAAGACCGTGAGCCCTATGTGGGACAGGGACTGTGTCCAACGCATTATCTTGCATCTACTCCAATGCTTACAACAGCGCCTGGCACATAGTAAGCACTTAACAGATACCATAATGATTATTCATTATAATTATTCAAGGCATCTCTACTTGGATATCCCACTGACATCTCAAACTTAACATATTCTTAAGAGAACTCTTCATCTTCCCACCTAAACCCTGCCCTCCCCTTGACTTTCCCATCACTGAAGACAGCACCGCCATCCTCCCTGTCACACGATCCCGAATCTTGGATTTATCCTCGATTCATCTATCTCGTTCAACCCACATATTCAACCCCCATATCCAGTCTGTCACCAAATCCCGTTGCTTCGACCTTCACAGCGTCGCTAAAATCTGCCCTTTCCTCTCCATCCAAACTGTTACCAAGTTAATCCAAGCTCTTGTCCTAACCCACCTCGATTACTGCATCAGTCTCCTATCTCCCATTCCAGTCCATATTTCACTCTGCTGTCCAGATCATTTTTCTATACAAACGTTCTGTCCACGTTTCCTCGCTTCTCAAGAACCTCCGGGTGGTGGCCCATCCGCCTCCGCATCAAGCAGAGACTATTTACCAGGGACTCTAAAGCACTCAATCACTTTGCTCCCTACTACCTTATCCCACTGCTTTCCTACTCCAACCCGGCCCTCACACTTCACTCCTCTAATGCCAACCTGCTCACTGTACCTCAATTTCATCTGGCTCGCCGCCGACCCCACATCCACGTCCTGCTTCCGACCTGAAACTACCATCCCTTTAATGTCCTGTAGATGATTCACACTCCCCAACTTCAAAACCTTAATAAAAGCACATCTCTGCCAAGAGGTCTTCCCCAACTAAGACCTCGTTTTCTCTCCTCCCATTCTCTTCTGTGTCACCCTGGTATTTGGATTTGCACACTTTATTCACCCCACCCTCAGCCCCGCGAGCTCTTATGTACGTGTCTGTAATTTATTTCTATTGATGTCTGTCTTCCCCTCTTGACTGTAAGCTCACTGCGGACAGGGAATTTGTCTATCAGTTCTGTAATACTGTACTCTCCCAAGCGTTGGGTACGGTGCTCTGCGCACAGTAAGGGCTCAATAAATGCCACTTACTGATTCATTCATTCATTCATTCATTCATTCATTCGTATTTATTCATTCATTCATTCAATAGTATTTATTGAGCGCTTACTATGTGCAGAGCACTGTACTAAGCGCTCGGGATGAACAAGTCGGCAACAGATAGAGACGGTCCCTGCCGTTTGACGGGTTTACGGTCTGATCGGGGAGACGGACAGACGAGAACGATGCCGATAAATAGAGTCAAAGGGAAGAACATCTCGTAAAAACAATGGCGACTAAACAGAATCGAGGCGATGTACATTTCATTAACAAAATAAATAGGGTGATGTAAATATATACAGTCGAGCGGACGAGTACAGTGCTGAGGGGATGGGAAGGGAGAGGGGGCGGAGCGGAGGGAGATGGGGGGAAAAGAGGGTTAAGCTGCGGAGAGGTGAAGGGGACGCAGTAGAGGGAGAAGGGGAGCTCAGTGTGGGAAGGCCTCTTGGAGGAGGTGAGTTTTAAGAAGGGTTTCAGGACATCTCTTCTTGGACGTTCTCCCAACACCTCAAATTTAGGATGTCCAAAACTCCTCACCTCTGCACCCAAACCTGGTCCTCCCCCTGACTTTCCCATCAGGGCAGACAGCACAGTCTTGTCTAGCAAACCCATAACCTTGGCATTATCCTGGATTCATCTCTCTCATTCAACTCACATATTTAATCTGTCACCAAATCCTATCAAGTTGACTAAACCATCTCTAGAATCCACCCCTTCCTCTCTAAACTTCTACCATGCTGACTCAAGCACTTATATATCCCACCCCGATTATTCAATATTCATTCATTCAATAGTATTTAGTATTAGTATTTGTAGTATTTATAGTATTGTAATAAATAAAATAGTACTTATTCATTCATTCAATAGTAGGAGCACCTTACTAAGCGCTTGGAATGTACAATTAGGCAACAGATAGAGACGATTTCTGCCCAGTGACGGGCTTACAGTCTAATCGACTGTAATCGATCACTGCTACAGGGAGCAGGTTTTACCCCAGCCTAGCAGGCATGGAGCAGGGACCCTCCTTGTTGGGAGGGAATGCGACAGTCACCACGGATAATAATAATGATAATAATAATTGTGGTATTTGTTACTACTACTAATAATAATGATAATAGTATTTAAGTGCTTACTATGTACCAAGCACTGTTTTAAGCACTGGGGTAGATACGAGGTATTCAGGTTGTCCCACGTGGGGCTCACAGTCTTCATCCCCATTTTACATATGAGGTAACTGAGGCACAGAGAAGTTGTGACTTGCCCAAAGTCACACTGCTGATAAGTGGCGGAGCCGGGATTAGAACCCATGACCTCTGACTCCCAAGCCCGGGCTCTTTGCACTGAGCCACGCTAAGTGCTTCCTAGGTGCCAGACACTGTTCTAAGGGTGGGGGTGGATGCAAGCAAATCATGTTGGACACAGTCCCTATCATTCATTCATTCATTAGTTCGCATTTATTGAGTGTTTACTGGGTGCAGAGCACTGTACTAAGCGCTTGGGAGACTGAGCCTCCAATTCCTCTTCTCTCACTCCCTTCTGGGTCACCCTGACTAGCTCCCTTTATTCAGCCCCACTCCCAGCCCCACTGCACTTATGTCCATACCTGCAATTTATTTATTTCTATTAATGTCTAGACCAGACTGTAAGCTTGGGGTGGGCAGGGAATGGGTCTGTTTATTGTTACATTGTCCTCTCCCAAGCGCTTAGTCTAGTGCTCTGCACACGAAAAGCACTCAATAAATACAAATGAATGAATGAATGGTCTATCAAGTCTACTGTACTGCAGTCTCCCAAGCGCTTAGTACAGTGCTCGGCACACAGTAAGCGTTCAAAAATGCCACCGATGGATTGATTGGTTGATTGCATTTAATTGGCGACTACCTTTAGGAAATTCCAAACCTTGGTACTGGCTACCAATGCCTGAGCCAAGCTCGCTCCAATCCTGTCTGGGAAGGCATTAGATCTCGGGAAGCTCAGGGGACTGATTCATTCATTCATTTGATCGTATTTATTGAGCACTTACTGTGTGCAGAGCACTGTACTAAGCGCTTGGAAATTCAGCAACCGAGAGAGATTATCCCTGCCCACAATGGGCTCACAGTCTAGAAGGGGGGAGACAGACATCAAAACAAGCAAGCAGGCAACTATATAAATAAATAGAATTATATATACCCATCAAAACAAGTAAACGGGCATTAATAGAAATAAATAGAATTATAGATACGTACATATATCTATACATATCTGCTGTGGGGCAGGGAGTGGGGGTAGAGAAAAGGGAGCCGGTCGGGGCGATGGAGAGGGGAGGGGCACCTGAGGAAAAGGGGGAATACCAGAATGAATTGAAGTAGCCATTTCAGGCCTAACCGATACAGTGAGTTGAATTCACTCCGGCTCTAATCATAACGCTAATAGAAAAAAAAAATCTAGGAGATTAAGTGATATTATCTAGGAGGAAATGACTAAAGCAGAAAAAAATCCTTCGAAGCAGAACTAATCACGAGAGATTAGAGGGACCCTCTGTGATAATTAATCATGTGCTGCAAGAACTCTTAGGGAAGAATTTTTCAGACTCAAGGAGAGAAATACTATGTGACAGCAGGTAAGACTTAGGGATAGTCACACCTTGAAATGAACATTAGAAATAAGGAGTCTTTGGGGTAATTCAACTCTAAGCCTTCACCAAACAGTTGTAACCAAAACAAAAAAACAAAAAAACCCCATTTTTTTCCCCCCAAAACTTTCCTTTTGCAGTAGGAAAGAAAATAAAAGACCCGATACGGTGCTATGCCAGGCAAAATAAAGGTCCAGCAAGGATTATGAAAGCCGAAGACGAAATATCCCCATAAATTCCCAGGACTTTACAAAAGATTGACAGGCCAAACATCAGAGTGCAAGTACTGGGGGGCTTGTAGAAGAGAGCTCCCTACTTCATGCTTGCCCCAAAATAGCAGTGTTTGACTTTGGAGAATTGGGGGACCCTGATAATAATAATAATGATAATAATGATTGTGGTATTTGTTAAGCGCTTCCTAGGTGCCAGGCTAAGTGCTAGTGTCTGGTCGGACACCGTATACCTGCCCCACATTACGGCTCACAGTCTAAAGCGTGGTGGCTCGGTGGAAAGAGCAGGGGCTGGGGAGCCAGAGGTCGTGGGTTCAAATCCCGGCTCCGCCGCTTGTCAGTTGTGTGACTCTGGGCAAGTCACTTCACTTCTCTGGGCCTCAGTGATCTCATCTGGAAAATGGGGATGAAGCCTCACGTGGGACAACCTGATTACCCTGTATCTACCCCAGCGCTTAGAATAGTGCTTTGCACTTAGTAAGCGCTTAACAAATGCCATCATTATTATTATTTTTATTAGTGGCAAGAGCACGGGTTTGGCACCCGTCTGCTGTGTGACCTTGGGCAAGTCACTCCACTTCCCTGTGCCTCAGTTACCTCATCTGTAAATGGGGATGAAGACTGTGAGCCCTCATGGGACAACCTGATCATCTTCTATCTACCCCAGCATTTAGAGCAGTGCTTGGCTCATAGGAAGCGCTTAACAAATACCATCATTATTCTTATTATTACCCCAGTGCTTACAACAGTGCTTGGCACATAGTAAGGGCTTAGCAAATACCATAGTTATTATTCATTTTTATTATCATTATTCTCTGTACCTCAGTTACCTCATCTGTAAAATGGGGATTGAGACCGTAAGCCCGTGTGGGACAGGGACCGTGTCCAACCCAATTTACTCGTACACCCCAGCACTTAGTACAGTGCCTAGTACATAGAAAGTGCTTAACAAGTGCCATTGTTGTTATTATTATTATTAATAATAATAATCCTATTTTACAGATGAGGGAATCGAGGCCCAGAGAAATGAAGTGACTTGCCCAAGGTCACACAGCAGACAAGTGGCAGAGCCGGGATGAGAAGCCATGACCTTCTGACTCCCAGGCCCGCGCCGTATCCACTACGTCCTGCTGCTTCTGTGGTCCGAGCCTGGCTTCGGCAGGTCTGTTGGCATGGGGTCACTTGTGTCCCGCCTGCCCGCCTGTTTGGACGTCCAGCCTAAAAACTGAGTGGGCTGCCAACCTCCGCTGGTCTCACGTCCACTTCCCTGTCCCGGCCCCGGCTCCAGGCCACTTCCCTTCTCAGCGCTCTCACATTTCCTCCTCCCCACGGGACATCTGTCCATGGATGTCCCACTGACCCCGCAAACTCACCATGTCCGCAACAGAACCCCTCATCTTCCCACCCAAATCCTATCTTCCCCCTGACTTCCCCATCACTGTAGACAGCACCACCATCCTCCCTGTCTCACAAGCCCATTGACACTGCATTATCCTCCGCTCATCTCTCTCTTTAAGCCTCTGGACTGTAAGCTCATTACGGGCGGGGGGCGTTTCTGCTAATTCTGTTGAATTAGACTCATCCAAGCGCTCAGTACAGTGCTCTGCACGTAGTAAGTGCTCATTAAATACCATCGATTGATTGAGCTCGTTGTGGCCAGGGATCGTCACTCTTTATTGTTGTACTGTACTTTCCCAAGTGCTTAGTACAGTCCTCTGCACACCGTAAGTGCTTAATAAATATTATTGATGAAGAAATAAATGACTTAACCCACGTAGTCAATCTGTTACCAAATCCTGCCGATTCTTCACCGTAACGACTCTGGAATTTACTCTTCCCTCTCCAATCAAACTGCTGCCAAGCAATTTTTTCCCACTCTAACTAATAATAATGTTGGTATTTGTTAACGATTACTATGTGCAGAGCACCGTTCTAAGCGCTGGGGTACATACAGGATAATCAGGTGGTCCCTCGTGAGGCTCACAGTCTTAATCCCCATTTTACAGATGAAGTCACTGAGGCACAGAGAAGCCAAGTGACTTGCCCAAAGTCACACAGTTGGCAAGTGGAGGAGCCGGGATTCACACCCGTGACCTCTGACCCCCAAGGGTCCCAGGGTCTTTCCACTGAGCCACGCCGCTTCTCTAACTACTGCATCAGCCCCCTCGCTGACCTCCCTGACTCCTGTCTCTCCCCTCTCCATTACTTATTTCACCCCGTTGCCTAGATCGGTTTTCACTCGTTCATTCAATTGTATTCATCGAGCACTGACTCTGTGCAGAACACTAGACTAAGCACTTGGGAGAGTACAATACGACAATAAAAAGACAAATTCCCTGCCCACCACGGGGTTGTTCTAAATAAAAATTCAATGCACCTCCTCGGATTCTCAAGAACCTTCACTGGTTGCCCATCCATCTCTGCCTCAGATAGAAACTCCTTTCCATCACCTTCAGGGCACGTGGTCGACTCTCTCTCTCCGACCTCACCTCACTCGTGTCCTACTAAACCCAACCCACACATTACCCTCCATCAACGTCAACCAACTTACTACACCTCAGCTTCATCTATCTGCCCATCAGTCAACCAATCAATCAATCACTGTTATTTATTGCCTCCTTACTGCGTGCAGAGCACCATACTAAGCGCTTGGGAGGGTATATTAGAATAAGTAGACACGGTTCCCGGTGAATCTACAATCTAGTGAAGGAGAGGGATGATAAAATAAAATACAGATAAGGGACGCACCCGAGGGTAAGGGATACGGACGCGAGCGTTGTGAGGACGAGGTGAATTCCTAGGTGATCAGTGGATACAGTCTCAAGTGTACAGGTGAGGTATAAAAGGGAGCCGAAACGCGGTAAGGAGATGAAAGATTGGTCAGGGAAGGCTTCCCGGAGGAGGTGGGGATTTTACTGGGACTTTGAAGATGGAGACAGCGGTAGTCTCTTGGATATGAAGGGGGAGGGAGTTCCAGGCGGGAGGGAGGGTGTGGGCAAGGGATTGACGATTAGAGAGACATCAAGGCACAGTGAGTGAGTTGGGATTGGAGGAGAGAGGTGTGTGGGTTGGGTCGTAGTGGGACGGAAGTGGTTGGCACATAATTTGTTCATTCCAAGCGCTTAGTACAGTGCTCTGCACTGTAATAGGCGCTCAATAAATACTATTGAATGAATGAATGAATAATAAGCATTTAACAAACACCATCATTATTATTATAAGTAAGGGGTCATGAAGCTACTGTGACTTCATGGACACTGATCCTAGTTTAGCAAAGCTCAGAGCTATCAAATACCCATTAAGTAGGAGGGAGAGAGTTGGTGGAGGGCCTTTAAGACGATAATAATAATAATAATGATGATGGCATCTGTTAAGCGCTTACTATGTGCCAAGCACTGTTCTAAGTGCTGGGATAGATATGAGGTTATCAGATTGTCCCTTGCGGGGCTCACAGTCTTAATCCTCATTTTACAGATGAGATAACTGAGGCATAGAGAAGTGACTTAATAACGTTGGTATTTGTTAAGCATTGCTATGTGCAAAGCACTGTTCTAAGCGCTGGGGAGGATACAAGGTGACCGGGTTGTCCCACGTGGGGCTCACAGTCTTAATCCCCATTTTCCAGATGAGGTAACTGAGGCAGAGAGAAGTGAAGTGACTTGCCCAGGGTCACACAGCTGACGAGTGGTGGAGTCAGGATTAGAACCCACAACCTCCGACTCCCAAGCCCGGGCTCTTTCCACTAAGCCACGCTGCTTCTCTAAGCCACGCCGCTTCTCGATGTGGAGATAGATTGGAGGATTTTGAGAAGCGGGTCCGTGCACAGAAGGATTTTGTCGAAAAATGATCTGGACAGCAGGGCCAAGTGTGGACCGGAGTAGAGAAAGGCTGGGGACAAGGAGGTCAGAGAGGATGCATTAGTCCTGACTGGTTATGACGAGTGACTGAACAGGACAAGAGAAGCAGTGTGGCCTAGTGGATAGAGCCCGGGCCTGGGCGTCAGCAGGACCTGGGTTCTAATCCTTGCTAGGCCACTTCCCTGCTGTGTGACTTTAGGCAAGTCACTTAACTTCTCTGTGCCTCAGTTACCTCATCTGTAAAACGGGAATTAAGACTGTGAGCCCCCGGAGGGGCATGGACTATGTTCAACCTGATTATCTTGTATCTACCCCAGTGCTTAGAACAGTTCCTGGCACATAGTAGGTGCTTAACAGCTTAGAACAGTGCCTGGCACATAGTAGGTGCTTAACAAGCACCATAAAAAAATCCAAAAAACGGTGCTGGGCCCAGCACGGTGGCTGTTTGGACGGGCGGATTCTGGAGACGTTCCCCACAGGCTGGGATAAGGATTTTTTTTTTTAACTATTTGATACTGTTGGGCAGGACAGGTCGCAAATGCCGACTGTTTTTCTTGCTCTATCTTCTATCCTCATTTTCTATTACATTTTGTACTTATTGACAACCTACCGTGAAAAATATATCTGTCAACTTTATCAATTCTTTTCCTGATTACGAAATTCCTCCAGCACACCGCTCATCTACCGCTCTTTCTCAAGAGCGCCCAACTGACAAGATAATGAATAAGCCCCGAAGAAAATTTCATTTATTTCTGATCGAGATGTATCGGTGGTAACGTGCGGCTTCTTAAACCATCGTGTCAGCACCGTCCCAATCTGTCTGGCAAGGCCGAGGATCGGAGCGGGTCGCGACTCTCACCATTGCGAAGCCAGTGAAGTGAAGACATCTGCGCTTTCTGGTTCCCGGAACGACCCGAGGAGTTCTGGATCGCGAGACGAGTGCGCGAGGATCCGCAGTTCCACCCGAGAAAAGTCTGGCAGACACAGGCTCTGTTACTCGCGCTGGGTTTTTCAGCTGTGTCTCCGGAATTTCGGGCTGCAGATGGCACAGTGCCCTCTCAGTGAGGCGGATGGGAAGGCCTAGAACGAGCCCCGGTAAACCCAGAATCGGGCTCCCACCCAGGCAGGCATGAGGGGCACAGACAAGTGCGGAGTCCCGTGTCTTTCCCCGCCGTGCCCACGGCAGACACGCAGGGATGCACACCCGTGCCTTGGGCCCACCCGGGCACAAAACACGTACGTAGGCCTCACCTGAACAGACACGCGGGAGCACACACATACGTACGCACCCACCACCCGGCAAGACACGGAGGATCACGTCCACGGGCACGAACCCCAGCTGGGCAGACTCCCGGGCACGCACATCTGCACGGCCCCCACCCGGGCGGCCTCCCGGCCTCCCGCGGTCCCGTCCCTTGGGGGCCTGTGGCCGCCACCCAGGGACTCGGGGTTCACCGCTGACTCCCGTCCCAGCCGGAGGCTCTGAGTGTGATCTGCTCTCCCAGGGCAGGGGGTGGGGGCTGCAGAGAAGACCCCCGGGCAGGGAGCTTCCGGGCCCACGAGAGGCAAAGAAGTCTGGGCGGCAGAGATGGGGGACGGGGTGGGGTGGCGAGGGAGTGACGGGCTCCACACTGGGCAGGGGCGGAACCAGAGACAGACACGACGCCAAGGGAAGCCCCTCCCGTGGTGGCACTTTCCTAATCCCCCGATTAGACCGGAAGCCCGTCAGTGGGCAGGGACTGTCCCTATCTGTTGCCGATCTGTCTATTCCAAGCGCTTAGTACGGTGCTCTGCGCATAGTAAGCGCTCAATACATACTATTGAACGAATGAACCCTGGCTGGGGCCAGGGAAGCCGGGTCGGTGCCGGGCCCCGGGACGGTGGGCGCTCGGCGCAGGGGGTGATCTGGGACCATCCGGTTGGGAGAGTGGCTGGAGAGGTGGCCCCTTGGGGCCATATTCCCCATTGGGCCACATTTTCCATAGCGCCACGTCTCCCAGCGAGCCATGTTTCCTCTCATGTTTCCCACGAGGCCAGGATTCTTATGGGATCACGTAAATCATGGAGCCATGTTTCCCTCAGGGCCACGTTTCCCCCTGGGCCATGTGTTCCACGGAGCCACGTTTCCCACAGGGTCATGCTTCCCACAGGGCCACGTTTCCCACTGGGCCACGTATTCTACGGAGCCACGTTTCCCACAGGGTCATGCTTCCCATAGGGCCACGTTTTCCATGGGGCCACTTTTCCCACAGGTCCACGCTTCCCACGGAGCCACGTTTCCCATGGGTCCACGTCCCCAGAAACCGCAGCTTTCCTAAACATTCCTCTCCCACCACCCGAACACTCGCACCCACTACCCGCGCACATATACTCATGCTCGAGCATTTCACCACCCAAACACAAAAACGCACTTTTCTCTACAACGTGAACTTAAAGACTTCTTTCAGTACCTGCTGCTAAGAACATGCAACCTTTGGCTGAAACAAACGTCGATCTTGGGGAAATAGTCACTATTTCATCTTCTTCTTTCCCTGAAGGAAAAAGATGCAAATGCCTATTAGATGTCTGAATCAATCTAACAGATCTCTGCACAGCACATGCAAATTGGGATTCATGGGATTCTGAATCGAACGTGAATTTGACTTTTTCTGCTCTTTCCCCAGAATGAATTTTGATTCTTCAGGATTTCTTAAGTGCAGGTCGATCATCCCCGAACCCCAAAGTGCTCTTTCTTCACGGGGACAAACAATCCACGCCTTCATATTATAATTGTTATGAATTACCATTATTATCGTGTGCCCCACCTAGGACAGGGACTGTGTCCAATCTGAACGTCTTGATCTACTCCAGTATTTAGCACTGTGCTTGACACATAGCAAACCGCTACGTCCTGGAGTAGATGCAAGATATTCAGACCGGAGAGAGTTCCTGTCCATCCTGGGGCTCATACTCTTACAGGTAGGGAAACTGAGGTATAGAGAAGTTGAGTGACTTGCCCAAGGTCACCCAGCAGGCCACTGGCAGAACTGGGACTAGAACCCAGTTTTCCTGTCTCCCAGCCTTGGGCTTCGTCCACTGGGCCTAGCTGCTTCACTGGATTGTTAAAGCCAGGTAGAATTTCCATAACATAATTAAGGAAAAAAGGATTTATGGCCTTGTATCTCCCTCCCCCAGTGCTTCGAACGGTGCTCGGCACATAGTAAGCGCTTAACAAACACCAATATCATTACTATTATTGCTATTATTATTATTATTCACCATTTGATAGAGAAGGGAGCTGAAGCCCAGAGAAGTGAAATGACTCGCCCAAGGTCACAGAGCGGAGAAGTGGCGGAGCGGGGATTAGAACCCAGGACCGGGAAGCAGCGTGGCTCAGTGGAAAGAGCCTGGGCTTCTGCGTCAGAGGTCATGGGTTCGACTTCCAGCTCTGTCACTTGTCAGCTGTGTGACTGTGGGCGAGTCACTTCACTTCTCTGTGCCTCATCTGTAAAATGGGGATGAACTGTAAGCCTCACGTGGGACAACCTGATTACCCTGTATCTACCCCAGCGCTTAGAACAGTGCTCTGCACATAGTAAGCGCTTAACAAATACCAACATTATTATTATTAAATTAGTCATAGAGAAATGGAAAACATGCCACTATAAGGGAACCAAATACCATTGGAATCACACACAGATAATTGCTCTCCCCCACTTCAAAGCCTTATTGAAGGTACATCTCCTCCAAGAAGCCTTCCCTGACCAAGCCCTACTCTCCTCTTCTCCCACTCCCTTCTGTGTTGCTCTTAATTGCTCCTTCATTCATCCCCCCCCTTCCACCTCCACAGCACATATGTGTATAGCTGTAATTTCTATATTTGGCTATTTATTTATGTATATTAATGTCTGCCTCCCGGCAGACTGTGAGCTCACTGTGAGCACGAATGTGTCTGTTTATTGTTCTATTGTACTCTCCCAAGCACTTAGCGCAGTGTGCTTTGCACACAGTAAGCACTCGATAAATATGATCGAATGAATGGATGAAGCATGCAAAGCTTTAAACACTCAGCATCAGCTCAGTGACCTGCCATTACCCAAACTGGGACCCTTCTAGACTGTAAGCTTGTTGTGGGCAAGGAACACGTCTATTGTACTCTCCCAAGCATTTAGCACAGTGCTCTGCACACAGTAAGTGCTCAGGAAATATGATTGATTGATTGACGGATTGACCGTCCACCCCGTGGCTCGAAACGATCTACGCTGGGATTTTTCCAAGGACCGCAGTCAGGGGAGGGCCTAGGGGCTCCAATCCATCCTCCATTCCTTTCCACAACCCCTCACTGATGCCGTTTCGAGGCAAAGTTAGCCCGGTGCTCTGAAAGGAGGTGAACCTTGGTCCAGGGGGGCCTGGCCCTTCAACTGTCCCTGTGGGGAAGCATCACGGACTGGGAGGAGCCAAAAGGGAGAGCCAGAGATGGAGAGAAAGGTGGACCCAAAAAGGAAAGGTACACGGGGGGGATGCCCAAAACCCACTAATCTGTCATTATGAATGAAGAGGAATGGAGAAAAGCGAGGGATATAATAATGATGGCATTTGTTAAGCGCTTACTATGTGCAAAGCACTGTTGTAAGCGCTGGGGAGGATACAAGGTGATCAGGCTGTCCCACATGGGGCTCACAGGCTTAATCCCCATTTTACAGATGAGGTCACTGAGGCCCAGAGAAGTGAAGTGACTTGCCCAAAGTCACACAGCTGACAAGCGGCGGAGCCGGGATCTGAACCCATGACCTCTGACTCCCAAGCCCGGGCTCTTTCCACTGAGCCGTGCTGCTTCTTTGAAGCAGAAATTCCAGAGCCTTAAGAAAGAGTTAATTAAACCTTATGAAAGAGTTACAAAGGCCCTAAAAAACCAAGGGAAATGAGTTACCTCGTATGTACTGACGTCTGGTAATTTGGATTGGGTGTCTTGAGATGCCTTGAATATTCTGTAAGTCAAACGAGCAGAACTAGGTTTACTCGACAACCTCTTTACATTAATTAGCAACATTCGATCCATCAAGTGATATCAATCAATTATATTTATCGGGCACTTACCGCTCCCTTTGCTCTCCCCACCCCCGCCCCCCAACGCTCCCGTATATATCTGTAATTTTATTTATTTACATTGATGATCATTTACTTATATTGATGTCTTTCTCCCCCCGTCTAGACTGTGAGCTCGTTGTGGGCAGGGATTGTCTCTCTTTATTGCCGTATCGAACTTACCCAAGCACTCAGCACAGTGCTTTGCACTCAGTAAGTGCTCAATAAATATGATTGAATGAATGAAAGAATGAATCGTCCCACCCGAACAGAAGCATACAGTTTTGGGAAGGATGGGGGGGGGGGGCTATAAATGAGGTCAGATGGAAAGATTCTCCAGGGCCGGGGTGCCTCGTTTCTATGGTATGTTAATAATAATAATAGTGTTGGCATTTGTTAAGCGCTTACTATGTGCTGAGCACTGGTCTGAGTGCTGGGGTAGCTGAGCTAGCTACAGGGTAATCAGGTCGTCCCGCGTGAGGCTCGCAGTTCATCCCCATTTTCCAGATGAGGTAACTGAGGCCCAGAGAAGTGAAGTGACTCGCCCACAGTCACACAGCTGACGAGTGGCAGAGCCGGGAGTCGGACCCATGACCTCTGACTCCCAAGCCCGGGCTCCTTCCACTGAGCCACGCTGCTTCTCTGTTCCCACCCTCCACTTCAGTGGCAGCCCCCAGTAGGTGCTCAGTGCAGAACACTGTACTAAGCATTTGGGAGAGTACAATAAAAATGAGCAGACATGTTCCCTTCTCATTATGGGCTTACAGTTCAGAAGGGGAAACAGACATCGATGTGACTGTAATTTATTTAGTGTATTGACGCCTGCCTCCCCCTCCTAGACTGTAAGCTCACTGTGGGCAGGGAATGCGTCTGTTGATTGTGTATATATATGTTGGTATTTGTTAAGCGCTCACTATGTGCCGAGCACCGTTCTAAGCGCTGGGGTAGACACAGGGGAATCGGGTTGTCCCACGTGGGGCTCACAGTCTTCATCCCCATTTTACAGATGAGGTCACTGAGTACTCTCCCAAGCGCTCAGTCAACTGACTGACTGACTGAATGACTATGAATAAATAAGTAATTTATAATATATAATTTAAAGCTATTTAAAGGCATCTGTTCAGCTCTTGGTATGTTTTAGAGTTACAGCCCCACAGAAGCCAATTTAGAGATGGTAATTCTTTACGGAGAAGCCCACGGCAAATCAGTACCTAAAACATCAACCCCTTTCCGATGTTAACTTTCTTAAACGTGTCATTCATTCTTTCTTGCAATTTTGCTAGTCATGACCTAAAGCTATCATCATTCCATTTTTGAGTGTCTGATCATTTTTCACGATCCCATGACGGTTTCATAACTCCACTTTATAAGCTATAATAAAATTGTCTCCTGGTTTCTCTTCCCTAATAACATATAGTATTCACTTTTTCAATAAAACCAGTTCCTGTTGAACCTCTTTCTTTCAAACTGTAAGTCTGCGGGGCAAAGATAACACCTATTATTGTTGGTATAAAATACATTTTACATATCTCATGTGTATATCTATACATACATAAGTATACAGGTGAGATATGCAGTTTATATACATTAGTAATAGTAATAACAGTATTTTTGTGTGCCCACTGGGTACAAGAATTGTACTAAGTACTTGGGAAATAAAAAAGTGAAGACGCTACATATTGCCTGCTCGTGTGGGGGAGATACCCAAAGTATCTGCAAATAGAGTCATCAATCTAATAATAATAATAATTTGGTCTCTGTTAAGTGTTTACTATGTGCCAAGCCCTGGTCTAAGCGCTGGGTAGATAGATACAAGGTAATCGGGTTGTCCCACATGGGGCTCACAGTCTTAATCCCCATTTTACAGATGAGGTCACTGACGCACAGAGAAGTGAAGTGACTTGCCCAGAGTCACACAGCTGACAAGTGGCAGAACCGGGATTAGAACCCACGGCCTCTGACTCCCAAGCCCGGGCTCTTTCCACTGAAAAAGCTGAATTTACAATCGAATAATCATAGAGACATTGGTGCTGAAGGTGGATAAAAAATAAGTACTTACAGGGCAGGAGCTACACTTTTTCCTAACTTGGCTGCCTAGAAAAGTACTCTGAAAATAGTAGGCTTCGGGAGTGGAAGCTCCTCGAGGGGAGAGAATGTGCCTTGCATTTCCGTTGTACTTTTCCAAGCACTCAGTACACTCCCTCTCCCTTCTGCATCCCCTATGCAGTTGGATCGGTCTCCTTCAGGCACTTGGTATTCACTCCACCCTCAGCCCATATCCGTATTTTATTTATATTAATGTCCTTCTTCCCCTCTAGACTGGAAGCTCCTGGAG